>NW_024425563.1:73422906-73541912 GCF_017311325.1 Ursus maritimus | reverse complement strand
AAAAAAAAAAAAAAAAGATGAAGAAGATAGTGACTTGTATTATCTGCAAGGACATTCTATGCCTTGTTGAAGGTAGTTTAATTTGAGTCAGATAGATACATAATCCTGATTTTATAGTTCTATTAAAACCTTTTCTTCAGAGGTTACAAAGATAAAAGCTTTAGGCAGAAAAAAAAAGATATTTTTGTGCCTTTAATAAGACATGTTAAACTCATCTTTCACTTACATTTATTTCCAGTTCATTTAAAAATTAAATTCTAAATTTGCCCCTTAGTTTAGGAAGAACTTGTATGTGTTTGATATGAACTTTTAAAAGAATTTTAACAGTAAGCTTCGACTGATCAGAATATCTTGGGAACAAGATCTTTTTATTTTGACTGTGATGAACTGTGGATCTAGATTCTTCAGGCAAAGTGAACTGGGACTGATGAATAGCAGCAAGTAAGTCTAAACCATGAAGTTCGATGTTTTACTGTCAGCTAGCTTTTTTTTTTTTTTTTTGTCTTGAGGCTGAAAGCTGTCAGTCTTCAGCTTAATTGCCAGTGATAGAGGCTCTAGATAATCAACATTATAATACTAATAATGGTAACCACTGATATTTATTGCTCATGATGTGGCAGGCACATGAATTTATATGTATTCAATGCTGAAAATGACCTGTGATTATAAATATAATTATTATGAAACTGGACAGGAAACTGAGGTATAGAGAGGTTATATAATTTGCCGAAGATAACAGTAAAAAGCAGTAGAGCCACAGTTAAAATCTAGGTTACTTAACCCCCGAGCTGACTCCTACACCATGTTACCTACCGTTTAGTCTATATTACGTAAGATAGGATAGCCATGAAAACGGAAATGTATTTTATTTAGACTTATTTTATACATACCTAATTCATTGTGGTCATATCTAACAAGTACTCTTTTCTAGTCTTATCCTTAAGCTGAAGTGGTGGTGTATTCAAAGACCCTTTATGTATTTCTCTCAAATTTGGTTATGTGTTTGGGTACTTTTTCAGTAATGTCAGTTGCTTTGGGCAAAATATGGAAGAGACACATTCAGTACAAGACCTGTTTTCCTTTTCACATCTCAGGAAAATAGCCATAGTAAGAGTTTTAGAACATTAGGAAAGGAATGGCTAAATTCTTTATATCTACCAAGAATATGTATAGATGTGGGATGAGGCAAATTTCCTTTGGATGAAAAAGTAAAAATAGATATCTTGGTAGAGATATGGTTTATTATATTCATTACCAATGAAAGACCATGACCGGTCACCAGTATCATTTGTTCTAACAGTATTTTTTTTTTTTTTGGTTAAACTTTGATGTCTTATGATAATAATCAAAAGTAATAGCTGCTAAGTGTCTATTAGCTCAAATTATTTCTAATCTACTGAATGTGAGCACTCCCAGCTTGTCTTTGGCTCAAAATCCTAATCCTTGAGGATGAGTGTATACAGAGATGCCCATTATACCCCATTGACTTTGACTGGCAATCAACTGGTTACTGCCCAGCATTTAAGTGAATTAAGTGCACTCAGGGATCATTGTCTCAAATTATGTCCATAGGGCCAGTAAAAGGATGGTAAGAAAGCAAAGGAGTGCGGATCAAGGTTGAAGTCTAGAAATAGGTAAAGGAATTGGAGAGAGTGCCAGGGGAGAAAGTGTCTCCTTGAGGGTGGGAGAAGTTATTGTGACTCCGGGGAAACTTTATCTTTAGTGGAATGGTGCTGTAATTTTCATTAAAGATATTTTCTAAGCAAATTAAAATTGCCACTGTTACTTCTGGAAATAGAATGTTGGTGAGGTTGATATAGAAGCAAGGAGAAAGACTGAGTTGTTGGGTTTTTGTTGTTGTTGTTGTTGTTGTTGTTGTTGTTGTTGTTTTACCAAATGGTTTTCTCCTGTTCACATCCGTCTTCCCTCCCTGGGGTTGAAGCTCCATGAAGGATTTCCAGCTTAGCCAGCAGGTGCCTGTGCTGCAGGCAGACTCTCCAGAGTCCTTTTGCACTCATTTTTCTAAGTCAGATTTCTAGCTCATTCTTCTTTCTTGAAAAAGAGATACCTTTTTTTTTTCTTCTTATTCTGCCTTGATATTTTTGTTTTCTACAATGAATGTGTCACAGACAGGAAAAAAATTCTAGTGGAGAACAGCTTTAGGAGATCACTTAGAAAATATTAAATATGATGACTGTCAGGATAACAGAGACCTTCCTGGCTTATGCTAACTTTGTAGCTCCTAGAAGCCTGAACAGTATCCATAGAAAATTACTTGTTATCTTGAGTTGTATTCAAGCTTTCTCATGTCTCATTTTCTGATTTCTCCATGGTGAACATAATGTTCAACACTTGAATAGTTTAAAAGTTGTACAATGTGTTAAACAAATAATATTTCTTAAGATATCTTTTAACTTACTTTGTTTGCAAAAAACACCCCTCAAGTAATCATATGGCGGTATAAAATTTTATGGACTTCTTTCTTAAGTAAAAAATGTTCTCAGTTTGTCATTAGTGACAGAATTTAATTTATTTAAAATATGTTATAGTTTAGTGACTGCATTCTGCATTCTCTACTTTTTATAATGACAAGACCTTGACATATCCTTTTATGACATAGAGAATTTTCTTGAATTCGTTGCATACAGTTGAATAGTATATAAATGCTTGAACTATTTCTTTTTTGGCCATGGGAGCACAAAAATGGCTATTAAACTGCCAAAGTGTCATTATTTATATTTATTGCAGCAGAAAAGATGCACAAATGGGTTAATCTGCATTTGCTTATCCTGGATATCAGATTTCCTTATTGATTCTCAAAACTGCATTATCATTCAGGATCTTGGTTCTTTCTATAGAAGCAAGAAGAGTAAGCGATTAAGAGGAAAAGGAAAACCAGGCGTGGGTGTGCAGTAAATTTTGCTGCTTGCATTAGTACAGAGCCATCCGTGCCATTCCATAGGTGATGAATCTTCTGAAATGGAGACTAGTGTTTTGTTTTTGTTTTTCAAATAGCCTTTAGGTAATCTCTTTATTTTGAGATTGTCTTTGACATGAAATGCAAGCAACGGCCAAGTAATCTATACAAAAGCTTTTTAAAATCTTGTTTTCCTTTCCTTTTTTTTTTTTTTTTTTTTTTAGGAGAACTCACCAACAGCATTTCTCTTCCAAAATGCGCTTCGTATTAACAACTTTCCCTTACATTTGTGGAACATGTTCTCTATCTTGAATTCTCACTACAGTAGCTTTTTCAGAGCCTCGTGAATAAGGGAATAATACATAGTTACCTAGACAGTAATCAAGTCACATGGTCCGGGAAGATGCTTTTAGAGAAGATTTCTTTTTAAATGGGCCTATTTGTAGAAGTTGTCATGTAAGCTCTTAGTTGTATCGCCTTTAATTTCAAATCCAAAGTTCAGGCATTTCCCCTGGCTCTGTGGAAATGGGGAAAGCCTTTATCTAGTAAAGTAACTCAGTGATGTGCATTTTAAGGATGGCTGAGGGGCAGACTATCAATCAAAGACCCTTAGTTGGTCCTTTGGGGCAGGGGTCCTGCTGCCGTGGTAACTGGGATTTTTTTTTTAAAACAGCTTTATTGAGATAGAGTTCATTTGCCATAAACTGAACTGGGTTTTGATCTCAATTTTGTCTATTAGGGAGACTTTTAAACTGAGTGTGTGTAAATAGAGTTGATTAAAATTATGACAATTTAGCGAAGCAATGGTAGTATGTTTGGCAGATGCTACTACCCATGTGTCAGAATGTGTATTTATGTTCTTCTTGCTAGACTGCCTGGGAGATATAGGGTAAGGTCTCTCACCACTGCACCTGTGTTCTGGAGCAGAACCCCATGTGCAGGATGAAGGACAGTTTCAGGTACAGGTGTTACAGGCTGTGGGATGGGCATGCAGTTACCTCACACTGGTTCTCTTCACCAGAGGGGAAATTTTTAGATGTCATATCTACAGATGTGATAACTTTTTACACTAAAAAAAACCAAGTTTCACCACAAATACACAATTTTAAAAATTAGATGACTTCTAGAAATTACTTCTCAATTCTCTTAGTTTAGCCATGCATTAACATCAGTGTGACTAGTAGTAAAACCAGAATGACTTTAAAAAATTTTTTGTTCTATGTATTTTTCTTATCCATGAATATTTGGTAACCAACTGTGGCTAAACTAGTTTTAAATTTTATCATATTTAATGACTTCATTAGCCTCTAACTGCTGACATAAATAATTTTAAAAAATCAGGATATATATATATTAATCTTCCAGTAATTTAATAAGAAATTATTGAAGTGAGTAATGGGGAATGGTAGTGGGATTCAATTCTGGGATCTCCTGGTGTAGAGATGATTCTATAATTGCAAAGAGATCCAGCACAGGAAACCTTGTTCTTTTGGTCCAGTGGGTTTGAGCTGCTGGTCATTTTTAAATACTTCCATTTTTAAATAGTGGATTATATCAGAATGAGGACTTATTAATTTTCTCTGTTACTGCAAGAGCCATGGTATCAGCACATAAGTATTTGAACAAAAGTGTAGCTGGAAAAGCCATACATTTGATGGTGAGTGTCTGGGAATCCTAGTCAGCTGGCTTCGTTGATCGATAATTACCATGTGTTGCTGTCCTGTATAAAACCTGTTGTCGTTGCTGTCTGTAGGGCTAAATCTTAGTGACAAATAACTGCTGCGAGTGTTGAACGTTAGCTGCTTGGAAGAGTTAGCCAATTCTTACAAAGCCAAACTCATGTTGCTTCCTTACAGCTATTGGTGGCATGTTCTTTCCAGCTAATTGCATTCACCTTAACGGAATTAAAAAAAAAAAAAGACTCCCTGTGCTTCTGTTATATATCATTCTCAAAATTTCGCATTTTTGTCAATTAATTATTATGAGCCCATAAGTGCTCATTTTACCATCAGGGATTTCTTGTTTCATACATTCTATACCTCTTTGAATCCTAGTGATATCCTGATGGGATCAATACTTGTAACTGGACTGAGGAATAGAAGAGCAGAAGTACTTGTGGCAGTTGGAGAAGCACCAAATGCTGGGATGGTACTTACTATGTGCTGGGTATTCATCGCATATGCTAAGTAACTTAGTTCTCCAATAGTACCATTTCTGTCCTCATTCTGCAGGGAGGAAACTAAGGCACAGAAAGTTTAACTAACTTGCCCGAGAACTTGAAGCCAGGCATCCTGGTCCCAGAATTCCTGCTCTTATCCACTATCGTCTACCTTCTCTATGGAAACAGTCACAATACCAGAGGAATCTGAATGCACATATTTAAGTCAGAACACCCCAGTTTACCATTTGCAGTTACTTCTCTGTTAGCAGTTTGTTTTAGTAAGACATACATTGAAAAAATGTCATCGTTTGGTTGAGGTGAGTTTCGATTATTCTAAATAGAAAATTTCTGTTACTCTAAAGAAAACCAAATGCCTTCTCAGGAAGCCTTGTTTTTTCAGCCATTTTCTCTTGGAGTTTATTTTTAGTCCTCTTTGTTCTCCACAGAGGCTGGACTGAGTATTGTTCAGCACAGGGAATTCCATGCCTCCGAAAATGTAACTGTTTGAAATATGTAGCTGTTTTGCACATGGCAGACACATGCTTCAGTTCTTATGCCCATCTTATGCCTATGTGTATTTTTATTTGCATCTGGAGGAAATGTGAGGTTTTATGGACAAAAGTAACTAAGCTAAGACACATCATCATCCTGCCAGCAGACTAGAAGTTACTTGGTTATATTCTGCCTCCCTAATGTACGGGCATGTGTACACACACACACACACACACACACACACACACAGGAAGAATAAAAGAGCTATACAAATGTAACAATTGGTAAAGTGTTTGTTTCTTCCTTACATGTAATGGTTCTTTTGGGTATGTCTCCCAACATGACTTTTTAGCCATGGCTAGTCATCTATTTAGTATCTTCTCCATGAGCTGGACAGTGTGTGCATTTTCCCCTTGGCAGGCTTATGTGGACATATGCTCCTCTGCCGTCTTGTTATCAGTGTGGTTTCAGGAAGGTCTCAGATTTCATGATTTGATTCTCTTTGCATTATAGGAGAAAATTCTGTGAAGATTAAGTAAATTTTGCTTTCTTTTGGGACTGAAGCAAGGTTGCTCTAGGTCCATCATCATGTATAATGCATCAGCTACCTTAATGGCATTGTTAAGATTCCAAGTCCTCTTAACTTTGTAGCCTGAAGAAAATATATTGGCCCATTACCAGTTTATACAGGTCAGGTATCTTAGTGCAGGGAGCAGGGAAAAATGAAAAGTGACAGCTGGTGTCAGCATGAGTTCTGTTTCGAAGCTCTGTTTGTAACCAATTTGAGTAGAAAGTCCTATTTATTTTCTTTCTGGTGTGAGATTTTTTTCCAAATGAGTATTGAAATAATTATTTCGTCTGTTAATATTCAAGGTGTTACCCATAAACTTCAAGAGACATGTTCAGCCATAAATTAAAACAAAATTAAAAGTAGCACTAACTAATGGTATTCTATGTTTGGAACCAATTAACTATTTTGTAATAGAATATTGTCCCTACTTTAATTCTAATTATAGAATTAATTTTTCATTATACAGTGTCTCATGTAAATCTACTGTTGCAAATTTTTTTGAAATTAGAGTGAACTATTAATTGAACAAGAAATTGTGGAAATGTTTTGGACAAGTTTGAAACTCATTTGAAGCAAAAAAAAAATCATAGATTATTCCCTGATATTGTCCTAAATTAGTGCTATTTTCTTATTCATTTATTATTAAAAGTCTTATTTCCCAGCGAATAAATGGCCACTCTAAAAATAAGAACAGGTAGGGGCACCTGGGTGGCTCAATCAGTTAGGTGTCGGACTCTTGATGGTGGCTTAGGTCATGATCTCAGGGTCATGAGATCGAGCCCTGAGCTGGGCTCCGTACTGGGCATGGAGCCTGCTTAAGATTCTCTCTCACTCTCCCTCTGCCCCTCCCTTCCCTCTCTCTCTCTTGCTTTCTCCCCCCACCCCATTAAACAAAACAAAAAAACAGGTAATAAAGACCAGAGTATAAAGTACTCAACATTTACTGGTTTGAGTGTTTACAGCCACTTTGGGGGTCACTGTCCAGGACTCCACTGATGTTTTATCGTAGCATCATTTTTGTTACATATAAGAGGTAGAAAAAGAGGTAGATGCAAGTAGACTTGATTATCCCTATAGAAAACTTTAAAAAATTCAGGCAATGGGGGTTTGAAGGACTAGGAAAACTGACATTGGAGATCTATGACAGAGTAGAAAAAAGCCTGAATTCTCAGATACCTTACTTGTGTTCTCAATCCTCCTTCCTTCCATAGCTGTGTATTGAATGCTTGCCATTAGTTCAGGGAGGTAGCTAGGAATAGTATGATGCAATTCTCACTCTCCTAAAGCTTGTAGTTTAGTAGGGATGACAGGCATAATGAAAATAGCTACCAAAAGAGCTTTTTAAAAGAATATTTATTTATCTCTCTATTTATTATTTTTTTCCAAAAGAGCTTTTTAAATGAGTTATTTAAGTGCTGTGAAGGGAATTAAGTCCACATTGTCCTGAAAGCATTTGATGGGAGACCTGACCTAGTCTGCTTGGTCAGGGAAGACTTCTGTAGGGAAATGATATTAATTTCTGAAGTTTGAAAGGTAAGTGGGAGGGGAACAGCTTTTCAGGCAGTGAAATTAGCATGTGCAAGAATGCAGAGGCCCTGCTGCAGGATCTTGGTGCATGAGACAAATAGAAAGAAACCAGAGAGGATGGATAGAACAAGAAGTGGGGACAGTGGTACAAGAGGGCATGGGATCAAAGCAGGAGTGTGGTATTTGACCAGAGCCTCAACTCAAAGAATTATCAGGTGTGACCTGCAGGAATCAGGCCAATACCACCTTTGGACTTCACATATTGATTTCTCTCTTTTCTCGATGTTCTCAAAAATCTGGAAGAGTACTTCCAACTGTCTCTGGAAGGCAGAATAGTTGTTTTGGTAATTCTGAGTGGGGTCAATAGGCAGTTCACATTGCAATTAGATTTTTGTGCAGAATAATTGCTGTCTCCTTGAGCTGCTTCAAACTACTTTTCTGATGAAGAAAAAAATTTTTGTAAAATTTTTCTTGAGTACTGTTAACAGATATAACTAAGCACTTGTTTTGTTTTCAAGTCCAGGACAGGTCTGTCGTTTGGAGGTAGGAAAATTTGCAGACTGACAATACTGCCAGGGCTAGACAGACCTGAATTCATATCCTGACACTGTCAATTCATGTCTGTATGGCCGTGGATGGTACTTACTCCTGTGTGTTTCATTGTCCTCCACTATTAAACGAGGAAGACAAACATGTACCCAGATCTTTGGGTATGGGAAGTGCTCCACAAATATTAGTTTTGATATCAGTTTTGTTATTATTACTAAAGTAAAGTGACAGTTTGTAAAAAATTTCTGACTAAGCCGTTGGTGGCTTCTGCCCATTCTTCCTGCTAGTTTCTGACCCTACTGAGGACACAGAAGGCATGGCAGGATTAACAAAAGCTGTCCTTCATGCTCTGCTTCCTAATAAAACAATCCTCTGTCCTCTAGACTGGAAATTCCATGAGAAGTTACTCCAAGAGTAAGCTCTCACGGAACTTTCTATTGTATACATAGCATTCAGCAATATATGTGCCTAGAAGACAATAAATATCTGCTAAACAAAAAGATAGTGGATGAATTAAGCCTATCATCAGGAAATCAAGTAGTTTGTCCTGTTCACCCAACACTGTGTGGGGAGAAGTCCAGTTCGGACAGGTCTGAGAGGACATAGTGTTCCCCCTGCTATAGGAAGATGCAGTAAATATAAACAGGAAACCTAAAAACCAGATAGGGAGCCTCACGTCTGCTCACCCAATGCTAAGTTCATCATCTGTACTGAGGCTTACGTTCATATGTGTTTCCTCTCTAGGGTATATTAGAGCCATATCTAAGTTAATTTTAAGTGTCAAGTCATAAAATACCAGCAAATGATCTGTGAGTAGAAATTTCCATAATTTTGAAATATTTAAAGCATTCAGAATTACATATAATATTATAACATTTCTGTGTGTACACTTAACGTGTTACTCTTTGCTATATTTGTTTCAAATCTTCTCAAGGTTTTTAAAGTCTAATTCTGTATCAGTGTGTCTCCTATTTCATTTCTGTTTATTTATGCCTTTACTCTTTTACTTGGTCAATCCTGTAACTTTTTTAAGTACTTTTTTTTTCTTCAAAGAATCAGTTTTACCTCTTTGTTACTAATGTTTACTTCCTTTTACTTTAAAAGCACTTTGCTTGTGTTCTTTTCAAAACTCATTGAGTTAAATGTTTAACTTATTCATTATCAACTGTATTTTGTATAAGCATCTAGGAATGTAAAATTTGGTAGTATTTTTAGCAGCCATGAAGTTCTGATATCTAGATTTTTTGTTGTTTTTGTCCATATATATTTTTTCTGTATTGTATACATGACTTTTATATGACTCGTAAATTATTTAGATTTTAGAAGCAATTTATAACTTGTTTAAAATTTTTATATTAAACATTTAAAAATTCTCAAACATACGAGCATCTTTGTTGTTGGTTTTCAATTTTGTTCCTTTATGCTAAGTGCTATGTATAAGATACTGATTGTTTGGAAGTTGGCCTGGTATTTAAAAGAAAAAAGTTGGTGACCTTTGATTTTTTAAAAAACAGATTGCAAAAAACAAAAACAACAACAAATAGATCACAAATCATAGATACCACTTAATTTAACTCCCTCCTTCATTTTACAAGCAAATAAGTAACAAAAAGTGGCCAATGACCAACCTGTGTCCATAGAAACAGTTGCTGGAAAACGAAACAAAAAAAACCCCACTTTACTTTTCCAGGCTTAGTATCACTTTTTATCTGATGTAGTCTTAAATACTAGCTTCTCTCTGTGAAGGACTTTGCTTGAGAAGTTCCTCCTTAGAAAGCCAACCCTTTGTTGTACATTTAAATCAGTCCTGGGCTAATTTGGAATCATCCAGGGAGCAAACACTGAATATTGGTGTTGAGTTCTTGACCACAGTGCTTGGGGCTCAGGGTATACGAGGGGGAAGAGATGTTGCAATGTGGTCTTCTTTTGGCAGCTAGAAGTGTTACTTGTTTATCCTCACTTCTTCAGAAAAGGAGTGGATGGCAGAATGATAGAATGGAAGTGAAATTAAAGGAGGATACATTCATGCTAGAAGTGGGGGGGAAAAAGTAGTTTTTTCCCTTACCCCAGGCCCCCATATAGTTACGTTTTCTTAAAAAACAAACAAACAAAATAACCAAAAATCTTTTCGGTTGGAACATAATCTTTTTCTTCCTTTGTTGTAGGAAAGCCAAATATGCTTTCTTTTTGTGTAACTGTTCTTCTAATCAATTATATTTCTCCCTGTTAATGTTCAGACATCAACTACAGAATAAGGTTTTAGATAATATACACCTCGTATGCTAAAAAATTCATATAGAGCAATACATTTAAACTTCCATTATTTGTATAAAGATATAATGATGTAATAATTTCCTGGAAAGAGTTATAATTTCATGAGTTTGTAATTATATAGTCACTGTATGTGGGCCACATTGATTTTCCATTCTCCCAATTTAGAACTGCATCTCTGAGCACCTGATAAGTACCCTGTCTGTATTACAGTAATTTGTTGCAGAGGAGCACTTTGTGGGAACCTAAAATTTTTTAGTCGTCTAATAAGACATTGTTATATTGATGGGTCTGTCATAATTACCTGACGGCTGAAAAATAGTTTCTCTTGCCTATTTTCTCGTTAAAACGAAGCAATTTGGGAAGCTCTGAACTGAAGGTCAGATTTACCATATTATTTGTGTGAAAATAATGGCAAGTATTTTTAAATGAAGCTGTGGGAAACTAGAATGAATGGCTGGCTAGAATTAAGATACACCTTAATCTTATTAGATGAATGAAGCTAGGCACCTCCAGTTTCTTCCACTAAGCCAATCTTCTTAGAAGCAAAATCCCTGGATTTAGAAATCTAAGCATTCAGTTCGTAAGAAGTTGTACTGTGTTGAATAGTGTCCCCTCAAAACTCATGTCCCCTCTTGCCTGTGAATGTGACTTTTTGCCAATAGGATCTTTTCAGATGTGATCAAATTACAAAGAAGGCCCTAATCCAATGGGAGTTTAGATACAGAGACCCAGACACACAAAGGGAAAGCAATGTACAGACAAGGCAGAGATTGGAGGGTGTGTGTCTCCAAGCCAGGAAACACAGAGGATTGTTGGCAAGCACTGAAAATTAGGGAGAAGCAAGGAGGGATTCTTCCCTTGAATCTTCAGAGGCCGTATGGCTCTACCAACACCTTGATTTCAGACACCTAGCCTCCAGCACTGTGAGAGTACCAATTTCTGTTGTTTTAAGCCACCCAGGTAATTTGGTAATTTGTCACGGCCATCCTAGGAAACTAACAAAGAAGGCATTTTGATTATAACTAACGTAAAAACATTTAGCATACGTGCTGGAGGTGCCTGGGCTGACAAGAGGAGAAGGGAGTAAGTCTATACATTTTGAAAATGCATTGCATCTCAAAAGACTAACAGTTGTTCACTTAGGGTGCTTGTGAGTTGGAACTCCTAGGAACTTATCATAGTTTTCATACTTTGTTTTCCTTAGCTGACATTACCCAGGGGAAATCAGTGTAAGGAAAGACTCCTGCACAACAATAAAAATAGATTTTAAGCTCACTAGGTCCCTGGTGGGATTTTTTTTAAACTTGAGAGCTCATAAGAAAGTGATAGCCCTCATTTTCTGTGGTGTTCACCCTCTTCCATTAGGACTAACTCTTTCCTTATCACCTTTATTTATATCCAGTGACTTTCTGGTTCTGTCTCTTTGTTCCTTTTTTGTAGAAACTTTTGCTACAATAATATTCTTATACATCTTTTTCTCTTTAACAGGAACCATGCATTTTAAATGAAATCCCCCCCTTTTTTTTTGTCAACTAGGTTTGCCTAGTTTTTAAAAAATGTTTTTTGATTAATGACTATGCTACAAGATCCTAGCGCTGATGTTATCAGTTAATGTTAAAATAGTGAAGAGATTTTGAATGATGCTTTAGTTCTAGATCTTGGAGGAAGCTGATAATTTGGTTGCCGCTTAAACAACTATACTGTAGAATAATGTGGCAAGCACAAATATCCAAAGTTATCAACCAGTAGTATACGTGAGAGATTGGCTAGTTGTGATGAAATGGGCAATGTGCGCCTTAGTCATTGTCAGCTGGTTTTGTCCTATAGGAATAGAGGCTCACCGTTAGCAAAACTCTTGATTTTCAGTGGAAGATGGACATCCAAGTTTCCAGAACTGTGAAGGTCTGAGATTTTATCTTACTTGCAAGTTAACAAGTTTGCCTGCTGGAATTTCATCTTTGCTGGCAGAAGACAGGAGACTCCTGGGTTAGAGACAAAGGGCTTTAATACTCATAGCAAAAGCAGTAGCCAGAACATCAACATTTTCTAATACTTGTCTCTTGAGCCTCGATTCCAGAAGTTAACAGAGGGAAGGGCTAGGGGACACCTGCACACACAGTGTGTTGTGTCGCTAGAGAGAAATTCTGAATTTAGAAAACCTAAATCTTTTATAAGAGGCAGTAAACATGCTTTGGCTTTTGTTCTAGAGGGAGATAATCTCCATATTTCAATGCTGTCTACTATACAAACATCTTTGAAGGGCTAGTCCCGAACAATCTCAGAAAACAAGGAGTTCTAGATTTCTGTTATAGCACAGTGTTATTGACTCATCTTTCAGAATTTATTTCTAAGCACTTAAATTGAGCTGATTACATTAGAGTGTTTTTAAAAAATTCTTTTGAAAATTTATAGTGTGAAATTAAAATCTAGGAAGTATTCACGTATACTCTTGACTAGAGTTATATTTCATAGTCCAGTATATTAACAAACCAAATTTTAGGGATTAATACAGAGTTGCCAGGCTTTTTATTTTCACCATATAGAGAAGCAGCCCTTTCAAAATACCTAAATTCTGTTTACCATTGTTACCATACAGAGAATGAATATGACAACTAATGCTGTGTGGTACCCCGGACTGGGTCTTGGAACAGAAACAGGAAATTAATGGAAACATTGCTAAAATCTAAATGCTCAGAGTCTAATAAATAGTAATGTACTGAGGTCAATTTCTTAGTTTTTACAAATGTACTCAGGTAATGTAAGATGTTAACAGAGGAAAAACTGGGTGATTGGGTATGCTGGAACTCTGTGTGCCATCTTTGCAACTTTTTTGTGAGTCTATCATTGCTCCAAAATAACCATTCTGTTAAAAATTTAAAAATGGATAACTTTAATAATGAAAGAGAAAGAAAGAACTAATCTCAAAAACAAAGGGCAGTTATATAAAAATGAAATACATTTAGCTTTCTGAAAGACTGACTACACTGTACTTATTTTTCTCATTTTGGCATTAAGTGTTAAAGATTTTGACATACATTGGTGTAGACCCATGGATTATTGGCATTTGGGAACCACCATGTGATATCTTTAATTTTAATTTACTGTAAAATGAGGTGAGATGATCTTTCTCTCCACTTTTCTTAGAGAGCTCGTAAAATCAGATAACTCTTACACTTTGTACCTGAACAGATGTTCAGCCTGTGTCCCTTCTGTGAATCCAGTCTGATTCTTTGTAATCTCAAGTTATGAATTTTAATCAGGGTGGGTTGGTGGATCCTCTGCAACATAAGATTTTGCTTTTCTGGGAAATTCCTTGATGCAAATGGCCCTAGGGAGACTTGGTTTTCTCCTGACTCAGTAATGCCTGAAAACGCCATTTGTCACCATTGGGAGGGAGGAAGGGGAAAGGTAAGAAAAGGGCAGGTTCCTCATGTCAGTGTCAATCAAGGGGAAATTGGGAAGAGGTTATTGTAGGCAAGCGCCTGGTGCAATGGACTCTAGCCATGTGGCCAAAAACAGAAGTCTGGGCAATGCATATGTCTGGAAGGAATCTAGTACACAGTAGAGTTCAAGGGCAGAGCTTCAGTTCTTACAAAGGGGTATTGGCTAGAGCATAGCTTCTCAACCGTGGTAGCATATGGGGATCACCTGGACAGATTTTAAAAACGCCAGGTCCTACTCCTATAGATTCTAATATAACTGGTATGGAATAAGGCTTGGTATTCCAGGGCTCAGAACTACGGTGCTAGAGTGACCGGGGATCTCACCCATAGAGGAGGATGACTGGCATAAACCCCAGTCGGCAGGGCAGAAGGCTGATCCTGGGACTGGTGCCCATGGAGCAGGAGAGGGTTGTGACCCAGTGAGCAGAGCAGGAACATAGGAGTGACCAGGTTGAGGATTTGGTTTGTAAGTGTCGCACTGGCCCTGTCCTTTTTGTGGTGACCACATCATCTTGATTTGCCTGTGCCTTTCATGGATGTAGCACTGAATAACCTGCATCCTGTGAAACCCCTTGGTCTGAGGCTAACCAGGACGGTTGACCACACTGGTCCCTTTAATGCAGGCTAAGGCGTCCCACCTACCAGCACCTACAGGTAGCACTGCTCTTCATGGCTCTGTCCATGGTAGAATTCTCACATATTCTATATTCTTGTCTCACCTTTTACCTTCCATATTCTTCCTGATAAAGCCGGCTGGCCTGGGTCAAACTAGAAAAGGTGTGGAGAAGAGCTGTGACTGTTTTTGTCCTTTCTGCTTTGCTAAGAATCTGGTGAGGAAGCCGTGTAGGATTTCAGGGAGCTCAGCGGTGAGGAGCTCTAGAATGCAGGGACAAGTACGGTGTAATGCAGTTGCTCTCCAACTTATAGAGTGCATTGAAGTCAGCTGGAGTGTTGGCTAAAACACAGGTGGCTGGACAATATCCCCAGACCTTCTGATTGGGTAAGTCCAGGGTGAGGCTTGAGAATTTGAATTTCTAACCAGCTCATGTTTTTGTGCTGCAAACTGCTCTTTGATAACTTCCAGTATAAAGAGACTTGACTGGGCATCTGGCATATCCAAGTTTAAGTAGGTAGGAAGATTGTCTCTTAATCTGTGTTTTCTTATTTGTAAAATATTCATCTAATCAGTCATTATGAATTCTCTCATAAATCACCAAGATCACCAAACAGAATGCCTAGGTTATGGTTGATAGTTTTATTCTCTGGAAGATCCCAGTCTTTCTGGTATCCTCTACATGGAGATGATTTGGTATTGGACTGAGTGTTTTTAGGTTTAGTAATTCCAAATAACAATATTCAAAATCACCTGGGAAATTTTTTGCAACTCTTAAAAACCCTGGAGCCCTACCTCCTTGGAGATTCTGACTCAGTAGGTCTGAGGGAAGGCCTGGGAATCATTTAGTTACAAAACCCACCAGGACGAGGCTTTAGTTTGGGGAACAGTTTCGGGAATCCCTGCTACTGAGCAGCCATTCTCTAGTGCAGGCGTTCTCAATCACTGAAGTTTCATTGAATCATCTCAAGCTTTTATAAAGATGCTGATGCCCGTGTCTCATCTCCAGAGATAATGATTTAATTGATTTGGAGGTTGGCCTGGGCATTGGGATTTTAAAAGCTCCCCCAGGTGATTCTGATATGCAGCCAAGGTTGAGAACCGCTGTCCTGGTGTATTCCTAGAGTAAGAAAAACATGGAGTATTTGTAAAAATACAGATTCTCGGTCTCACTTCTGAGCTGCCTAAACAAACTTTCAGGGCCAGAAACATAGTAATCTACATTATTAATCAATGCCCTGAATTGTTAGTCTTAGCAAATAAATTAAGAGAATCCTAGCTCAAGGGACATGATAAAATCCCTCACTGAGTAAATATTCCCTGATTGCACCCCTCACCTATTTATATAGTAGTTTACAGTGGACCTGACTTTGTTACCTCATGGAATTCCTTGCATACTCTTGTTGGCAGCATGAGCAGATATTAATCCCATTTTATCAATGAGGAAATTGAGATTCACAGTTTTCTAACAGCACACTTGGAGGTATAAACATAGATTAGGCACACGTGCTTCCATGAAAAGACACCCTAGACTAGGGGAGGCCATAGGACAGAAACAGGAGTGCAGGTGTCAAGCGATGCAGTTACAGATCTGAGAGTATATGAACATTCAGAGAAAGAGAAGTTAATGAGAAATAATTTGTGAGGAGGAGGAAATCAGAGCAGGCTCTTTGGAGGAGGTGGCCCTGACTCATCTTGGAACTGATAAAGTTGTAGAACTTCCTTTGAGGGTCTGAATGGAGGGCAGATGACTGTGGCCTCGCTGCTGTGCTCCCATTGGTTCCCTTTATTGGATTTTTATAGTTTTATAACCCAGTCTATGTAGCTTCCTTTGTGCTTTCAGTGTATCATATTTATAATAAATTCCGTTTTTTTTTTTTTTTGGGAGATCTTTCTGGCTCTTTAATAAAAATGCAGTTTGTCTTTGAATTTTGCAAATAAACGATTATTTTAACTTCCCTAGAATAAAAATGGCAAGCCTTTTGTCTACAGGGGAGATAAACCAATAGACATAGGAACTATCATACAGCTCATTTTTATAGAAGTGGGTAATTTTTTTAGCTCTGTCTAATTAGCTAAAAATAAACATCTGTACTGTTATGATTGTGTTATTAAATCAAGGAGTATGAAGAAGGTTTCAATGACAGCAGGTTTATTTCTGGAACAAAAGAGACTTTAAGGAATGAAGCTGTGACTGGCAGTAGGATAAAGAGCCAAACTCTTTTAGGACGTGCTGCTGGCTTTTCTTTTTCCCTACATCTTCCTTAGATTATTATGTGTAATACCTACTTTCAGAAAGCATCTGGTTCCTCAAGAAATTTGTAGGAAGATATGGAGAACTTTTATAATTGATAAGACTCAACAAAGTTGACTTAAGTAGTGATCTTATCTGCACTATACAATTTTTAATAAAATGCAGTTTATTATTTTCAAATGCAGTACATCTTTTAACACAGATATAAGTGCCAAGAAATACAATTTTATTTTCCCCTTAAAATAGGTATTTAAAAAGGCACATAATTTTTGACCTGCCAGATCTATATCTAGTAATGTGTTCTACATATATATCAGCAGAATTGCACAAAAATATGTGAAAGGATGTTTGCACTATTGTTGATGATGACCCCAGAAATTGGAGATGATCTCAATGTCCGTTAGTACAGGAATGTTTAAATGAATTATGGTTCACCCCATGACAGAATATTATGCTCTCACTGAAAGAATGATATATTGATATACAAAGATGTCAAGATTACCTTAAGGAAAAAAAATCAAGTGGCAGAACATTGTGCACTGTATAAACCCATTTGTGCACTGAAACAGATACCTGGGTATTTATGTATTTCCTTAAATATACCATATAGACCATTCCTGACATGGTTCACAGAATCTGTCAAAAATGCTTGCTTTTCAGGAGTCTGCTGCAGCCTGGACAATGTGTATGAAGGGAGTATTTTTTATTCTTCACCATGTGCATCCTGAATTCTTAGAAATGTTTCCATAAGTATTTATTATTTTTAAAATACTAGATAAAAAGTTATGTAAACTCAAAATCTATTAAATTTTATTTATTTTAATAATAAGTTCGTTGTAATAACTTCATTATTTTAGTTCTTGGTTTAAATAATTATTGCCATATGGTGAATCCCTTAAAAAAATCACAACACAGAAATTAATTCCCATCATTTAGAAGAATTACATATACCACCAGTTGAGAGCCTCAGAATTGGAATTCTAATAGCCCGACTGAAGAGATTTTACCCCCCTGTTGTTTGTGCTTCTCTTGAAGTGTCATGGAAACATTTGATAATGAGTCAACCGTATTGAGCTCCTCACTTCATTTGCAGTGTTAGGCTTTTGTGCAGATGGGTCTTGTTCATATGCTGTTTTTGGATCAATTCCTGTTTTTCAGAATCAGAAATCAGTGAAAGATTGTTTTTCATTATCTAATCATCTATTTAGTCCTGGTATATTCAAAGATTGTTTTAAAACATGAATTCTTTGTTTTTATGATTTAATAGAACAGGTTTCCAAAGTTGGTATTTTAGAGAAAACTTTAGTAATTTATAAAACATTTCTTATATGCTTTTGCCTCTGACATATTTTCCCCACAAGTGACTTGTCAACTTCCATTGTTCCCTAATCTGACACCATAATCCTTGCAAATATCTTTTTTGTTTCTACTCTCTATATACCTGCTGTTCACTGTGAGGCTGAGACTTCAGAAAGAGATCTGGTGGGGCTGGTTAGTCACTACCCAGTAGAGGAAACATTTTCACGTTGAAGTCTTGCTCTATCCAGGTTACATCATTGACTGTTGGCCCCTCATGTCTGTCTAGCAGAAAGCTAGAGTGTTGATTTCTGGTCAAATTAGATGTGTCCAGGAAGGTCTTCTAAAACATAATGACCTCTAATTTATAATCTAATCTTATGGACAATTCACCAGTCCAACAACCCAACAGAGGATATTTTAAACTCTGTTAAATTTACTCCTAGCTCTTCTCAATAAAACAAAACAAAAACCCCAAAGAATCAGCCTGGGGAAAGTTAAGATCTGCACTAGACCCCCATAGGTTCTAGGCCCAACTCATAAGTAGTACAGGGGAAATGGCCCAGGCCTTGCATTTACACGTTTACACAAAGTTTGCATCCCTACTTGGCAACTTCCCAGGTGGATAGCCTTGGTTCTTGGAGATTGTCATTTCCTATGTGGAAGAGAGAGAGCAATATTTCTTTATAGGATTGATGTGAGGATTTAAGGTGATTGTGTATGTAAATATAATAGAACATTAATTAACACACGGTAATTTTTTTTTTTTTAGAAAGCAAGAGAGAGATTGTGCAAGAGAGTGCACGAGAGAGTGCATGAGCAGGTGGGGGAAGCGAGGAGGGGAAGGGCAGAGGGAGAGGGAGAATCTTAAGCAGGCTCCATGTGCAGCACAGCATGCAACATGGGGCTCAATCTCATGACCCTGAGATCATGACCTGAGCAGAAATCAAGAGTAGGATGCTTAATCCACTGAGCCACCCAGATGCCCGTATACATAGTAATTATAGTAGTAGCAAACATGTATTGAGTGCTTACTAAGTGCCAAGCATTATTCTAAGCTCTTTAGCATTTTACCACTCTTTAATCATCTGAACAACCTTGTGAAATTGTTACCCCCATTTGACAGATGACACAGGCAGGTTTGTAACTTGCTTCAGAATGCACGGCTGGTAAATGAAGGAACTGATAGTTCATGCTGTTAACATTTTCACCAAACCAGCCCTACTCCAGAAAGTCAGCATCTGGCTTTATTTCTGTGCTTAAGTGTGTGGCCTAGTGGGTTACACCCCGTCAGGCTTACAGGCGGAGTACCACCCTGTTCTTATGCTCCATCACATCCACCCGCAGTCCTCCGTTCACGATGCTCAGTGACTCCCTTGGGGATTTGGAGATGTCAGGATCAGCACCCTTTTACCTATTCTCTGCCACCTCCCAAGAACTGGGGTTCACCCAGTCCTGTAGGATGATCTCACGAGAAGCAGCAGTCACAGGCCAGGCTGCCTTCTTGGAATTCCAGTGAAGAAAATGTTTTCCACCTTGTTACATCCTGTGTCTTCCTGTTCTCTCCCCTCTTGTCAAGCACTGAATATTTTAGGTAGGATTAATCCTTAAGGCAGACTGTAAAGCCAGTCGTGTTTGCCCCTTTAAACTATCCATTCTCTTAGTCCTTCCTATTCACTCTNTCCTATCTCTGAGTGTCATTTGAATTACCAGCTCTTAGCTTCTCAAGAAACAGGAGATCAGTGGGGGAATGGAAAAGACCATTTAGAACAATGCTTCTCAAAGTTTAATGTGCATGTGAATCAGCAGGGACCTTGTTAAGATGCCGATTATGGTAAGTGGGTTGGGGCTCGAGATCGCATTTCTGACCAGCTCCCGAGTGTCTCAGCACCTGCTGGTGTCCAGACCACACTCTGAGCAGCAGGTATTTAAAGATGGAGGCACCACCCTGAGCTGGCAGAGGATTTACCCTATTACCTCTTCCAAAAACGTTTAATCCGAGGAAATGAGTCTCAGGGGAATTAATGTAACCAGCTGCCAGAAGAAACTTCGGAATTTCAAACCCCACCCAGACTGCTTACTCCAGCCATTCATGCTTGGAGAACAGAATAGTATAAACTTGTCAAGTTCTGATATAAACACTGTAAAGATAAGCATTTTCCTCCATCATCAGTTTAATTTAGTGACTCTCCAGTGATTTATATACATTTTTACTTCGCTTATGTGAAAGGGCATCTTCTTGCGGCTGCCCAAGTTTGAGTTTCTCATCACGGGGAAAATAGAGGATTCAGCTGATCCTGGTGCAGGGGCCCCATGGGTATTTCAGTATCTGTTTCTTTGTTCTTTCTCTCGTCACCTACATAAAAGGCAAGTTCAGTCAACTTTTATTTCCCCGGCTTTTGATTTGGAGTTGGCTCACTAGGATTGTTTATGAATAATTCTGTTAGAGCAGGTTTGATAACACTAATCGGAATAAGGAGCTATTCTGCAGAGCCTCATACGTGGAGGTGTGGTGTAGGCGGGCACTTGTGAAATGATGCCGGCAGTTCTCCCAGTGACGGCAGGAGGCTGATGCTCTCTGTTTCTGTTTGCAGGGAGGAGAACACTGCTACTACCAGGGCCACATCCGAGGAAACCCTGCCTCATTTGTTGCATTATCTACATGCCATGGGCTTCAGTAAGTATCCCCCAGTTTTTTGCACCATCCATTCTTTCAGTCCCTTATTTCCTTTAGTTTTAATGCACTGTAATTCACAATCTTTATTTTATGTCGAGATGATTTTAAATCAGTGATGGGTCTGATCTTTTTCTCTTTTCATAAACCGAGCAGATTTTGAAATTAGGGATGCCTGGGTGGCTCAGTCGGTTAAGTGTCTGCTTTCAGGTCAGGTCATGATCCCAGCGTCCTGGGATCGAGTCCCACATTGGGCTCCTTGCTCGGCAGGAAGCCTGTTTCCCCGTCTGCCTGCCGCTCCCCCTGCTTGTGTGCTCGCACGTCCTCTCTCTCTCTCTCCCTCTCTGATAATAAATAAAATCTTTAAAAAAAAATTGAAATTATAGTTGCAGAAACAGACCAGGGTCTTGGGCATTAGGAGATGATACCCTACAGTTGTGTTCAAAGCTTTTTTCTAGTTTCATCCAAGTTGTGGCAAGCATGGTTTGGGTAATGTTGGTTCTCTGGATGTTTAGCCCCTTAATACCAGCTCTGCTCCTACTCCTTCTTGATGTTAGTTTTTTTGTTTTTACGGAGTAACAGAAATTTCAGTAGGTGGAAGCTCTTGACTCCTTGCACAAAGACAACAGACTGCAAGTCACCTCAAGAGCTCGTGTTTCAGCCAGAATCCCACCTAAAACCAACAGCAAGCTTGTGGGAGGGTCCGTCTGTTCTTAGAAATCTCCAAGGAACGTAATTCGTCCTTCCTCGGGGGCCTTGCTTCCTTTCTCATAACCTTCATTATCAAAGAATGTTTGCTGATGTTTAACAGGGGAATACATCTACTTCCTCCATTCTGTCGCTAATGGTGATACACAGGTGGCCATCTCTTATTTATTTTGTGAATGCCTTATAAAGCTACGGTGGCATTCCTCTGCGTTCTACTTAGGCGAAATCATCTCAGTTCTTTATTGTTTGTTTTACTTTTTGGGGCACAGAACAAGCCAGCACTTTAGTTTTGTTAAGTTTTTGTTTGGAAACTTGAAAATGCATCCCATCAGCTCCCACGTTGGAGATCTGGCTTTTCCACGTAGCTAGCAGTTACTGAGTGTCTGCTGTGTGCCAGCCACCAGGAGAATTGAGGCAGTGAGAACATGACTCTTGTCCCCAGCAGCTCAGAGTCCAGTGGGGGCAGCTAAGCTAGCTCAGGAATGGGATAGGTGTATTTGTTTTCTTTGAGAGAGAAAGTAGCAGAAAAATGCAAGAAGAGAGTGGGCACTGAGGAATGAGGTGGTGCTTGACATGCTTGACATGCAGACATGTCACCTGAGGAAGGTAGAGTGGGCCCTAGAACAGGCTTTGAGAGAGTCTTCAAAGAGAGAGGGCTAGGCAGAGAGGTCTTCAAGAAAGGTAGGAAGGAGATATGATGCAACAGCCTGGAGAATCGAGCTAGTCTGCCTAAGTGGTGCCTCTGGTGAGGCTCAGGCAGTAGGTATGTCAGAGGCAGAAGGAAGAGAGTGTGGAACTCTGGAACTTACGTAGCCAGAGGAAGAAGGCCAGGTGCCTGAGAGCGTGGAAGACCTCCATCCGCTTATTGTTGGTTCTAAAAGCCCCTTGTTGGTTCTTTTACTTATTTTATTTTATTTTATTTTATTTATTTATTTTTTTAAAGATTTTATTTATTTATTCAACAGAGATAGAGACAGCCAGCGAGAGAGGGAACACAAGCAGGGGGAGTGGGAGAGGAAGAAGCAGGCTCATAGCAGAGGAGCCTGATGTGGGGCTCGATCCCATAATGCCGGGATCACGCCCTGAGCCGAAGGCAGACGCTTAACCGCTGTGCCACCCAGGCGCCCCCTTTTATTTATTTTAAATACATTCTTTGACTAAAGAGACATTTTTACAAACAGGAATTCATGCCTCATATCTGAGGGCCTTGGTTTTCTTATCTGGAGAAGGAAACGTTGACGTGCCCTTCAGTAATAGAACTGTTCTATCTGATCTCAAGATGATCACAGCTCTCAGCTAAGAATAGTGCCTCGGGCCCAGTGACATTTGTGACAGCAAATGTATGCCAGTGATATAAAAAAGAAGAGGCATTTTTCCCTCTCTCTTCCTCTTAAAATCTCAAAGTTACTACATAAGCATCTTGCCCAGGACATAGTCCACTTTGCTTTCCAGTTTTCCAAACGAACACTGGATTTGTGAGAAGCAGTGAGAAGGCATCACTGCCCTCCAAGGGCTCTGGTAGACCTGAGACCCCGGGACCAGGGGCTTGCTACTCATCCTACATAGGCATTTGAAGCAGATGAAAAAGAAACTGTAAGGGAACTTTAGTGACTAGATCAGGAGTAGAATCCAGAGCCAGCTTTAGTTTTAAACAAAGTAAAATTTACCTCTACCTTGAGAAATCTTTTCATTTAAAACTAAACAGAAGGAAACAAACAGAAAATGCACCATGTGTCTACGAACACTGTCAGGATTGTATATAAGCATATTCGGGTGTTCTTAGACTTCTATGAGCGTGTTGGATAAATTTACTCTTGTTCCTTCTTTTATTTTTACTTCTCACATTGATTTTACCTTCTGAACAAAAATTGCTGACAAATATTTTAGGAGATATTGCTAAATATTAAATAATTTATGTTGTCTCAATTATAATGATTTAGATATGAAATAGATTATTTCATCCATGACTCATCTTTTATAAATTATCAAGTACATATGGAGATTTTTCATTTTTCTTGATTTACTGAATTCAGTTGAAGAACATAAAGGGGGAAAATCATTAGTTTTCTATGTCTTTTGCATAAAGAACCTGCAAATACACATTTGCTTTTCAAATTCAAAGGGCTAACGGACAATATTTTGGTCCTGGTATGTTTGATGTTATGACAAAATCCTGTAACTATGGGAACCTAAAAGAATGGAATCAAATGTAAGTTTATTGCCCTCTTGTGGCAATTTGTAAGAATGGCTGTTTCTTTTCAAAATCTTGTTTCGATACAGCCTTTTAATATTTCAGCTCAACTGGCCTATAATAAGTAGGTTCTAGCTGCAGGTTTTTATCAAATATATACCGTGTGTGGACTCACTGCACTTATTGGAATTTATATGTAACAGAAAGGTGTCAATCCTCAAAGAAAGCAAATAAAACATAGACTTTTTAATAGTTAAAGAATTACTAATGGCATATTGTCATATTCGGAGCCAGAATCTTCTAGATATTTATGGTGTCAGATTTTGCTTTCTTTACACTGTGTGTGATGATGTTTAAACCCAGTAAAAGTCACTGGTTTTCACATTTGACACTGACCTAATGCAAGAGGAAATAATACCCTGTATTATTTAAACAAAATAATCTGCTTGCTGCTTAATCAGCATAGCCATGTGAACTTTGGCAAAGGGTGATGGCTCTGTACAGTTTTCTGGATGGTTCTGGCCAGTTCTCAGCAGGGGCAGAGAGAATGTCTACTGTCGTATTTGGTCTACTGATTTGAAAAGGCTCCCCTGCCCCCAACTCTTATTCCTTGGGCATATATTGTCAGTAATATCTTACAAAGTGCATCTGTTTATCTTTAAATTCCAAATGCAATGTCATCCAAATTCAAAAAGTGTACTTTGGTTGAAAACCTTACAGATGTGAGAGTAGCTGTTCTAAGGGTGTATGAAAGTTGAGGACACGTGGAAAATGTTACAGCAGGAATGAAAGAATTTGGATAGAGGCAGAGCTGGAGGCCATTATAATTAGAGCTCAGGGAAACCAACTGATTTCACTAGCCGTCTCCAGCCTAAGAGATCAGAGCCCAACTCCAGATTTATGCCCTCCCTGCATCCTGCTTCCATGTGCCCAGTGCATTCTGTCCTTCCTGCGGCTTTTCCCATTTTATTAAATGGGAATGCTGTTTCACCAGTTGCTCAGGTCAAAACCTTGGAGTCTTGACTGACATGATTCTTTCTTGCATACTCCATTTCAAATCTGCCAAAAAATCCCCTTGGTTCGTTCTACTTTTGAAAAGTATCCAGAATTCGAACAGTTCTCATCATCTCCACTAATACCACTGTGATCTAGGTGGCTACCATCTTTTTTCACCTGGATTATCGCGATAACTTCTCCATTTCTATCCTTGCCATCCAAAAGACTATTGTAACACAGCAACTGGAGCAATTATTTTAAAATTTAATAGTGATTATGTTTCCCTTTGCCTAAACCCCTGCAACGGCTCCACATGTCTCTCAGAGTAAAAGCCACAGCCCTTAGAAGGGCCTGCCTCATGTGGTCCCCACTCTTCCTCTGATCTCATTTTGTGACCCTCCCCTCACCCACCCTCCTCCAGCCACACTGCATCCTTGATGTTCCTGGAGCACACTTAGGGCTTGAGTCTGACGTGGTCTTTGCACAGAGACCCTTATGGCTCATCCCTTCACTTCTTTCAGATCTCTGTTTAAATGTCATCTTCTCTAGAAAGCCTTTCTCTGAGACTCTCTATAAATCAACAGTCTTCTCTCCTTGGTCTTTACACCCAGTCCTCTGGCACCATTCCTTGCCCTTAACCTGCTTTATTTTTCTCCCTAGAATTTTTCACCACCTCCTATATATTTAGTTGATGATACGGCTTTTTTTGTCTGTCCGCCCTAGAATGCACATCAGCACCACAAGGGCAGAGAATTGGTCTGTTTTGTCCATTACTGTGCAGATGGGCAGTTCCGGAACCAATCTGCCTGGGCTCTCTCTGGTCCTGCCTCTGTCCTTCCTGGTTATGTAATTTGGGCAAGTTACTTCATCTCTTTGGGCTTTGGTTTCCTTCCCTGTAAAATGAGTATAGGCAAATGTATGAGTGTACCTCCTTCACACATTTGTGGAAAAGATGAAATGAGTGTAAAGTTTTTAACTAGTGGTAAGCTGTTGAAATGTGTCAACTCCTGTTATGAGAGCATCTTCAGGTGTGTGGTATGAAGGCAGTTCTTGGTAGAGTCCCTGACAGTCTGCATCAGAACCACCTGGGATTTGTTTAAAATGCAGCTTCCTGGGCCCTCGCCAAGAAAGCTGAGGAAGGCCCTGAAAGCTTTACATTTTTGCAAGCTCTCCGGATGACTATTTGCATATTAGAGTTTTAGAATAATGTGTTGCAGGGAGGATAATGGGCCACAGTTAGAGAATGATAATCCTGAACCTGGGGAAGGGTCAGGATGAGGGAACCCTGCAGCTTATGGGGAGTCAGAGGGAGGGGCCTTGCCCTCTTAGTACTGTATGTGTGTGTGTGGTACGGTGCAGTGTGTATGTGGGGTGTCGTATTGGGAGATATGTGTGGTGTGGTGTGTGGTATGTAGTGTGTAATCTGTATGGAGTGTGTGTGTGGTGTGGGGATTGTGTGTGTGGTGTGGGGAGTGTGTGTGTGTGGTGTGGGGATTGTGTGTGTGGTGTGGGGAGTGTGTGTGGTGTGGGGAGTGTGTGTGTGGTGTGGGGAGTATGTGTGTGGTGTGGGAGTGTGTGTGGTGTGTGATGTGTGGTGTGTAATCTGTATGGAGTGTGTGTGTGGTGTGGGGAACGTGTGTGTGTCTGTGTGTGTATAGTATGTGGTGTGTATCTGGTGATGATGGGTGGGACCGGGAAGTGAGTGTTGAGAAGTAAATTGGTCCTCTGGCAGCTGCTGATTTTAAAACGATCTTGTGCTGAGGCAAGAATCAATAGCCATGCCTAATTATTTTCTTGTCCTTGGCAGTGGGATGTTCTATGATGGGAACCACACCTATCTCATTGAACCAGAAGAAAATGACACCTCCCAAGTAAGTGCTCCTTCTGTTTGCTGTGGCAAATGTAAAAATTGATATTGGGAGCTTTTCTCCTTCTTTTTTCCTCCTCTTTTTGTCTCTATTTTATTTTTATATTTTTAGAGTCAGGATAGTAAATATAAATATATACATATATATAAAATTAAATACTAAGACAAAATCACAAGTTTTTTTTTTTTTTAAGTCTGTTTTTTACTCTGTATATTGGAAATACTTTCTGAAGAGTTCTGAAGCCTCCATTTTTGTTCTTTCTACACTGTAATGTGCTAAGACTTGTCTTAGTTTGCTCAGGCAGTCGTAACAAGACAGTGGGGGGCTTAAACAACAGGAATTTATTTTTGCACAGTTCTGGTGACTGGAATTCCAAGATCAAGGTGCCAGCAGGGTCTGTGTCTGTTGAAGTCTCTGTCCTTGGGATGTGATGGCCTCCCTCCTGCTGTGTGCCCACCTAGCAGAGACACAGAGCTGTGGTATCTCTTATTCTTACAAGGACACCAGACCCACCCCACCCTTAAGACCTATTTTAACCTCTATCACCTTCTCATATGTCCTGTCCAAATACAGTCTTATTGGGAATTAGGGCCTAAACATATGAGTTTTGTGGGGGGACATACATTCAGTCTATAGACCAACTCCATAGATACGTGATTTTCTACCTCTCTTTCATTTTCTAGATTTCAGATTTTTCTCTGTTGCCTGTTGTCTGTAGGGCCTTGTGCTGATGAAGTGTAGAGAGATTTAAGTTTTCTTAATTCTCTCCTTAATTTTAGTTGCAACATTCACTTTCCACAAATTAAAAAAGCATTGAGTTTATATTGTAGACTGCAGAGAAACATAATACACTTCCATTCTTGCTCTGTGCACATAGATATTCTTCCTTGTATTCAACATTGTTCAAACACTTAGGCAAGTAATTTCTAAAAATACACACTGTTTTGCCACCCACAAAGGGAAGCTATTTGTTTTTTGTTTTGTTCTTGTTTTTTTAATGATTTTATTTATTTTTTCAAGAGAAAGAGAGTGAGTGAGCATGAACCAGGGTGGGGCGGGGGAGGGGGGCAGAGGGAGAAGCAGGCTCCCTGCTGAGCAAGGAGCCCCATGTAGGGCTCAATCCCAGGACCCCGGGATCATGACCTGAGCCAAAGGCAGACGCTTAACTGACTGAGCCACCCAGGTGCCCAAGGGAAGCTATTTGTATTGTATTATATTTTCTGAATGCCTGTTGTTGGCTTTTGTATCACTTTGCCTGGACAGGTGATGTTTTTTACAGCAATATCATGAAACTTGACTGTTTATGACATTCTATTTTTTTTTTAATTGAAAGGAGCCAGAAATAATTATTTGAATGTTCATTAATTTTCTAAGATGAAAAATGGATTTTTGTCTTTTGGTTTGTCACATAACTTGTATGACATTTGAATTTTGGAGCAAGGTCCATTTGGGCATCTGCTTGTACCGTCATTTTACTTCCCGAAATGAGAAGAGTGTGAGCTCTGCCGTCTTTGCCTTGGCAAGACTATCTGGCTCTAAAAATGGGGCAAGGACCTATGGAAAGGAACAGTTATAAAAAGCATTAGCCCATTTTCCCAGATGTGTTACTTCTCCTTGGGGGAATAGGTTCATTCATTTATTTTCCATTACTACATGCTGTGGCTTCTCTCTCTGCAGAGGCATTTTGTTTCTAATAGGAGATCTCTCCCATGCTGGGTTACTCCAGGAGCAGGGGAGGGTTGTACGGAGGCCCATTGCCTTTCCAAATCCAGGGGAGTGCATAGTCAAGCTATGGTTCTTGTAGGAGTCTCAGCTTTTTCAGCTCTCATTGCCTGAGACTGGAGATAACTGGTTGCACGTACTTAATCTCTGTTGTTTGTGTTCTTTTAGGAGGATTTCCATTTTCATTCGGTTTACAAGTCCAGACTTTCTGAATTTCCCTCGGATGATCTTCCATCCGGTATGATATTCATATTATGACTTTAGAAAAAAAGTCAACTTTAATAATTCATTTGAATGCTTTAGCGCTAATCTATATGTGTAATACCCTTAGCTCATGACTGCTCATAACGATTTTAGAGAGAAAGTGGCATCAAGTCAAGGACATCGAGAGGGGGAATAAAATGCAAACTGACTTCACCTTTGTAGCGGATGAGGTTGGAAAGAGGTCGAGCACACTGAAGGAAGACTTTTTAAAATTAGAGAAAATCAGAGTAAGGTATTTCTGAATGGAGAAGTAATATTAGAGCAAAAACTGGTCTGCATAGACAAAATATAGAAAACTTCCCTTTCAGTGAGATACTGATTCTGTAAACGTAGGGATGAACTTGTAATCATTTTCCTATTTGTTGTTTTCCTCATCTCTTTTTGCCTCAGCATTTTAAGACAGAATGATTAGAGGTTAATGCTCTTTATTATTATTATTTTTTTAAAGATTTATTTATTTATTTTAGAGGGTGGGGGGCAGAAGGGGAAGGAGAGAGAGAATCTCAAGCAGAGCCTGGAGCCTGACTCGGGGCTCGATCCCACAACCCTGAGATTTTGACCTGAGCTGACACCAAGAGTCAGACACTTAACTGACTGCGCCACCCAGACGCCCCTAATGCTTTTTATTATTATGTCCTTTTTTTGTGAAATTAGCCTTTGCTTCTCATGTGTGTTTGTTCACAGGCCCATTTATTTATAGATGCTGGTTTGAGCTGCTTCCAAGTCTTCACATGACAAGTAGGGCAGGGTACTTATGTTTTGCTCATTAGTGGAGCAGTGATTATATGGAGTGCATTTGTCTTTGACTCTACAGGACTCATTGGTTTTCTCCCTCTGAAGGTAGAACACACTCAGAATATCTGGTGTGGCGATGCTTCCTTTCCTACTTATTAGTAAGCCCTGACCATGGCTATAGTACATTCTAATTTTTAATCTCATTTTTATTTTCACTATAGCTCTGTGAGATTGATATAATTATTCACATTTTATAGATGAAGAAACAAGCTCAGGTAGCTTGTCTTTTCCAGGGTCCAACAGCTAGTCAGGGACTGAGCAGGGGTTTGGATTGGGCCACTGTGAGAACGTGCTGGGAGAGAGGCACAGGGGAAATGGAAGAATTATCCGCTGAGAGCATATCCTTATTAACTACTGCTTGGGAAAACCACTTATACGTTCACATTGTTGGGGTGCCTGGCTGGCTCAATTGGAAGAGCATGTGACTTTTGATCTCGGGGTCATGAGTTCAAGCCCCACATTGGCTGTAGAGATTACATAAATAAAAACTGAAAAAAAAAAGTTTACATTGTTTCCTCGTTGGAAAATGAAATGAGTGTTTGCTAATGTCCCTTCTCTGAAATAGATTTGTAACTCCTTGATCTTCTGTAGTTCTTCTCCTGCAAAAGGATTAGGGGATCCTCTTTTATAGAACTCACTCTTATCTGCAAATAAGCATACAGATGCTCTTACTTTACACAGATACTTTAGACTGTTTCTTTAGTTACCTTATGAAACTTTTTACAATCCCTATGATGGGAAGAAAATAAATCATGAGTAGCTGCCTGAGAATAAAGCTACAATCTAATAGGTCTTACTGGAAGCAATAAACATTAATTAATAAAGTAATAAATAAAGATCCCCCTAAGGTCTTTACTGTGATCCAGTTGTACAAATTTTTTTTTTAAGAACGAAATGTTTTCCATCATAGTGGATTCTTTTTCTTTTTTTAAGTTTTTATTTTTAAGTAACTTCTACACCCAATATGAGGCTTGCACCTACAACCCTAAGTTCAAGAGTTGCATGGTCTACCTACTGAGCCAGCCAGGCACCCCTAATCATACAATTTTTTTTAAAACACTTTGTTCAGGGTTTCTTTTCAGCAGAAACTTTAAGATGACTTGGCAGTTTTGCTGTCATTAAAAATGACTTTGAACATCTCCTTCCAAAACTCAGGTCTGTCTTATTTAGTTTCTGGTTTTCTTTTCTTGTCAGAAGTTGGCACTGTCAATTTTAAGAGTGTCATTTGTCTTTCTAGATGCTTGGATTTATTCTGATAAATTAGAAAAAAAATCTTGCAAAATAAGCTCGAGAGTAAGCTTATTTATTTTAGATTTAATAAAGTTTTCCTGGGTCTTGGGTTATCAATACCTTTGTCTTGCTATGCATTATGTATTTCCCAGAGATAGAATATGATTAGGTGTTCCCCAAACTTGTTTAACCGTGGAACCTTTTGTTTTATATGACACATCTCTTAGGACTAGTGTCCCCAAGAAAACATTTGAGAAAGGTTTATTTATTTCCTACGGACCCCTTAGCACAGTCTGTTTTTAAAATTGCTACAATGAAATATATAAATCTTGTATACCACTAGATGAGTGTTGGCACATGTGCCCTCCCTTGGTAAGATCTGGCACATTCCCATCATCCCAGTACCTTCCTTTGTGCTTCTTCCCAGTCAGTACCACCCACTTCTGCAATCTTTTTTTTTTTTTCCATAGATTACGTTAGCCTGTTTCAGATGTTCATGCAAATGAAATCACACATTGTGTTCAGCTTCTTCTGCTTAGCGAATGCCTGTGAGATTCATGTTGCTAGAGGTTAGCAACAGTTCATTCTTTTTAATTAGAGTATGCTTTGCTGCTTACGGTTACCACCGTCTTTTATCCATTCTGTTGATGGACGTTTGGGTTGTTTCCAGTTTTTGGCTATTACGAATAAAAGACCTCTAAACATTCTTATAAAAATATTTTTTGTGGACCCATGTTTACATGTCTTCTGTCAAATACCTGGCAGTGGAATTACTAGGTCTCAAGGTAGGTGTGTGTTTATGCAGCAGTATTCTCCAACTGCAGCGTGCATCAGAGAATCACAGGCTGCTGGCTCCATGTCTAGAGGGTTTTTTCAAGCCACTTAATTGAGATTTGATGGACATTAGAGAAAAGCTGTAGGTAATTAATGTATACAGCTTGACGAGTTTGCAGATACACATCCATGAAGTCATCACCATAATCTGTGCTGTAAGCGTACCCATTAACTCCAAAAGTTTTTTTCCACCGTCTTTGTTATTGTTATTTTAGTAGTAATAGTAGTAATAGTGAAAAGAATACAACATAAGATCTACACTGTTAGCAAAATTTATGTATACAATATAGTATTATTAATTCTGGCCGCTTTGCTGAACAGTAAATCTTTAGGACTTATGCATCTTGTACAACTGAAACTTTGTGCCCTTTCACTAATACCTCCCTGTTTCCCCCTTTGCTCAGCTCCTGGCAACTATCATTCCATTTCCTGCTCCTAGGAGTTTGACTATTTCAGATTCCTCATATACGTGGTATCCTGTAGTATTTGTCCTTTTGTCTGGCTTATTTCACTTAATATAACATTCTCCAGGTTCATCCGTGTTGGCACAAATGGAAAGATTTCTTTTTTTTAAGGTCAAATAAGACTTTATGGCATATGTATACCACATTTTCTTAATCCATTCATCCGCTGATGAACATTGAGGTTGTTTCTATATCGTGGCTATTGTGAATCACGCTGCGACGAACATGGGAGTACACGTATCTCTTTGAGATCCTGATTTCAGTTCCTTTGTAAACCCAGAAGTAAGATTGCAGGATCATATGGTAGTTCTATTTTAATTTTTTGAGAGGAACCTCCATACTGTTTTCCATAGTGGCTGTACCAGTGTCTAGAGTTTTTGGTTCAGCACATCTTGAATGGGTTATGAGAGTTTGCATTTCCCACAAGTCCCCAGGTAGTGTTGATGCCATTAGTTTTTGGATTGCACTCTGAGAACTACTGTTGTATGAGAAATGGCTGAACCTTTTCCTAAAGCGGTTTATACCATTTGACACTCTCATCAGCACTGTCTGAGAGATCTAACTGTTGCACATCGTCACCAGCATTTGGTGTGTCATTCTTTAATGAAGGTCAGTCGTGGAAGGCCAGGTTGGCTATTCAGAAGATTCTTGATAAAGAAGGCAATGGTATTTATAGGAAAAATATGAGAATAATTTGGAGAGAATTTAGAATGGGAGTAGTGTTTGAGATTTTTTTAATTGTATTAATTCATGATGTATTTTATTTAGTTTTCATATGAACACAATTATTTTGATTAATGTTCTATATTATCTTTAGGTGTAACATACATTATAAAATTTATAACCGTATAGTTATAATTACATAATTTATAAGTTATGATTTATATTAATTATTAATAGCTATAATAATCGCTAATAGTTAATAACTGAATCGAATATAATTCTACGATTTATACGAGGAGGGGATAGTAAAACTTTGCCCTGTGTGAAAGACACCTGGCAAATGCACTAAATTAATTTATTTTTTATTTCCTTTTAGAATTTCAACAAGTACACATCACTCCACCAAAATTTATTTTGAAACCAAGACCAAAAAGAAGTAAACGGCAGGTATGTATTAACAGGTATATTCTGTGATGTTTTAAAAACTCTTGGCAGCTGCCAGTCGTTTAGACTACATTAAGTCTCTGTGAGAGGGTTAAGTCCTAGTTCAGGCATCTGTCAGGGTGTGGTGAACAGTAAGGTGACAGATATGTAGGAGAAGTGGAGGGAGGCTGTGTTGTTTCATAGACTCAAAAAGGACTCACGATCGTGTTGATCGTATGGTTGTTCGTCAGACAGATGGAGTGTGGCCCCAGCTATGGCATCTCCGGTTCTTCCTATCATAGGCTTCTTTTCTTGCCTGGGTTGTATCACGTCATGGAATCTACTTGTAAAGATACCCCCTTCAGAGGGAATCCATCAGGTTTTAAAGCCACAAAATGCTATTGTCACACTTGAGCTACGTTGGAGTCTGGGATATAAACTCAGGATGTCAGCTTTATGAATGTTCCGTGGATCCTGGACTTAGCAAAAATAATAAGTCCTTGTATCATGCTTTACACCACATGAAGTAGGTACTGTGAAACCCCTTTCACAGGAAAACAACAAAAATGATGTCTTCGAAATGTGTGGAAATGACCAGAAGTGTAGAGCTGGGAAATGATTGAGGTGGAGTAAGGACTCCAGTCATCAGAATACCATCTGGTTTTTCTCATTGTGGAGTCTAAAACATAAGTGCAGAATCAGATGTGTAAATATAGAGAACAAACTGGTGATTGCCAGAGGGAAGGGAATGGAGGGATGGGCAACATGGGTGAAGGAGAGTGGGAGACACAGGCTTCCAGGCAGGGAATGAGTAAGTCGTGGAGGTAAAGGGCACAGCACAGGGAACAGTGATATTGAAATAGTGTTGTCTGGTAACAGATGGCAGCTACCCTTGCAGTGAGCATAATGTATGGAGAAATTGAATCACTAGGTTGTACACCTGACACTAATGTAACCTGGTGTGTCCAGTATACTCAGAAAAGAAAGAACAGAACTCTGGTTATTACAATTAAGATATAATGTATTATGGATGGTGTTTGGCATAAAAAACACAGGATGAGAGAAATAGATCTCTAGTTAAGATTTCTAGTAAGAAACCAGTTATCTTCTGTTTGAAATATGTTTAGTAAGTATGAAATAAAATAAGTTCATAGGCACATTTCTAATGTGAGTAATAATTGCTTTTTTTTTTTTAATTGAGGCAGAGATACCTGTGTGCCTGGCTGTGTTCTAAGTATTTTAATTGTATTAACACATTTAATCCTCATAACAATCTTATGAGGAAGGTATTATTATTATCCCCATTTTACTGCTAAGGACATTGAAGCGTTAAGAAGCTTAAGAACCGTGCCCAGGATAATAGTGAGTTACCCAGTGGTGGAGTTCAGATTCTGACCTAGAAAGTCTGGTCTCACAGAAGTGCTTAAACCATATGTGCTTTATATACTGCCTCTCAGAAGGGTTTGGGTTCCATGAATTGCTACCACAAGCTTTATATATTTTGTGACTATGCATATATATTGAGGCCCAGTTAAATAAATGAAGATTGCCAACAAGATTTAACTTGAAATAGTGCTTATTTTCATGAATTATGAAATCGGAGAATAATTAAAAATAAAAATAAAATTAATATTCTTTAATTTTTTCTCAAATTTTTATTTTTTTAAATTTAAGTTCAATTAATTGACATAATGTATTATTGGTTTCAGAGGTAGAGGTCATTGATTTATCAGTCTTATATAATACCCAGTGCTCATTACATCATGTTCCCTCCTTAATGTCCGTCACCCAGTTACCCCAACCCCCCCACCTCCCTCTCCTCCAGCAACCCTCAGTTTGTTTCCTATGATTAAGAGGCTCTTATGGTTTGTCTCCCTCTCTGATTTAGTCTTGTTTAATTTTTTCCTTTCTTCCCCTATGCTCCTCTGTTTTGTTTCTTAAATTCCATGAATGAGTGAGATTGTATGATAATTGTCTTTCTCTGATTGACTTGTTTCACTTAGCATAATACCCTCTAGTTCCATTCACATCATTGCAAATGGCAAGATTTCATTTTTTTTGATGGCTGAGTAAGAATAATTTACTTTTGACACATTCCTTGAAGTTCTTCACAAACATCTGTGACATCCAGTCATTTGAAGGCAAACACTAGATTCTTTTTCTGACACAGCCGTGGGTCCACAGAGGTGAGGTGCTACAAAACTGTGTGACCAATATGGCAGACCAATATGACATTAAGAAAATGTTGAGTCTTCTTAGAAGGTCTGCTGTGTGAACTGGTAAAATTCAGGTCTCTTCCTCAATTACAAAGCAGATACTATCATCCTCCGTCATCATTTTTAAAAAGACTCATGTCACTGGATGAAGTTTATATTACTTCTTGGTTTCCAAACTGAGATTTATAGTCTATTATTCCCTGTCAACTTGGTGTAATAAGGGATTCAAATTAAAAAAAAAAAGTCTTAAAGTTTGGGAATGCAATTAGCACTGAATCAGAATCCATGCGTTGGCGATTTTTTAGTTTATTTTAGATTCAGCTTTCAAAGCAAAGGTTCATATATTGATTTAGGTTTGATTGCATACCTTCATCACAAAAATGGCCATTGGGCAAATGAATATAACGATTTACTGAGAAAGTGTATATCAAAGCATGGCATAATGGAAAAAGTCAATTTTACAGATCTTATTAAGGACTGTGTTGTAGAGAAACTGCAGGAAACTGAGGCATATGGCTGCCTTAGTATCTCCTGCCAGGAGCATCCACTGATCATGATTTTGAAGGTGGAGAAAATTCGTTGTTGAACAGGTAGATATAACGTAGCTGTAATAAATAACCCAGAACTGCCTGGAAGCTCTCAAAGCTATCTGAACAAAGCTCTTATATCATTTGGGGGATCCCTTGAGCTGTACCACAGGAAGAAAGGGCATTCTCAATCCCAGATTTGGAGATTATAGAATAAAAGTGTCCATCGGACCCCCCCCCCCCCGTATCCTCTCAGAGATCCTCAGAAGCTTAAATTAACCCAGAAAGAATGCACGTCATGTGTTACAATCTCCAAGATGTACTGGTAAATGGAAATAACCTGATGCAAAAGCTAGTGAAGTAAATGAAAGTACTAAATATATGTTTTATTTGGTTTTACATGCATAAATATTTCCAGAAGAAACCAGTAACTGTGCTATACCCATTGTGAGGGGGAAAGGTTAGCAACTAGGTAGATGGGGAACAGAAGTGAAAGAACGACTTTGATCCTAAAACTTTTCATAGTTCTTTAATCTTTGAATCATATGAATTTATTACCTGTTCAAACACTGAGTAAAATTGACAAAAATGAAAAAAAATCTGAAGGAACAAAAGCAGAAATGTTTATTTCTCTCATATGTTTTAGTTTTTTAAAATTAAAAACACTTTTTCAGCCTTATTGAAGTATACCATTGGGTTAATTAATATATCAATCACCTCACATATTTACTTTTTTTTTCTTAGTGAAAACGTTTAAGTTCTGTCAGCAAATTTCAGTTATATAATACAGTGTTATCAATGTTGGTATCTATCAAATGAATGACTGGATCAAGAAAATGTGTGTGAGTGTGTATGTATATATGTGTGTGTATGTACATATGTGTGTGTGTGTATATATGTATATATATGTCACAAATTATATATATACATATATATATGTATATATATATATGTGTGTGTGTATATATATATACACACACACACACACACACATATATATATAATATAGATGAACCTGGAAGACATTATACTAAATGAAATAAGCCAGACAAAAAAGATAAATACTGCAAGGTATCACTTATATGTGGAACAACAACAACAACAATAAAGTCCAACTCACAACACAGTAGTAAAGTGGTTGCCAGGGGCTGAAATCAGAAGTGTTTGGAGAAAGGGCACAATATAATATACAACATAATGTGTAATACATTTTTTAGTTTTCCACAGCCAAGTTCAGAGGGCTTATTTAGGTGCTATTTCCTTTACCATATTGCAGCTTCGTCGACATCCTCGTAACGTAGAGGAGGAGACCAAATATATTGAGCTGATGATTGTCAACGATCATCTCATGGTAGGATTTGCTGAATTTTTTGTTGTTTGAATTTGTCTGTGCTGAGGGGTAAAACTGGTGGGTACAGAAATATGTTTAGAAGAAACAAAAAACCCAGAAAATTGTAACTTGAAAAAGATTATTTTTGTAGCCAAATGTATTGTTAGCCAGTAACAACTTCTAAATTGGAAACATTGTTAGGTGGAAATAACTAGGAGTATTTTGTGAGAGTCCAGAAATATTTCTTTGACTTATAATTAGTCAGCCCTTTGGATTTGCTTAATGAATATTTGCATATTGAAGAAATCAGTGAGGCACCAGCAATGTGACACTTTAGTTTGCAGTGTACCATTTTATCCTAATAAAAGAAAAGCATTTTTTCAATTTCTGGCTAGCTATGTAGCAAACCATATGGAAATGCTCATATAGGCAAGCAGCGAAAATTTTTGGATTGGAGTCTCGCAAACCTTCCTTCTTGCTGAGTCATTTATTTTGACACAGAGTGTGTATATTCTACTCACGGGCATGTTGCAGGCAGTAGCTTACATTTACAGCCCAGCAGTGAGTTATAATGCTAATGGCGCTATGTAACCACAGTTTTAAACTAAACATGTTCAGTGAGGCACATTGCTGAATTTTACTTAATTTCAGGGATAAGTGTATTTTAATTTACTTTGAATGATTTGAGGGAAAATGTGTCATTTGTTTGCATATGATTAAACAAATAGTGATCATCTGTTATTGTTGCTAATAATAATAACAACAACAATAATAATAATAATAGCCAGATTGAGTTCTTCTTCTTTGTTCAGGCTAGAATTAAGTTTTATCTTCCTAACCTCATTGAACTCAGTGAATGTTACTGTTTCCTGAGATTTTTACATGATCAGAATAAGTTGTAAGAACATATATTTTGACTTTTTAGGATAGCACACATTCAGATGTCTATAGAGATCTGTAGGCAGGTAGCACAAATGAAGTAAGCCAGATGTGAAACAATAGGGAGAGGTGAGGCCTGTGGCAAAAGAAAAGATTCATGGCTTTTCTAATGGGAGTCATTGCCTCTCAGTACTTGCTAGTTATCACCATGCAGGGATTCTAATTTTAGGAGAGCCAGAAATCAGGTTTTACATGATATTTTGTGATTTTTAAAACACTTTTGAGGCCAAACAAAAGGTATATGTCATCCACATCTAGCCTTCAAGCTACCTCTTTGTGACTCTTATCGTAGGGCGTTCTTCTCCTTACTGATTAAGTCTTGTAGAACTTGTAAGTTTTTATACTCATAGCAGTTTTATGTACACTTTTTCTGGCTATCCACCCTACTTATATTTGTATGTCTTGCAATTCATAGACAGATTTTGTACATTTTCTTATTCTGAATAACAATCCTGTGTTAAAAATAAACTTGTGAAATGGATGGAATAGTATTTTTTACTTCATCTCACAGTTGAGTAAACTGAGGCCTCAAATTCTTAAGAGCCTTGCCTCAGACTACACAGCATGTAAAGAACTAGTTCTCAACACAATTTTTTTACAGAAAGCCATAGAGATATTTCAATTACACTATGTTTTCTCTGCTGAGGTGATTATTTGCTGATGACTCTAGAAGCCCTTCACTTTTGCTTTATTTTGTTTTGTTTTCAGTTTAAAAAACATCGGCTTTCAGTTGTACATACCAATACATATGCGAAATCTGTGGTGAACATGGCGGATTTAGTAAGTATCAACTCGATTCAACATTCCCATAGAGGAGTTTCGTCTCTTGATTGCTAACAGAATGGATGATATGGTTCTTACATTTTTGGTACTCTGAATTGAGCACCAGCCAAGGTGTCCCGTAAGTCCCTAGTAACCTGGCAGTGGACTTTATTGATTTTTATCTCTGGCTGGGAAGATGATAAAAGGAGGTGGTCAGAGTTACCCATGGATTTATGCTTGAAATTTCTCCTTATATTTTTCACATTGAAAAATAAAAAATTGAATCTTAGTCCTTAACAAAGATATTCATGGTGTACTTCCAACATTGGAGAAACAGTAGAGGCGGTTGTGCTCTTTTCAGGAGTGCCTGGTTCTGTGGGAATGATGCACTAGTAATCCTACTGTATTTATTTTCTGAATCTTTTCTTGACAAGGCAATGTGGGTACCTCCTCTATGAGTTTAACTGGGGCCAGTCAGCTTACATAGAAATTGTATCTTAGGGGAGTCTTCATTGTTCCATTCTTCACTTGCGAAACCCAAGAATGCCATAAAAGAAACTCACAGAGATCCTTGAAAAAGGGTGCAAATATTTGTCAAAAATTGATCTTTTGTTTCTAGCTAGTGCTCTGTTCTTTGGGTATTAGTTGTAAAGTTTGACTCTCTATTACTCAAGGAAAATGCATGTGAATTAGAAAAATAATTATCTCCCATAAAGATAATGGAGTTTTTTACATTTAACTAAAACTCAAGAGTTTTCATTAAAGGAGCTTTGTAGTCCTGTTCATAAATCATTTGATTTTACCACACGTATAGCTGGTGTGTTCCTTTTTCTTAATATACCAGATATATAAAGACCAACTGAAGACAAGGATAGTATTGGTTGCCATGGAAACCTGGGCGGCTGACAACAAGTTCGCCATATCTGAAAATCCATTGATCACCCTACGTGAGTTTATGAAATACAGGAGGGATTTTATCAAAGAGAAGAGTGATGCAGTTCACCTTTTTTCGTACGTAACTTATGATTCATTACTTTTCTCAGTTCCCCCTTGAATGCTCTATTACTTGTGACTGAGATGTATCCTTTCTCCTGTATAATGCAGTTAGGGTTTGACATGGCAGATACATCTGAAAGAAGTTTTAAAGTATAGATTGTTTGAAGTTGTCATGAAAGCGTAAGAGGTTTAGTTTTGAGTTATTTTTTTATGGCATATATATTTTTATTTAATTTTCAAGAGATTTAATCAGAGCATTTATTGAGTAAAAGTACTGTTAATACTCATAAAGAATATTCTTGAGAGATTAATCCTTTAAAGTTTCTATATTTTAAATGTTAATGTTACCTTTGCTTTGGTTCTAAGTTGAGACCTTAGTATTTCTGGAGTTTATTTTTATTTTTTTTTCTAACTTTGAAGTGTTTTTTGGGGGTAAAATGTGTATTTGATATAACAGCAGACTATATATTATAGCATTTAAAAAACCTATCATGTAAAGTAAGATCTGTTGAAGGAAGATATAAGAGGAAGTAAAAAGAGATTTTTACGTAACTTTTACATTTTACACAATTTCAAATTTATAGAAAAGTTGCAGAAATACTACAAGGAAATATATACTCTTAACCCAGATTCAATAATTATTTATATTTTGCCCCATTATTCTGATTTTCTTTCCTCTTTCCTTCTTCCCTTTGTCCCTCCTTCCCTTCCTTTTTTCCTTTCATCCATTTATCAATTTTTTTTCCTGAGCCATTTGAGAGCAAGTTGGAGATACTCACTTACTGGGCCTTCAATACTAAATACATGTATATTCCCTAAAGATAAAGACATTCTCTTATATCACCATAGAAAATTATTAAAACTAGAAAATTTAACAGAGGCACAATACTTTGAAGTAATCCATCGTCTATATTCAAGTTTCTCCAATTATCTGAGTAATGTTTTTGATAGCTAATTCCCTATCCTCTCAGGACCCAATGCAGGGCCATGCGTCACATTGAATTGTCCTGTCTCTTTAGTCTCCTTGAATTTGGGAGATTTCCTCAGCCTTTTTTTGCTTATTTTGGTCTTAACATTTTTGAAGAGTGTAGGTCGGTTATTTTAAAGAATATTTCTCATTGTGGGTATGTCTGATGTTTTCCCATTAAGAGATTCAAGTTAGGCATTTTGGTCAGAAATACCACACAAGTGATTTTTGTATCTCTGTCGGTGGCTACCATGTTGGTGATTTTTTAAAAACAGGTATAGTTCTGTTGAAGGTATTATTGCTTATGTGGGGAAACATTCCCCAGAAACTCTTTCTTCAGTTATGTGTAAACAGTATTCACATTCCTTTCTTACCTCAGGAATATACAGTATAGGAATGTATTTGCATTGAGAAAGTAAGTGTGGTAAATTAATAATGAGAGGTGCAGTGATACTTGGAACTCTGAACAGTAAGCATTTCTCGTTTCCTTTTCTAAAAGGGGAAGTCAATTTGAGAGTAGCCGGAGCGGGGCAGCTTATATTGGTGGGATTTGCTCGTTGCTGAAAGGAGGAGGCGTGAATGAAGTAGGTGTGAACATCTGTACAATACAAAGTGGTATGATGGCTGAAAATGTTTTCCTAATATTTAAGAGATAATTTCTCATATTCCATATTCTCTAGATGTTAGGTTGTTTTATTCACAACCAGTAGTTGCTTTAAATGATTGGAGGACAGAGAACAGGAAAATAATGGAAGATAATATTTGATAATTCTTTTCATGTTCTACTTAGAATAATCTCCGAATTTAGCTATTTAAAGATTATGTAGATAAAATCTTTACTTCTATTTTTATTGATAATAAGGTCCTATCTATTACTTTGGCTGATTTCCTGGAGAATCGAATAATTCCTGAAGCATTGGCTTACTATAACCTAACAACGCAATTGGAAATTTTCTTCCTTCTTCAAAATTCTGCAAATTTTTGGAGAAAAAAATAGACTGTGTTTCCCAAAGAGTTCCTTTTACCCCTAAGGCACTAAGTCTCATGGAAGTGATCTAAAGGAAAAATACTTGAATCTACATATTGAAAAAAATATCTTTAGGTCTCAGGTTTCTTTTGCCCACAGATCATTACCACTTCCTGTTGTTCATACCATTTATTTTCTAAAGCCACATTCTATTTAATTTGGGGAAATTTGGGGCATGCAAGTAGACACACAAAAATGAACAAGTTCCAAATAATTTACACATTTATTATTATCTAAAAGACTGACTTAAGTATATACAAGTATTAAGTTTTTCAGAAATGTCACTAGTGAAATTTGGATTCAGAATTAGATTTAAGTTTCTAAACCAGAAGGTGGTGATTCTCTGGCTTCTAGTCTTCCCTATGAGATTGAATCAAACATGGGTTTATTTCTTACAACTTTTTTTTCCCAAATGCTTCATCATTCAGCTTTAGCTACTGTATGTTTAACCTCTGCTAATTTAGATGCTTAGAAATTACTTGTTTCCAATTATATTGTGACATTTTTCTCTGGCCCATTTTAAATAAAAAATAATTCCCGTTTACATGTATTTTCTTTTTGCTCTTGTCTTTCAGTTTGGGAAAACTGATTTGATGGCAGTTACACTCGCCCAGTCATTAGCCCATAATATTGGTATTATCTCAGACAAAAGAAAGTTAGCAAGTGGTAAGTTCACCGCTGTGGTTTAGTTGTACTTAAAATAGATCTTCTATAAATATTTTGGAAAATGAGATTTTAAATTCAATTGCTTGATCAAAAGAGTTTGGGTGATAGTATAAGATAAACAGCTGGGGCAAACAGTATTTTCTTCAGAAATGATACAAGGTAATGTTTGTCCTGCAGGTGAAAATTTTTCCATGTGTAATAAACATTTAAAGCTATGTGATGATAAATTCCTTGTTGAATTTAACCTAAAAAAAGGACAAAATAAGCTCAGTTTGGTATTTTTAAATGGTCTAGTGGAGAATCCTAGGCATGTAGGTTCAAGGTGTACTGTTTTATTATGGTTTATTTAAAACATCTCTTAGTATGACCACAGAGGAGAATTTGCCTGCTAAAGGGCTCAGTAAAATACAGACCTGGTAAACTATGCTAGGACTAGCATCTAGGAAGAATATATTTTCCCAAGTAGATAAAGTTAATTCACCAGGAATAGTCAAACATCATGTATTTCGCTTAAGTTGATTAGAATCATATTTATCGTATTATTTTAATAACAAATATAAATGATTGTTTATATTAATAATAACTACTACCATGTATGACGAGCCCATTATAAGACAGATAACTGAATGCCAGTATAATCTACATCCAGATACTCATTTAATCCTCAAGATAATCCTACAAAATACTCATTATCAGCCCCAATTTACAGAATAAGGTGACCAGATGTTAAAAGGGTAATGTTTCCAAGATTACTCATATATTAAGTGGCAAGTCCAGGTTTTGAATCCAGGTATTTTAAGCCTTTCTGCTTACCCAATATACTATACAGCCTTCTACCAGCAGCTCTGGTGCAGAGTTTTAAAAACTGGACAAGAAATTGTAAGCATTCCCATAAGGACTGTGAAACCAGAGTCGTATAGTGACACTATTTCATTGGTATTAGATTGTTAAACCATTTTAAAGCATTTTAGTGAATGCTTTAAAAATAAGGCCACTTGTTAAAATATCAAGATTTATTTTAGTAAAATTTATAGAATCTTGATATGGTCAAAGTAGATTTTTGTTATTATGCATTGCATGCAAAACTTCAACTATAAGGAAAATTAGAAAGCAGGTATTACTTTTTAAAAGGTATTTAAGGAATAAAGTGAAGATATACTTTTAAAAATAGACTACTCCTAATGCACCTGTTTTCACTTTGTAAAAAGGAATGCGTGTTCATTCTCTTTTAGGTGAGTGTAAATGTGAGGACACATGGTCTGGATGCATAATGGGAGACACTGGGTAAGTCACTTCTATTTGAAAATAACTCACTTTTCTTTTCCCTGCTGTGCTGTTGTCTCCTTAGGAATGTGACACCAACAACTTAGTGCATGGAACCTCACCACTGACATTAAAAGGAAAATTGGATGTAGATTTTCTCAATGGCTCAGTATTATAAAATATTTTCATAAAATAGTCTCTTATTTATGAAAACAATTGTTAGTTAAGATAGAAGACCAAAGACTTCGTTAGCCTTTCATCTAGGCTAGAAATGTAAGAAACAAGGAACAGCTTTGTTGTTGTTGTTGTTCTTTTTTTTTTTTTTTTAAGATTTTATTTATTTATTTGACAGAGACAGCGAGAGAGGGAAGACAAGCAAGGGAGGGGAGTGTGAGAGGGAGAAGCAGGCTCCCAGCGGAGCAGGGAGCCCCATTCAGGGCTCAATCCCAGGACCCTGGGATCAAGACCTGAGCCAAAGGCAGACACTTAATGGCTGAGCCACCCAGGCGCCCCCAGCTTTGTTCTTCATGTCTTACCTACTGATTTTCTTTTGTTTCTTCAATTCCAGTTAAATGGGTTATAAACAGTAGTGTGCTGGTAAGCTGATTCTCAAAATCAAAAACAAGAAAAGAGCCTGGATTTGTAGCTTTCTCTGATTTTTGTGGTGTAAATACTCCTAAAGTGACTGATTTCAGGCTATCAGTAGTATGTCACTGAGCAAGGAGTGGGGAAGAGATGTGTATACTCTGCTCTCCTGAGAAAGGTTTTTTTCTATACCCTTCACATGCTATCAGGCACAATCTTGTATTTATTTTTTCTTAGTAAATTGTACAACCATTCCTTTCATGCCAAGCTCATCACTACTCCTTACTTTAAACTTTTATCATCTTGAGCTTTTATTGTCTTAATAACATTCCAGATACCCAGGCAACTCTCAGTTCCCTTCTCTCCCCTACTGAACTCCATTTCTATCATCACTGCAAAGGTATAAAGAGCAGAAGAGGGAACCCTTGTATACAAACCCATGTATACCAAGAGGGAAACCTTGTATACTGGCCTTAAAAAAATACCACCTACATATTTAAATCTCCTTTGTGTTCTCTCTTGTTGCTCCCCAACCCCAAAGTAACTACTGTCTTGAGTTTGGTTCATATTATTCACAAGCCCCTTTTAATACTTTTATTGTTTGTGTGTATATGTTACAGTAATACATAGCATTGCTTTGCATGTTTTTACTTCATAGGAAAGGAGTTCTACTATTTGTACTCTTCTGTGATTTGCTTTTTTTGATCTGTATGTTTTTAAGATTTATCCATGCTGATAATATATAGCTCTAGTTCATTGAATGTATACAGCACAGATTCCTCCATTCACCTTTTTGTGCACACAAATCGTATCATTTTTCTGCTCAGAACTTTTGTGAGTCTCTGTTGTCTGAAGAATAAGGTTTGGAGTTCTTCCTCCAGTATTGGGATATGCATAATCTTTCTTCATCCTCATTATATAACCTCATTTATAACCTCATTTTCCACTGCGATTCATGGTCGGTTTGCTTATTATGATAGTTATTCAGGGGTTTCCGGCTTTTTTTGATTTTCTAACCATAATCTTACATGGATTTTAAGCTTCTTAAAAATTTGCTCACCATAAACGTACATTAATTTCCAGCCTCTTTTGATTCCTTCGATATATTCTTTTCATTTGGAATTATCATTTCTCTCTAACCACATTTCTAGCCATTTGAGATTTATTATAATTTTAACTCCGGCATTGTAATTTAATTCCGCATGTCCTTATGCTTTGCCTCAACAATTAGTTGTGAATTTTTGAGGATTACATCTTAGGCTAATAGGTATTCCTGTTTGACCTCACACCATAATCTCTTGACACACTTGATTTTCAATAAATATTTATTGATATTTGCATTTTGAACTCCCAAAAAATATATGACAAGGAAGAGAAATGATAGAGGGAATCTATCTACAAATTTGTATTAAAATGTTTTTCAAAATATCTTTGGACTTTCTGTTTAGTAATAAAAGAGAATGGTAAAAGTCCTTATCCATAGTTGTAATTTTCCAACACTTACTAAATTCCAAGCTAAAGGTTCTTGTCTTTTAAAAGCTATTTAGTATGTTATGTTTGATTATTCTGTTTAATGACTAAAAACAAAATTTTATAGGCAATCTACCTAGACTAAGCATAATGTGTAGCAGAATCAAATGGCAACACTCAGAAATGTACATAGCTCTTTGCTTAGGAGCTCCTCTTACATCAAATAGATATGTGCAAGAGAAAAAGCTTTTATCTATCTATCTATCTATCTATCTATTTATTTATTTATTATTTTTCAGTTAGCCAACATATAGTACATCATTAGTTTTTGATGTAGTGTTCAGAGATTCATTAGTTGTGTATAACACCCAGTGTTCATCACATCACATGCCCTCCTTAATACCCATCACCTGGTTACCCCACACCCCCATCCCCTACCATTCTGTAATCCTCAGTTTGTTTCCCAGAGTCCAGAGTCGAGAGAAAAGCTTTTTAAAGAAAATGTTGTCTGGATATCATATGCTATGATATCACGTAATAGTACTAATTATGGACATGTATTTCCTGTAGACACTTCCCCTCTTGTTTCCACTTGCTGAAGTCTCTGTGCACTGCTGTGTGTTGGAAAGCATGTTGAAATTAATACCAGTTTGACTTGAAGGTATAAAAATCAAATTTTGAGAAAGCATTGAGTATAATAGATATGTTACCCTGCAAAAAAGAAGTTTTCGGGAAGAGCCTAGGGAGATTTCTGCTTTCAGGTATTTGAAGAGCCATGATATGGTAGAGGAAATAGTCTTATTTGATACAGGTCACCACAAAGAACCGCGTGTGGCACTTACAGGAAGTCAGACATGATACAGTGAAAGCAAGAGCAATCCACAAATTTCAACTGTTGATATAAAGAAAGAGCTTTCCTGTGAGGTAGTGAGTTTCCTGTCACTGCTGAGAACAGCCTGAATGCCCAGCTGGGCATTGGACAGGAGGCTGGGCCAGGCTGAGACCCAGAGGACTCCTTTGCAGGGCAGGGGCTGAACTAGACTTGGGAATTCAACACAAAGAGTCCAATACTAAGAATGTCACTTTTTTCTTTGCCACTAGGGAACCATCTCAGGTTTTGACCAGTAGAATCAAGAGGCAACTTGAACAATGCCCACTTAAATTCCATAACTCAGGCAGAGCTCTGTAGGATAGATTAGAAGGGAAGGTGATAAAACGTTGGCCAGGGTATAGGCATTGAATGGAAAAAAGGAAGTAATAAACTTTTCAGATAAAGAATAAAGCTCAGGACCTGTTAGGAAGATGAAATGAAGGAAGTAAAGTAATTCAGATGAGGTAAGCCCAGAATACCTTTATTTGGCATGAAACACTTGAGAAATTAGGGTGAATAATCACTGTAAATTCCATTCATTGATTCACAAAGCATAAACCTCTGTGCTAGAAAGAAGTAGGGATATAAGTGGACATAGTACTTACAGGCTGGTGGGAGAGACTTAAAAAAACCATCCATTATCATCTTAATTGTGTTTTCACTTTTATAAAAACTCAATGTAAAACAATTTTTGAAAAATACAGAAAATTAAATTTTTATCGCTTCTTTTCTCATTGTTGTTAAAATACTGCTAATCAGTATTTTTTTTCCATTTTTATTGTTCTTTTATAAACTTACGATCTTGCATATGTCATTACTTATTTTTTAGTTAACATTATATAGTTAGCATTTCTGAGTCTTTATTTTTCAATACCATGATTATTAATAACTTCATGATATTGTATTTTATTAATACATCGCAGTTAACGGTTTCTTCTAAACATTTGCGTGATTTTCATGGCATTTGCTGTTACAAATTGTACTACTGTAAGTTCCTTTGTTCATACATCTTTGCATACATAGCTAGTTACCTCTTCAAGAAAAATTTCTTAAAGTAGAATTACTAGATTTCAGGATATTTCTCATTTTGAAGGTTCTTAATGCATATTGCCAAATTGTTCTTTAGCCACATTTCTTTTCTTCTGATCCTTTATTACTTTTTTTTTTGGTATAGCCTTTTTTTTTTTTTTTTTTTTTTTTTTTGTATTTTGACATAATCTTAAATTTAAAAGTTGCAGGAAGAGTAACAAAGAGCCTTTTTGTTCTCTGAATCATAAATTGCTAGCTTGGTAACCCATCACCCCCAACACCTCCGTGTGCATTTCCTACAAACAAGTGCATCCTCCTACAGAAGCATAATGTGACCAATAAAATCATTTAATTCTTAGCCCTCACTCAAGATTAGTCCCGTACTTCAGAAATGCCACTTTAACAGATGGTTCAGCATCAAGCATCACATTTAGTTTTTATGTCTCTTATCTTCCTTCAGTCTGAAACAGTTCCTCAGTTTTTCTTTGACTTCATGACTTTGACACATTCATAGAGTATAAACCAGTTATTTTGTAAAAGGTTCTGCAGTTTGGGATCCAGTTTTTATATTTAAGAAAGACTCATTATTCCTACGCTCTTTGATTGAAAATACAAGTATGTGTGTGTTTCTTTTGAATGCATATGTTAATAATGAACAGCCCATAGTCACTATTAGTCACCGAATGAAGAATTTAGAAATATACTGGTAGAATCAAAGTCTTACGGATTTAACACAAACACTGTACATAAGTGGAATTTATTCTTTCACTTTTAAGAACAATGTTACAATTTTAACAATGTTCAAGTTTAAGACTAACATAAAGACAAGAGAGACTAAAATTATACCCAGTTATTGCTTTTCTTCTTACAGGTATTATCTTCCTAAGAAGTTCACTCAGTGTAATATCGAAGAGTATCATGACTTTCTGAATAGTGGAGGTGGTGCCTGCCTTTTCAACAAACCTTCTAAGGTACGAAGTGTGATCAGAGTTATTAGTTATTAATCCTTCTAAGGTATTATAAGCGTAAATTTCTAGCCATTGGATCTGCAAAAAGAAAGCTTTCCAACTTGGCTTATATGTCCATATTCTAGATACGTGAAATATCTGCATTATAAAGTCAGCTTTAATCTTGGGCGTTTGGGGCTATTCTTTTTTTTTTTTTTTCTTAAGATTTATTTATTTATTTTAGAGAAAGAGAGAGAGAGAGAGAGAGATCTTGTGCGCAAGTTGGGGTAAGGGCACCAGGAGAGGGAGAGAGAATCTCAGGCAGACTCATGCTGAGCGTGGAGCCCATCAGGGGACTCCATCCCAGGATCCCAGGATCCTGACCTGAGCTGAAATCAACAGTTGGATCTTTACCCGACTGAGCCACCCAGGCACTCCGGCATTTTGGGCTATTGTGATGGGAATAGAAAGCAGGTAGAAATAAGACTGTGTGCTTTCTGAGAAATGATTAGCTTGCAAAGATGGTTTCATTTGCCTTTCTTTTTCATTTTCTTGGTTCCTTTTTTATTTGTTTGTATATGTAATCACAACTCGTAGAAAGGGGGCATTTCTCCCCCTCGTAACTCCCTACCACTGCCTTTCAGAATGAGCAGTATGATTAAAATTACTCTTACTTCTCAGTATGAAAGCCAAGGCTACTTAAAGGAGAAAAGGAGAAAGTCTTTGTGTATTTAGACTTTGTCAGAGGCCTTTCCAACTTGCAGAGCAAACTGGTTATTGACTTGAAAGCAGGTCTTCCTCATGCATTTGGAAGAGTGCATGTTAAGGCAGAATGCTTTGTTCTTGTAAATTATGTGAACTGTTACGTACTTCTTTGCACCACAGCGGTGTGTGGCGTTGCGTATATCCTCATTTACCTGGTTTCATTCTGTGTCTATTCCAGTGAAATTTAGGAAGTGTATCATATTGCTTTGAAAAGCAAAGTGACAATTCTGAAGACTCTGCAGAAGTTTCAGAAGGAACATTTGAACTAAATCCCTGCTGTTATATAAAAAAAAACAATTGAAGTCTCTTTACCAAAATAACAGATTATTCTGAGCTCAGAGTGAAAGAATAAGTGGATTTTTCATCTGGATAAGTTTTACTTTGGCTTTCAAAACTGTCTCATTTGTTATGATCCCTTTCAGCTGAAAATAGAATCTAGAGATGTGTTGATAATTTTTAGGAGAGGAGAGAATATTTGAAATCGGGTGGGGATTTTGTTGTTGTTATTGCTGTTGCTTTTTTTATTCTGCCCCCCACCCTCTGTTAGTTAAGAAAGTGCGTGTGTGGGTATGTGTCTGTTGATAGATGTGAGTTCTGTTCCGTTCTATAATATTAAAACTTTAATGAACTTGTGAATGAATATTATATAACTGGGACATAGCAGCTACTTACTAATTTTACCTATCACCATAAGATAAATTATGCTCAAAAGATAACGAAATTGATGGAGAGTTAAAAAATAAAATAGTCTTAAAATGTACTCTTGTACAGGCTAAAAGTTGCTTCCCTCTCTGGGGCAAATTATTATTACTGTGCTCTGCAAAGCTATGTAAATAGGAGAAGCTATATTTTATTAAATAGATAGGTGGATTTATTAATTTTGTGATGTTTTCCTAATTGTCTATGAAATAACTTGCTGTTTCACAAGGATATATAGTTAGTAAATGGCTTTCACAGATGACTGAACTTGATCCTCACAACAATTTGTGATATAGGTGGGCAGCTACTATTATTATTATTCTTGCTTTAAATATTAAAGCACATGTGCTCTGAGATGACAAGCCATTTGCCCAAGGTAAGTAACTGAGCCAAGATTTGAACCCACACTTTCTGTCTCCAAATCCCTTGCTTCCTGCTTGAAATGAAATATCAGGAGTCAGTCTGGCTTGGGTTCAGTCAACGGCTAGATCATCTTTTATTTCGGTGGCATTTACCAGACTCCATGTGCATATTACATATGTAAATATAATTAAATCTGAAATGGAAACAGAAGTAGACACTTTTATTCTAAAGTTCCCAGTTCTAAAGTTCTAGAGTTACACTTTCAAGTTTTGGGAAATAAAAATATACTTGGAAATGACCGACAGGTATACCAGATGTGTTGTAGTACTTATCGTCTCTCATATGGTCTTTGATCTTGATTTATCCGTATTTTATCCTTTTGGTTTCATCCTACAGCTTCTGGATCCTCCTGAATGTGGCAATGGCTTCATTGAAACTGGAGAGGAGTGTGACTGTGGGACCCCAGCAGTAAGTCTCTGGGTGTTTTAATGATTTTTTTTTTTTTTTTTTTTTTAGGTTATTAGGGTCATTCCCCATCCCCTCACTGAAACATACAGAGCTGGTGTTATGTCTGGAAATTTCATAGGATACATGGAAGAAAGATTATTATTGGGGGGTATACATTTATTTTTTAAAAATATCCTGGTACTTTTAGAAAATGACACCATTTTCTGATGTTTTGCAAATATTTGTATCCCTTAGGAGTGTGTCCTTGAAGGAGCAGAGTGTTGTAAGAAATGCACCTTGACTCAAGACTCTCAATGCAGTGATGGTCTTTGTTGTAAAAAGTGCAAGGTAAATAAATGTTGAGTAGTGAATAATTGACAGAGAAGAGGACATATTTGATTAAATCGTTAAGGCTAGGCAAATATGTAATAACAATAGTAGTGCCTAACATACGTTAAGTGACTAAGTTGCCGGGTGCTTTACAGGATCCTCACAAAATGTTGTGAAGTCTCGTTACTGTTTTTATTCCTATCTAACAGTTGAGAACACTACGGCAGGCAGTGGGTAAATAGTTGCCCAGGGTCTTGTACCAAGTCAGTCAGAGACCTGGGTCCTGAACCTGGTTAATTTCCCCAGTTCGCCTTCTCATTACTGCTACCTGGGGAGCATGCACGTTAACTGAAGCCAGGTGTTCCTAACCTTCAAGGGAGGTTTTTCCTTTCTTTGTAAAGCCCAGTGGATATTCAACGGATTCTTCTTTTCTTGTTGTTCTGCTTGGTGTATTTCTTGCATTAGCTGTTGAAGGAGCAGAAGCTATACTTTTAGACATGATAACATCTTACGTGTATTACCATGCATGAGGTTTTAGAATGCATCTTTAAGCACATTGTTTTCATCCTCCCAATAGCATCCCATACCTGTCCCCAGATAGTTAAGCCTTAACATCATAACTAAAAGTTATTTGAGGCTTACCTTTTTTAAAGAAATCTATTTCTTTTTTCTCTTCTCATGTAAAGTCTGGTACAAGATTCTACGTTAGCTGCTGTGAAATTTAGTATCCATCTCAGTGTGTACGTTTTATGGAGTCAGTGCCTGGGACTTACCAGTAATTGGTACAGATTCTTAGTAAATATTTGTTAGATGGATAAATAAATATGCACAACACTCTCTTACCGATTATTTGCTGATTGACTATGTATCTAAGTATCTACTGTGTGCCGGAGATTGTGCTAAGCACTTTTAATTTATATCATCATGTATCTGGGTTTCTCAATCCTGGCACTGTTGACATTTTTGGCTGGATGATTGTTTCATTTTGAGGGTGTGTCTTGTGTATTGTAAGTTATTTAGCAAATCCCTGACTTCTATCCACTAGATACAAGCACCACCTCTCCCAGTCGTGACAACCAAAAATATTTCCAGACATTGCCAAACATCCCCTCAGGGGCAAAATCATTACTGGTTGAGACGACTGTCGTAGGTAATGCTCACAACCACACTTTTGGGATAGGCTTCATTATCCTTATTTTTCCAGCGGAGCAATCCTGGTCTCAAGGAAGTGATATAACCTGCATATACTCGTTCAGCTATTAAGGAATAGATGTGAAGTTACGTCCAGATCTGCCAGCAGCAATTTCTGTTGTTTCTTCTTTTCCACGATGTCTCTGGCAGCTTTTTAAGACAAGCAGGGCACTGGCAGAGATCTCTGAAAGCACTCTCAAAAAAAGGACGATTAAATCAAATACAAAACAGATACTTTAAGATTTGGTTTGCATCATCTATTCAGTCTGTCAGCTTCTCCACATGCATAAAAATGGTCCCCAATCATTTATTTTTAATGCTCGACGTTTTAAGTCCGCCCATTTGTAAAATGCCATTTTTATTTTGACGGGTAGAATTAGGCTCTTTGTGATATGAACATTTCAAGGAAAAATACAAAATAATAGAATTACAATATATACAAGAAAATGTCATGATTTTAACTATCTCACAAAGTAAGCTGCTGCTATACCAGTAGAGAGCTTTTTGCCACGTTCTCTCTCCTGCACCCCCAGTTCTTACCCCCATCCTAAACTCCTTGGGGGAACCAGAGGCAGGATAGTGAATGGAGGAGGGGGAATAGAAAAACAGGCTGAGAAATCCCATGTATCTCTATTTTTTCTATACACATTTATGCTTAAAGTATAAGTCAGAGCTGGCAAACATTTTGGGCAGGTAGTGAATAGTTAGGCTTTGTGGGTCATAATGTCTCTGTCTCAGTTAGTGAACTCTGCCTTTGAAAGCATCTGTCAAAAATACAGGAACAATTGATCATGTCTGTATTCCAATAAAACTTTATTTATAAAAACAGATGGCCAGCCACTTTTTTGCCCTTTCAGCCATAATTTGTCAATCCCTGCTGTAAAACCATTGCCCATGGACTTGTTTATTATTTTTGTTCACTCATTAGTGTGTAAATTCCAAGAGGGCAGGGATTTGGGTCCGTTTATCTACTGCTGTATCCCAGCACTGAAAGCAAGTTGTCCTTCACTATGCTTCCTTTCAGAAGTTTCTTGGCAGTTCTTGAACATTTACACTCTCATATAAACTCCATCTTAAATCTGCTTGTATTTCTCCCTCAGACTTTCTAAAATGGTGGCTTACCCCAATTCCAAGAAATTGGAAGGAAGAGAACCAGAATATATGAATTTAAATTATCTTGCTCATTTCCTTGTTTTCATGGTCTGTTTCCCCCACCGAAGTGTGAGTTCCTTGCAAGCAGGATTCTTGTGTTTTGTTCTCCACTGAGTGCCCTGTGGCCAGAAAGAGCCTGGCATATTTTAAGCGCCTAGTAAATACTTGATGATTGAAGGAACACACATTTTGTTCGGATCTCCTAAAAAATATCTGTTGAAATCCTGATTGGAGTTGGCAGTGTGCTGTTCGTGTTCTCAGAACAATAGGAAACTCAGGTGCCTAGAGGGTGATGAGCAAGGGAGAGAAGACGAAAGTTGGTGGGGGAAAAGGGGTCGATCTTGAATAATGCATATGTTTGCATGAGCAGACATAAAAGCGTGAAAGGATCCAGCTCCTGATATTAGCATTTTGGAGAAGGAAAGAGAATAGGATTGAAGAGGAGAGGAGAAGGATGATGACTTTGTGTATCTCTGTTTGTTTGTTTTTTTTAATAACGAATACCCTTGCAATTTATAAATACAGTGAGCTTAAAATTTTATTTGTAACTCCTACACTTACAAGAAATATTTGAGGTGGTTGAAAATAGGCAAGAGAAAAAAGAAAAGAGAAGAACTCCTCCCATACACAGGTACAAATAATAGAAACATTAGACAAGAATAAAAGACCACGCCATAGATCTATATAAAAATGGGGCAGGAGATAAAGGACAGCATGGGAGGAAATCGCTTTGCCAGAAAACCTAACTTTTGCAATTCAGCCTAGAATGTAGCGTTCAGAATCTTGGCAGATGAGGTGAACGAGAGTAAAGCGATGAAGGTGCCAGTAAGAATGAAGAGTGAAGTGTAAATCCAAAACCTGTTTTGGGAGGAAGAATTGCTAGAACTTGGACTGCCTTGTCCTTCTGGGAAGATGGATCGTCCAAACCCATCCTATCTTAGTAGATATCATAAGACTGATGTGTGACGACTATGCAGATTATTTCGTACACGAAAATATCTCGCTGAAAACTATTAAATGAACATTTCATTCAGTAATGTGGTTTTCAGAGCCTCCCGTTTTAAAATTGCTTGCGATATTCCTATCCAAAAATAGTCATTTTGCTTTTTTGAGGTGATACCGCAAGAGATTTTTTTTTTTTTCCTTCGACAGTTTTGCACATTGATTTTTGTTCATTTTAGTTTCAGCCCATGGGGACCGTGTGCCGAGAAGCAGTCAACGATTGCGATATTCGCGAAACGTGCTCGGGAAATTCAAGCCAGGTAATTTACAGACTCGTTACCCTACACCCAACGGGAAAGAGCACGGGTGGCTATAGTGCACTGGCCCCCAGGCAAAACATAAAGGGACACGATTTCCTGTCTTTTTCACGTCAGTTCTCATTCTCTCTTTATTTCCTTCTCAGGGATTTCAGTTTTGGTAATTGAAGCTTGAGCAGATGTGCAGCGCTGTTTTATCTCAGTGTTGAACTAACCTCCAACTGCATGTGTGCTTTAACTATTTTGGTTTTGTTTTAAATAGAGAGTGAAAGGCATTTTTTGTCCTGTTTTCTCTTTAGTTGGTGGAAATAGGAGCCAACCAAGGTAGAGAGACCCCCAGAGCACTGAGTTCTCAGGAGGGGTTTGTTCTTCTGTCTTGGCTCTTGTTTTTCTGAGGCCACCTGCATTGCCTCACCCATTAATAACTGCTCTTGAATTTAATGTCATGTGGTTGTGAAAGGAGATGATGGGGAAACTGATAAACTTTGGTGAGGGTTCTCAGATTTCACGTGGTCATCGTATATACGATTTCAGCTTGCAGGGTCAGTGTTAGCGCAAGACCCTAACAGTGACCGTGCAAGCTGAAATCGTGTAATGTCATCTTCATAATCAATGCAAAAAAATTACAATTGTTCTGTGATCTTTAAAAAATGTTGTCAGCCCATTAAAAACTCTTTTACTCTTGGTTTTAAGTGAATAGGGAAATGAAAAAATAAACATATTTATTTAGCACACTAAAAATAGAAGCATTGAGAATTACAAGTTTTATTTCTTTGTAAAATCCTCATAAGGAGTACTTTGGGCTGTGTGTGCCTTCTGGCCACAAACCTTAGGATCCAGAGTAAGCATCTTCTCTATGTCTTGTTAAATCGTCAGACTCCCTTCTAAGTTTGGATCAGCTTTCAACGTTTTATCCTTTGCACTTTCAATGTCATGAAATATCTCCAGGAGATGTGAAGGTGTGAATGTGCGGTTTTTGGGGTTTGTTTTTTTGTTGTTGTTGTTGTTTTTGCCAAATAGCTGTATCAACATGCCCAGTCAGTGATTTTTTTTGCTGTGACTCAATTTACATTTGATCTGAATTTCACTTTTAGTGTCATCATTTTTCATTTCTTTTCTGCTTTTTCATCTTTGCTGGCCAATTCCCTCTTATGATTATCCAGTTTTGTAAAATGTCACGTGCTATTACCCAGACACAGAGAGGCAACACGCCTCCACCCTTTGTTGTCTGTGCATGAACTAAATGAACACGGGCAGTGACCAGTCACCGGTGGACTTTGCAAGAAGTGACAAGATGGGTCAATGACCATCATGGGCAACTGTTAGATCCCTAGTGATCATGGACTGAAGGTCTGGTAGCAAAGTGTGTGCTTTATGCAGTTACTCACAGTTAATACGCTGTGGTAACTGAAATTGGAACTGTGTTGTTGGGGTACTGATGTCATTTCACAAAACCAGGGTACCTGAAATTCATGTATACTGGAGTTTTGCAAAGCAGAGACAGCCTACATATTTTTTCTCTAGAGAAGAGGGATTCAGTAGTGGTATACCTGCATTAATCACTAAAAATGTTTGTTTTAAAGGTAGGAATCCTAAGAGACTAAATATGTTTCATGTGAAAGTATTTTCTTTTCTTACTGTCTAATTAGCATTGTTTTTCGAAGCTAACACTTAGTGATGATGAGGGTACAATGAATACCTCACGTGTTCTTGGAGGGAAAGTATATTAGAGTGACTTCTTTGGAATGTAATTATACGATAAGCAGGAGTTTTAAAAAAAGAATCCAAAATCCAAAAATGATGTACAAATGTGCTCTTGTTGAATTAGTTGTAACAGCATAAACTGGAGATAGTTAGAAGTGAATGCACATTGGTGATATGGTTTGTTAGCTCAATGCAGTATATTATAGCTGTTAAGGATGATACCTGCAAAAAAGCTTATGCCCTGAGGAAACTCATGTGATGAAAAAGTAAAGGGGAGAAGCAGGATATAAAATCTTGTCTGTAACTTGCTCATATACCCATATTTAAAAATCAAATTTTGTAGAAAAAGGTAGAGTAAAATATACCAGAATGTAAAAAATTGTTGTCTTTGGGTGGTGGGAAATGAGAGATTTTGTCTTTCTTTTTTTGTTTTTTTTATTTTTACTTTTTTTCACATTTCCTAACTTTTCTTAAGTGAGTATATAATTATTATAAAGATAGAAAAAATGTATAATAAATTTAAAAATGCTGTTTATTAAGAATGCTTTGCAATTTTCTGCAATTGCTACAAGGGAAAAGCGGGGCTATAAAAAATTTTTTTTTCCTAACGTGCCTAAGGTGGACTTCCACTCAACAGGCATTTTAAGAGTAAGGGCCGTGGTGCTTCTCATGCTAAAAAAGAGGAAATTAGTTATTGCTCCGTTTATGTTGGCATCCCCCTTGCTTTTGTTTTGTGCTCTTGTTTTTCTTGCTCTGAGCAACAGTGTATCTGTATAAAAGCAAGATGCTCTGAAATGTTAGGGTTGGCTGAGTCATAGCTGTTGGCTCTTTTTATTTGCTACTGTGTCCTCAACTGTTTTTGCCTCTGGTAGATCCATATTTTTAGGGGAAAGTGCACCAATTGTTGTATTTTCTTTTGCTTCCTCTTGATCCTTTTTGTTTTTATTTTCAGATGTTTTAAGAGACCTAGCCATATTATCAGACTTTTATTTTCAAAAAAAAAAAAAAAGAAAAGAAAAGAAAACATGACAGGGATTAGCTCAGCCGGATATTTTCTGTGCACTTGGTTCATAGTTCTGTTTTCATTTCCTAGTGTGCCCCAAATATTCATAAAATGGATGGATATTCATGTGATGGTATTCAGGTAGGTTACTTCATCTTTACCTCAATCTTTCATGTGTACCAGCATGAAAGAAATACTGAAATCTTCCCAACATAGGAAAATCAGTTTAAATGTTTTGTAATCAATTCTGAAGATAAAAGGTTTTATAATACTCATCTACTAGTTTGCCCAGTCATATTTTCTTTCTTCAGTGATCCAACATAAGCAGACATTGTATCGTTAATAGGTGTGCTTTTCCATTTTAGGGGATTTGCTTTGGAGGAAGATGTAAAACCAGGGATAGGCAATGCAAATACATCTGGGGGCAAAGTAAGTAAATAGTGTGTCTTGATCCTTTTCGTAGTATGATATCAGGTCAAAGCACATGTGAGCTGGAAGTCAATTTTCAACCACTTTGTAACTGGGGGATTCTCAACGACACTGAAGGTCTTAATAGGGGCACTTTTGCAGACATTAGAGAAAGACACCTCCTTTGAGATGACACTTGGCTAGTTGGTCACGCCATTGGACAACAAAGAAGGTGCCTTTGCTGTCAGGCAGATAAAGTCCACTCCAATGCGTGTAGCCTGGAGAACAGAGCAAGCCCGGATTTCAGCTTCAGTTACACTTCCCTCAGCTGATTGTCCTTAAGCAAATCCTGTACAACCGTACGGGATGGGCGTGGACCCTGGGTAGGGCGCCCTTGGCTTAGCGCTGTAGCAGTTCAGCTAGAGTTGCTTGCTCTTCCTCAGCTATCTCTCTCCAGGCTGGTTGGCTTTCCTAAGCACAGGCAACCTTCTGCGGAGGTAGCTGTGCCACGTCAGAAAAAATTTGAATGTTATTGCTTTCAAAGTTTGTCAGATTTTTGGAGGGAAATATAGAATATTGATCTCTAAAACATGATTTAAATTATATCTCTGTTTAAATGTATATTTAAATATTGTGCCATATATTTTTTTGGAGGCCATTTTTTTCTTTCAACTCCTTCAGAAGACAGTTTGTATTAGGAAGTTAGTTATAAAGAGAAAGATAATCTTTAATTGTCACAAATAGGGGCTACATTCTTTATGAGAGGGCAGGTGGATTCCCTCTTCTGAGTAACTGGAGAATGGAGGAAAATGCGGAAATGCAGGTTTGTACTCGAAACAAAGAGATACAGTTTTTGTTTCCCCCACTTGAGAAAAAAGCTGTTGCTTACAGCAAGAAGTAGGGGAAAAAAAACAGATTTTTTTTGACATGATTATTTTTTTTCTTTAAACATACACAAACGGTTATCTTTTGATTAGTTTGCAGAAGCCATTTTGATCTAACTCCTGGACAATTCCATCAACCAGCCTTGGCTTTAGCCAAAACAAAGTCCTCACAAAGATGCGGATGTAGCTTAAAATGTTTTTTGATTTTCTTAGATTTAGCATGAATTGAAGCTTGTCTAAAATTAAATTTTTTACTAGTTGTTAAGAATTAGTAAACAAGGTAGAAATTATACCGCTGTTTCTTGAATCTTTAATTATAGTGCATAGCTATTTTAATAAACTTGTCATTATGATTAATAAAAGTTGCCAAGTGAGAAATATGTACTTTACATTTAGCACTGAGATTAAAGCGTACAGTATTTATTCTAGGAACAATTTGGTAGCATCTTCCCCTAATTACCACATTCTGAGGAGCGTTGTTCTTGGAATCTATAGCCTCAATCCCATCAAAGATCTACATAGATTTGTTTTCCAAATTTCCAATGAGCAGTCATGAAGAATGTAGCTGAGTCATGGATGTCTGTGGTAAAGGACAACCCTTGAGAACCATGGGTACAGTTTTTGGATTTGGCCCCATTGTCATGAAGAAGAGTCCTTAAATAGCTACTTTCCCTTACTGCAAACATTTTGAGCAGCTCATATGTTAAATCCCTCACTGATAGGAAACTCTTTTCTGCTTCAGAGGTGACGGCATCGGACAAATATTGCTATGAGAAACTGAATATCGAAGGGACCGAGAAGGGTAACTGTGGGAAAGACAAAGACACGTGGATACAGTGCAACAAACGGTGAGATGGAGAAGTTTGTGCAGAGTTTATCCCTTGGTTAATTGCAAGTGTTACTTTCGGAGCCACCAGGACGTTCCTGTTCTCTGCATCCCACAGAGGCTCCTGCTGCCTGCTCGCCTCATCTTTTCCCAGCATTCCAGCTCCACCTTGCAGAAGGCTCCTGAATCTTAACACATATGCTGACCTCTGCCCCAAGGCCCGGGTCACCCTTGCAGCTGCCTCAGGACTTTCTCACCTAGAAGGCACCTGCTAGCATCTCAAAAGAAACAAAAATTAAAGCCACCAGCATATATACTCTATTAACTGGCTCTGACTTTACTAAAGCACCGTTTCTGTCAAAGGTCCCAATACCTCAGCTTTGAAGGTCCTTCAGCTTAGAAGCCTTGCAATGGTCCTTGACTCCACTGTCCCTCTGATACATTGTCCAGACACCAAATCATGGCCATTTGTCTTAATTGATCTCTTCATTTCCTTTCCTATTGCATTGCCTCAACTAAGACCTGTATTAATTCTTCAGCTGTTACAGAGGCCTCTTAAGAGTGTCTTAAGCCAGGAGTCTCTAGCATGCTGCCATCAGAATATACGTCTCCTGAATCTTTCTGACTGTCAGTTCTTTGTTCAAATTTCACTGGTCCCACGTAGCTAATGAATAGTAAGAATAATGCCCAACATTTACTGAGCGCACGCTATCTTGCAGTTTGCATACGCTATGTTATTTAGTCTTTGTGGCAGTTCTCCTCATTTTATGGAGGAAAAACTGAGGCACAGTTAATTCATTTGACCAAGGTCCTGTAGCTAGGATGCAGTAGAAGCAGAATCAGAATGTGGCAGTCTGATTTCAGAACTCTCCTTTAACCACTTTATGGCATGTCCTACTGTCTTGTTTGATGAATGAAATGGAACGTTAGCTTGACCCTTTACATCCTCCTCAGTTTGCCCTCATCCTTCATTCTTTTTTTTCTTCTCTTCCAAATTCTAGCAAACCTTGTCATTCCTAACTCACGCATTGTATTCTCCTACCTCCATACCTCTGCTTATGCTGCTCCTTCCTCCAAAAGCACCCTTTATCCTCACTCTGTTACCAGGCACAGTCCCACTTGGACAACTCTGTATAAATTGTTTCTGGATTTACTCTAGAAATCAATCATTACCCTCTTCTCTGAATTCCCACAGCCTTTTGTACTATTATTGTGGCCCTTGTCCCCCGTCATGTTTTATAGTTGTTTATGTGTGCGATTTCTCTTCTCATCTGAGTCTATTTTCTTGACCGTGTCTTTTTTTCTTTATATATCCTAAAGTACTTAGTAAGCTCCGTGCACATAAATGACACCTATAAAAATGTTGAGTATCTCTTCTGTGTTAAGAAAGCATTTTTGTTTGCGATAGATACAATAAAATGATATAACCTTTAAAAATTATTTTTTAAGGATGAATTAGTACATTTTTCTATGGTTGGTGATAGAAGTTCTGATTTTTCTCTTTTCTCTATCTGATGAAACTTGATATTTTCACATATAATCTTGCTAGCTTACTAATCATTCCTGACAAGATACTTATTAGTGTATGTGTTTATTAGTATGTATATTAGTAATTAAAATGTGCTAGATATAGACAATATATCAGGCAGTATTTAATACCACTGGAACTATTTTATATGTTGATTTAGAATTATATGCAGTAGTTGGGGGGATAGTGGAATATATTGAAAAAGGGATCATGTGTCTATGTGGCTGAGAATCTACTATATATATAACATTCTTTAATTCTGGGGCAACAGGTTGAAGAAAAAGCTGTCTTCCGAAAGAGTACTCATCCAAAGGTCATTTATTCACTTGTCAGATATTTTTAAAAAATGTTTTAGCATATCCAGTGGTGTGTTCTAGGGAAGGACATTCTGATCTAAAAGAAGTCTTTTTGGTAGATAATTTCCTTAAGAGAAATACTTGAACTAATAGACAGTAAAAAAAGCTAGAAAACAATTTGTGATTTTTGGTCCACAGATAACAGTTTCAGAGAAGATACTTTTTATTTTTTTATTTTTATTTTTTTTAATTTTAATGTTTTTTTATTATGTTAGTCACCATACAGTACATCCCTGGTTTCTGATGTAAAGTTCGATGATTCATTAGTTGCGTATAACACCCAGTGCACCATGCAATACGTGCCCTCCTTACTACCCATCACCGGTCTATCCCATTCCCCTACCCCCCTCCCCTCTGAAGCCCTCAGTTTGTTTCTCAGAGTCCGCAGTCTCTCATGCTTCAGAGAAGATACCTTTTAAAGCAGGGGGCAAACTAATTTGGTCTTATTTAGCTTATTAATTTGAGTAAATAAAATATAGTTGATGAAAAACAAATGCTTAAATGAGATTAGTGTTCTAACTGTACATGGTTTGTTCTCTCTTTGGGGAAAGAAGTAAATAATTGGTATCTTTTAACACAGGGATGTGCTTTGTGGTTACCTTTTATGCACCAATATTGGTAATATCCCCAGGCTTGGAGAACTTGATGGTGAAATCACATCTACTTTGGTTGTGCAGCAGGGGAGGACGTTAAACTGCAGGTAATCATCTCCCCCATTCTGTGAGAACACTGGTCATCTTCTGAGGAGTGCCACGTTAGGGTTACTTTGTTTTTTGCAGTGCCCATGTGTGTTAGCAAGCCGAAACAGAATCTAGCCCGTAGGGGTGACCAAGTAATTCCCGACACAGACGGGTTGAAAAGAAGGTAAGAAATAGTTGACTGTGGTTGCTGGAGTTACGTTCAATGGGTCAGGACTATCTTGTAGGGTTTAGTTTGCCTTTCATTCCTATAAAGGAAAATGAGTCAGAATTCCTGGGTAAGGTCAGTAGATTAAATACATGCATCTTCTTTTACTCCCTTCTGAAATCCCACAAAATGACACTAACTGAATCTTTTTTAGAATTTATGTGTCCACAGGATGGTAGAGAAAGGGGGGAGGAGACAATAGCTACAAAATTTGGGCGTGTGGAGAGCAAATGGATGTATGGCAAATGATTGCCAACCTAAGAAAGCTGAATTCCTAAGTCAGTAACGGGGAAAATGGAGAGCTAACCTGCTATGTAAAGTCATTTCCCCAAAGGCTCAAAAATTAACAGTATCATCTACTTCTGGGAGACAGAGTAAAGGATTCAGGGACAGGGAAGTGCTAAAATAAAGAAGATAGTTGAATGTCTGCCAACAGATTACTTCCTGACTTAACCTATACTGGGGATTGTTCACCTTGCCATGGAAGATTTAAGCTTTACCTTCTACACATAATCAAACAGGTGTCCAAACAAAGGACAACTGGCAATATTGATATCAGGGTGTGTGCAAGTGGACCAGCCTCATCGATGTTCAGCCAGAAAGCGCTAGAATTTCCTATCATTTATCTGATTTCTCAACTCAAATATGAGCAGTTTATCAGACATGTGAAGAAATGCTCTAACACACATACACAAAGAGATAAAGACAACTGGAAAAAAAGCACCTGTCGATATTTATGAGACATAAGATACTTCTATCATGAAACAAGAATAGCGTGCCAATTTTTTAAACAAATGAAGAACATTCATAGAAACAAATGCTGTTGGAAATCAAAAAATATGGAGGTAGAGATTAAACCCAGCAGTTGAAATTATCTCCCAGAAAGTAGGGCAAAAGCAGGAAAGGAGTGGAACGTAGAGAAAACCTCACCAAGTTGGAATAGAAATGATGAACAGGGAAAATAGCAGGGAAGAAATCGTCACTGAGTGACTTATATTGTGTACAAAGGATGGACTTGAGTGTCTACATTGACAGGCTCGCAGGTGCAATGAGTGAAATTAGAGGCACATCTGAGCATATCATTATGCAACTTCAGAAGCTTAGGACAAAGAAAAGAATCTCAAATGTTTTCAGAGAGGAGAAATAAAAGGATCAGGCTTAGAATCTATCAGCAAGAGCCCTGGGAGCCAGAAGACAATGGAGAACATGATTTCTGAACTAAGTTCTGTACCCAGGCAAAATATCAAGTGTGAAAGGAGAAAATGGACACACTTTTAGATATGCAGGTTTCCCTGCAAATGTACTCCCCAAACCCTTTCTCAGGAAGCTTTTAGAAATTGTGCTCCAATCAAGTGAAAGCATAAGGTAAGAAAGGGAAAGGTTGGGCATATAGGAAACAAGATACCCACCGTGAAGAGTCAGGGCAATCCTCCAATGAACGGTGAGGGAAAATCCCAGATATTCAGTCCTTCACAAGGTACAGTGGACAGCCGGATCAGACAAGAGCAGGGCACACTCCAGATAGAAATTCCAGGAGAAATTTCTACAGGAAGATGAACTGATGCTCAGACACATCTTGGGGACTTGGGGGTCAGCAGAGGTTGACTAGTTCTGCGTTAGTGACAAATTCTTAGAAAAGTAGGCAAAAGGACAGCAAACAAATAAGAGACTGGCTAATCTGAGGGAAATTAAAAGTGGTACAAGTAAAGAAGAGGTGTAATTATGGCATTCTGTATCACTCACCTGAGTAACATTTACCTAGTTCTCATAGCGTGCATTTTTATTATTGATTTGACTGCTGATTAAACAAAACTTATGAAGGGAGGGTAGGAGAAAGATACAAATTTTCAAATTCCATAGAAGGAAGTCAGTGGGTAGTATCCAAAATAGGAAAAATAAAAAATAGTAACACAAACTCTTATTTAAAGATCTGTACATAAATAACAAAAGAATCAATTAAAAGTAGAAAGTGGTTTCTTCCAAGGGGGAATATATGGTGGAGGAGAGGGTACTGGACCACTTAATTGCATTTAAAAAAACTGATTTATCTTGTTTGACTCTTTAAACTATATGCATGTATAATTTTGATAAAAATAAATAAATAAAAAGAATGGAGATTTATGTGCTGGCATTGACATGGCACCATATGAATAAATTAATTATGAATTTACTTTTTAACCCTATTCTGTTTTTTTTTATTCTATATAACAGGCTTGCTGCATTGAATAGTGAAGCTATAATAGTTTAGCTATTCTCAAATATAATTTTTAAGTTAGCAATCTTCTTAGAAAATGTAAACCCAAACCAGTTCTCATCCTTATTTGAAACATGTTTGAAATCTTGAAACCTACTTACTTATCAAATCAAATACTGATAATAATGGCTCACTTGTACATCATAGCCAAGGCATAATGATAAAGCTATTTCAATTCGGGCCCTTGTTATAATAATTGTGTTTAAATCCTAAAATATATCAATATTTCTGAAAAGAATTAGATCAAAAGATTCAATTGTTTTCTCCACTTAGAGGTTGAAAATGGTTATGCTATTGGTTTTTATTAGATAATAAATAGAAAAATAGAGAAAGTAGTATTGCCCACTTTTTAGTTTAGTTTTTTGTTTTTTGTTTTTAGAGCGAGAGAGCGAGGAGCATGCACTCTCGAGCAGGGGAGAGGAATGGAGGGAGAGGGAGAGAGAGAATCCCAAGCAGGCTCCATAGTTAGTTAGCACAGAGCCCGATGGAGGGCTCGATTTCACGACCCTGACATCATGTCCTGAGCTGAAATCAAGAGTCGGACGCTTAACCAACTGAACCACCCAGGCACCCCCATTTTTTAGTTTTTAAACAGATTCTCCAAATGAATGTGAATTAATGGAATCCTGTTTTCTTTTTGCTCTCTGTTTTCAGTGGCGGGCATGTGAAGCTTGAAGAAGATGTAGATCTTGGCTATGTGGAAGATGGGACACCTTGTGGTCCCCAAATGATGTGCTTAGAGCACAGGTGTCTTCCTGTGGCTTCCTTCAACTTTAGTACTTGCTTAAGCAGTAAAGAAGGCACTGTTTGTTCAGGAAATGGAGTAAGTATTCAGTACCTTGCCATAGGGACTCTCCTCTGTTCATAGAAATAGATATGACCCTAACCTGCTTATTTTGTAAAAATGGAAAATGTGCTCATCCTTGTTTCTAGCTGGCATGTAAACAGTTATTTGGTCAGAGTCATTGGAATATTTCTGTTGTGTAATCTGTGCAAGCCTGGGAATGAGAAAAAGTATAATCTTCCTAACCAAATTCTTCCATTTTTCTTTCTCATTATGTTCTTGTGATCTCATACAGTATGCCAGTTTTCTACAGTGATCTGGGAGAGAAGTTTTAATAAACTGTAGTGGGATTTTAAAAGGGTGTAGAAAGGGGCATTGGCCACAATGTTTAACAACTGGTATGGTCCAGTCACTGAGCAATTAGAACAGATCATAAATACCTGCTGTAGCCACACCAAGTGCGTATCAGCTGAGGAGAACTCCTAGAAATAAAAACTGAGTAAGTCAGGGAAGTGTCTATCACAGATGAATAGACAGCATGGCATTGTTTGAAAGACTAAATTCTGTTCTTTCAGTCACGTGTCTGATAATGTAGTCCTGTATAAGTAAGTAGATAACTTAGGTAAACATGCTCTAGTAGTGATCACAGTTTGGTGATTTTCTGTTAGGAATTCCCTACTGATAGAAATCATTTTTGCTTCTTTTTCTTTTGCCATGCACTATGATTTTTTTTTACCCTACGTAGATTCTTTGCTTGAACTGGTCATATTATCCAGTTGAGGTAAAGGATCTCTGTCCTGAAGTTGTAAGCCTTTATTCCTGGTCATTCCGTTTAGATCCTCCAGGGATATGCCAAGATTTTTCTTAGGGAGGTTTTACCAATTGTAACTCTTTGCCAAAGGACAGGAGTTCTTATGGCAAGTGAAGATAGAGAAGGCACATAGTAAGTAGTTCTGCTTCTACAGAGTGGTCTGCTAAGTCTTCTTTCTTGAATAACTGAGGAGATGTTAGGGGGAAATGCTTTTTGGGGGGAAAGGCAAAAACAATGGAATTACTTCTTGATCATTCGTGCTAATGATAACAATGTCTTCTTCATCTAGAAATCCTGAGTAGATAGCACAGAGACCAAAGAGTTTTGTTAATGAACCATTTGTTTAGTGAATGAGTAAAAGTGGTAGACACAAGTAATTCAGGTGGCAAATATCATCCGAATCATTTGCAGTAATTATGCATAACACAGAGACATTATATCCCATATATTTTTAACTCAGTAACTCTATATATATGATAAAAATTAAAATGAGAATACAGTAGATACTCTCCATGTACTGTACATTGTGTAGTTAAGAGTGTGGGCTTGGTATCAGACAGTCTGCATTTGAATCCCATCTCTATTTCTCACTAACTGAGTGAGATTTGGCAATGTGTTTAGCCTCTGTGTGATTTGATTTATTCTCCTGTAAAATGAGAAGAATATTGTTTCCTTTACGGGATCGTTGTGAAGAGTTAGTGAGTTAATACTTGTAACTTATATGTAATACTTAACACAATGCCTGAGGCATAACGAGTGTTGGATAAATGTTTGCTAGGACTCAGTTGTGATCACTGTACACCAGCGTCATGTCTGGTCTTGTCACAATGTCACTGTTGTGTGATGTGGACACTGAGACTTGGAGAAGCCAGTTGACCTGGTTAAAGTCCATTGATAAGACAATGGTGAAATTGGTACTCCCACTCAGGCCTTTTGACTTTAAACCTAAACCTTTTTCTTCCTGCATGTTTGTCAATCTGCAGAGATTTATTAATCTGAATGAATTTGAAATCTGCGTTTTCTTAATCATATTTTATAGTTACATTTAGATGTGGATGTATGTCATCTTCTTCTGAATTAGATCAGATAGAAGACAGAAAGCCATCCAGTGAAAACCTGTCTCCTGAAGAACTTCTCTGATCTTAAACCTCACTGAAGTCTCTCCTACTTCCCACTCCATTTAAAGTTGTTTTGAAGTATCAGATCTCGGTGTAGATTCTGTTTCCTGGATATAGAAGTGCTGACACATTATTGTCTTACTATTCTTAAAAATTTGGTGCCATTTTATGCGAAAGTTTTTCCTTACATTTTGTTTGAGGGGTTCTCGGTTTCTGTGACGTGAGGTCGTTCATCTCTGTAGCTTGGGTTGAGGTGTCAGGGCTGTGGCTTTGTGAAACGTTCTTCTTCGACCAATCAGGCCTTCCCTCTTCTTCCTTGGATTTCCCTTTACCTTATCTGCTTCCTGAAATAGGAATAAAACTTTGGTATAAAGATCCTTTCTTTGGAAGAAGGAAACTTTTATATTGGATAACTAGCAAATGATTGTATTTCTGCTTGTTTTAAAACTCTCCCTCCTATAAAATGTAAGTTAATGAAATTCAAAACCGTAATTTCATTGATTTCTTTTTAGACTGTAAATTCATTTCCCCTGTTAAAACGCATTATTCCCTTTGGGTCTAACTGCTGATCTCTAGAAAATATTATTTTAGGTACTTGAAATAAGGAAATCAGTCTTAAGAAGAAAGTACTGATGATTTTTCAGTACCATCAAATTCTAGGCATATAACAGTTAGAAATCAGTGCTGATTTTTCATGCTTCTGTATCAGAGTTGACCTGTACTTTTGATTGACTTTGGATTTCAGGTTTGCAGTAATGAGCTCAGATGTGTTTGTAACAGACACTGGATAGGTGCCGACTGCAGCACGTACTTCCCTCACAATGAGGACGCAAAGACTGGTATAACTCTGGCTGGCAATGGTAGGTACTTGATTTGCTGTCATTACATAGTTTTTATACATAACGAGAGAGAACTGCTCTTCAGATAGTTTCATTTGGGATATTTTTGTAGCTCAAATATAATAGACAACTGGGATCCACAGTATGAAATTGATATTTTCCATTAAATTGTAATCATGGGTAATAGTGAATATAACTTAGTCTAGTGATTTAGCCTGATCTTGTCCTACTGAGATTTTTCAAGTATTCTATTTCGGGGGGCAGTGACAACAAACCCTTCATTTCTTTTAAATGAAGAAAGTAGTCCTAAGATTTCTTAACTGTGTGAATTTAAGGGGAGAACTTTATATTTGGGGATTGAATACATAGAAAAAAAACAATTGAAGAAGTGGTTTAATTTTTAAAGATTTTATTTACTTATGAGAGAGAGAGAGATAACAGGAGAGATCATGAGCAGAGAGGGGAGGCAGAGGGAGAGGGAAAAGCAGGACTCGATCCCAGGACCCCAGGATCATGACCTGAGCTGAAGGCAGACACTTAACCGACTGAGCCACCCAGGCACCCCTGAAGAATTGATTTTTAAATATCTTGTTGGCTTTAATATTTTTTATTATAGAATCTCATCTCTGGGGCATCTGGGTGGCTCAGTCGTTAAGCGTCTGCCTTCAGCTCAGGGCGTGATCCCGGGGTCCTGGGATCGAGCCCCATATCAGGCTCCCTGCTGGGAACCTGCTTCTTCCTCTCCCACTCCCCCTGCTTGTGTTCCCCCTCTCGCTAGCTGTCTCTCTGTCAAGTAAATAAATACAATCTTAAAAAAAAAAAAAAAAATCTCATCTCTATTTAACCCCAGTTCTGTAGCCTGACCTGTAGGTAATTCTAGAAGTAGTAACCTTGGCCAAGGTGCCTGGAAGGGGATTAAGGACATGGGTAATGAACAACAGGTGCCGATCTAAAAGCTAGAGTGGCCCAAATGGAGAAGTAGCAATTAAATGCAAATAGTTCTAAGAACACAGGTCCTGGGGTAGATGTCCCCTTTTAAACTATTTTATTATTTTGCATGATTGAGTATTCTGCATTAATTAATGCTCAAACCTGAAGTCCATTCACCTCCCCTGTTCTTTGTAATCATCTGGACTTTTAGCCATGATGACTTTAGCAAGGGAAGAGAATGATGAAGATTCTGGGTCCTCAATCTTACAAGGGTAGTATGGAGCTTTTTTCAGCAGTTAATGCAGAGATGAGGCTATTCAGGTCTGTGGATTTAAGTGACTTGTTAGAAGTCATACCATTACTTAGATGTAACCAGGCTGAGCATCCAAGTTTATTGATCCCTGTTAAAACTGCTGGAAGAAAAAAGAGGAAAGGCAGATAGAAAAGGACACTCAGAGTAGGAAAGCCTGAGTGTCCCAGTGGGTCCTCTGGCTTCAGCATCCACCCATCCCACAGAAGATGTGCGCAGGGTGGGTTCCTCGGCTGTCTGGCCATGGGACACGACTTCCTGAGGGCTCCCAGAAAGGGAGGCTGACGCCTCTGTCATGGGGATTTGCAGTCTGCCCTAGTTGCCAGTGAGGATGGACTGTTGGCATCTAGAAGGATGCTTCAGGAGTGCAGCAGAGCAAGAGAGATCTGCGCTGCTCTGAGTGAAGCAGATCTGGGTAATTTAAGCATCTGGTGCAAATCATTACCAGTAAAGCCCCCAGGACTCCGATCTGCCTTTTCTGCTCCTGCCTTGAGTCTTGTGACCAAGCCTCTGACTTACTGGGCCACTCACACTGCCGTGACCCCCTGAGGATTACATCTCTGCCTTCCTGACAGCAGATGCTGACACAACAATGCCATTACTGAGTCTTGAGCACCAGCCTCGCCTTGGCCCTCTGCCAGTCTGCTGCTGCCTGGCTCTCCTGCCTGACCGGCACCAAGCTCCTGCCCACCACACGCTCTGTTTTCCTTCGGTTTTTCCTTCTCCAGGATGCCACGGCCCCCGTTACCAAGACTGGGAATTATAGGCCCAGTGCTTCTGTTACCTGTCACCTGAGCCCTGATGGTATAAATCCACAGACACGTTTTCTCTCTCAAGGAGCTTACATCTGAGAGACAAAATATCATACATACGACCGAGAGCCTTAAGGACCTTACGTTAGTTGTCGGGATGGACTGATATGGACAGTCACATTTCTGGAATTCCTGAGGAAGAGGTCAGGGTCAAAAGGAACATGGATTTCTCCAAGTTCCTGTCCAAAGAGCGCTGTGGCAATATAGTAGGGACGCCCTCCCTTTGTTTTTTATTTTTGACTCTTCCTTCTTGTAGTTCAGTGACCTCATCTTATTTTTCAGAAAATTACGTGGGAAATAAAGCTGTGCAAAATGTACTGGGACAAGAATGAAAGGGAACGTAGACAAAGAATTATGTAAACAAATAGTTGATGCAGATTGCTAAGTGATGTTTGATTTTTCATCCCCTTAAGAAAACACCCGCTTTTTCACTTCACAGTATGTACGGATGTCAAATCATTATGTTGTACACCTGAAACAAATACAACCTTATGTCAGCTGTAGCTCAAAAAAATTAAATAAAAAAAGTGTTCTCTAAAATTGGGAATTTTAGAGAAATTAGAGAAATTTAGAGAAAATTTCCTAAAAATTTAGAGAAAATTTCCTAAAAAAGGAAAAAAATACCCACTTTGTAAAACAGATAATTTTGTTAGTGTGGTGATTCAAATATAGAGAGTAAATTTCCTGAAAGAATTTTATATCAAGATTTCAATTATATACACTGATCTTCATTGTTTTCTTTCCCCCCACAGGTGTCGCTGGTACCAATATCATAATAGGCATAATCGCTGGCACCATCTTAGTGCTGGCCCTCATATTAGGAATAACTGCCTGGGGTTATAAGTAAGTGAAATGTCTCAGTGTTGTTACCATCGAAATAGACTTTAACACATTTTGTTTAAATGAATTAAGAACCTAGGAAGTTTTGAATCATTGGATAAATATACCTGCAATGAAAATCAGTCTAGTTCCATAGGCAATCAGTGAATAGTTTCGGCACACTTAGAGGTAATAATAATTTATTATGTTTTTAAATTTTGAGATAACTCCCTTCTATTCTAAAAGTAAAGAATATTGTTTTAAAACCATTACGTGAAGTTAAAATCAATCTAAATCATGTCTTATGCGAAGGGCTGTGTTGGTTTGCTCCTGAGTGACACAGGCTCTCTTGACTTAAACCCATACCCAGAGATCTAGGCAAGACAGTCCCGTAGGGAGCATAATGTTTTAGTAACAAGAGCAGTGATGACATCAGTTATCAACAAGAACAGCCCCAGCAGATCTGAGGCACTAGTATTTTTTAAATATTGGGTGTTTGTGTGTGAAGAAAATACTGTTCAGAGACTTCATTTGTTCAAATTAAGAGTCAGTGTTAAGTTGCGATTTTTAATATGTAATTCTTAAGCTTTAAATTCAACTTAGAAGTTTTGGGTTCCTATTTATAAATTTTAAAAAGTTACAAATTATATAACTTTTGAATACTGAATCCCCTTGAGCATTTAGCTAGGTGGATTACTTCAGATGTTCCAAACTTATTTACATATTTAATGTGTTCTGTTTCCTTTTAAAGTACTTCAGTATTATGATGTAAAAAATTTCCTTAGTATTCAAGTAACTTAAATTTAAGTTTAATAAGTTGAAACTTAGGTATGGTGAACCTTAAGTTCTGTTTAGTATTTCTACTTAAAATCATTATTCTGCTGATCTCTGATGATGATGTTTTAGTACCCTGACCCTAGGGTTTTTCTTCTTTGGAAGGGCCTGCAATGTTTTCTAGGCATTCTGTCCATTACCCCATTTTATAGTATTTCCCCCCACTCATACAAGACTTACTTCACTGAAAGACTTGGGAATTAGAATAATTTAGGCTTCAGAATTACCCCAAACCTTTCAATAGACTAGGCACTATGTAATTTGCCATTATTATTATTATTATTATTATTACGTTACATGACATGGTCTTAAACCAACTCAATCGAAGGAAATCTCTTTAAAAGTACATATGGCTGTCGCTTGTTGTGATGTCAAAACCCTGGAAGAGTTTCTTTGGCAGAAAAGAGAGAGCACTTAGCTTACCGACAAGATAAACTTTGTATGCTAAAAGCATTAAAATACATGAGGGCGTTTGTGGAAGGCTATATTAACAAGTAACACAGACAGCATAGACTGTAAATTTTAGCATAACATGGTAACTACTGCATTGAACAGCTAAGGAGGGCACAGCACAGTAGGCAAGTCCTGATTAAATGAGGGCCTAGCCCTGTACCAGCTCATGGATGCTCGGTACCTAGGGGCCTCTTTGATGTGCAGGCCATTAGCTATATTGCATACTTCTGTTTGCATGGGCTGATTTCATCATAACATTTGGAGTTATAAAATTACATGTCTGAAAGGAGGGCTTTTCTGAATATTTATCAGTTGGTCTCGCCTCACACCTCGGGTGAATTAGCCCCATCTTGGACTCACACTATTTCCCTGACTTCCCTGATTTAAGACCTATGTGGTAATTGCCATCACAAGCTTTGGTCTTTTGAAGTAGCTCAGTGGTTTCATCAGTCATGTGAAAAGGGGGAAGGCAAAATTACTAGTTCTGTTGTGTGTGATTTTCTGCCACCTATTGATGCAAGTTGGTATTTCATGTTTTTGCAATCTCGGAAAAAATTACCTTTCAGGAAATACGAAATCTAAACTTCTCCTCTTGCTAATGAAATTACCTGTATCCATTTGTTTTACTAATTAGAATTAAAGTACTTCTTTCTGTATATCATTTCTTATTTTTACGAAATTCTTTTGAGATTTCACTGTTTTTTTTTTTCATTTCTGTATATATGTACTTTGCATATTCCCTAAGGAAAAAGACAAATCTTATTCATACCACAGTAACCTCTTCATAAATAATTTGAACCTGAGTGATAAAAGTTTTAGTGCTACTGAACTTATTCAGACTATGTTTAAGAATAGAACAAGAACGTAGAAGTTTTAATACAGGAATTAAATTCATGAAATTCATATTCTATTTGAAATTCAGGAATGGATTTAGGACCTGAGAACTCATCTCCTCATTAATGCTTCCAATTAAACTTTCTACCCCTTCTCCAAGCCTTGGAGTGAGGGAATGGCAGGAATAGGCAATTAGAATACTTATTTGGAACTGATGGACCAGTAGGTAATCAGATGGAGGGAATAAAAATAAAGCATGCTGAATAGAAAATTCTGGGGCTTATTCTACCCCCTCCCGAATCTGATGGTTTCAACTATGAAAAATATAAGTAACAAACTGACACTTTTTTCTCATGAGCTCATTATTAAACCAAGATATTTATAGGGTACATGGTATAGATAGGCAGATGACAAACAAAATTGATATGGAAACATTATCCTTGATCTGGGAAGAAAGGAGTCCACTACTTACTTGCTTGATCTTTCTAACATGGCTTCAAAATATTAACGCTTAGTTAGGTCATGATAGAAAGTTGAAAATTAAGTCTTTTGAGTTGTAAGTTAAAAGTCACTGGTGCCTTACTATTTCACCCTCTAGAACACATTTTTGTTGAATATCGGTTTGTTTTAAAACTCACGTAATTTTGTTTTAGTGTATGGCCAAATGAAAAGCAGAGACTAAAGTTTGAACAAAGTACTTCCAGTGTAAAGTTTCAGTAAGTAGTGATAACTTAGAAGGTCCTTAACAGCTGTGAATTAACTCTAATACATTGTACATCATGAAATAAGATGTTCTCGTGCCCAATCACATTTTCCTATTTGAAATTCTTAGAAAGAGCTTTAGTTTGGGATATATATTCCAGAGGGAATGAATTATGATTTTTATTTCTATGAAAGCAGTTAATTTATATAAGTAACTTGAATACGATTGACTTCAGAACATTACTAACTAAATGTTTAATACGGTACAATTGATATTGAAAAACAGGTATTCTTTCATAACTGAAACTGTGCTGTTAAAAACAGTTATTTGAAAATATTGTCAGTAACATTTTAATGTCACTTCTAAAGATGAAGTAGAGTGGGGGGGGTGAGAGATAGACTGTGTTTGTATTCCCCCTTTTAGTTTTGCAATTTAGAAATGCTCTAGTGGAGACCTTTCAATGAATGCTAGAACTTTTTGTTTATTGCTTTCTCTGAATATACTTCCAATAGGTAACTAATTCTTCTTTTTTTTTCCTTTTCTTCTTGTCCATGAAAAGAAATTATCGAGAGCAGAGGTATGTGATGAGAATAATCTGAACACATAACTGAAAGGTTTAAATCCTGTTAGCATCCTTGGAATTCATACATGCAGTTATAAATCATGTTGACTTTGTTTCTGTGATCATAGAGCAATCTTGTTTTTCATGACCTTGAAACAATAATTTTAATAATGGTGCTGTGGAATGTATTATTTTAAAATAGATCTATCATTATTTAGTTTTAATGGTTCTTTCATCCCATAGTACCATAATAATACAAGTTACTTGTGTTACTAATGTAAGAATATATATGGAAATGAATCTTTTTTCCATCTAAAACAAACTTCCTCTATGTGAAGGAATCACCTGTCTTTACATTAGTTAATTGGCTTTTCTTCATCTTTTTAGTAATCTTATTGCCTAGTACTTTCTGAAGGAATTTATTTTTTATTTGTTACTATTGTTATACTAATGACTTCCATTCAAAAATGATAAAATTTATATGGGCACACTGTTGGGATCAGGAGAATGTTCTGGTACTTGATGGGCCTGTTTACATAAGAAAATATTTTTGTACTGATTAGGTAATTGTGTAGGTAAAGAAATAATTTGCATTATTGGGAATCTCAGATTGTCTAGTGTAAAGCTCGTAAAGTCAGACACCCTGTTCATCATAACCTTAAAATCTACGTTTAACCAACAGCATAAAAAGAGATACAGAGCATTCATGTCGTTTTATAAAAATGCCTGTTTTTTCTAAGTCTAAATTAGCCCATTTTGAGATATCCCTTTCACTTCTCACATTTCAAAAATTATTAATGCTCTTAGCTATTGATACAAAAAGTTTAAAATATCCTGGAAGACCAGGTCTTATGCATCATATAATACTAGTTTTGTACTCAAGATATCTGTGCAGATTCACACTTACTGAACTTTCCCCACTGTTCCATTAAATGTCAGGCAGATTGGGAATAAGATGTAATAAACATGATAGCACTTTTTCAAGCCCCAACCAGCTTTCTTTTTTTTCACAAATTAAAATTTTGAACTTTACTCTTCTGTTTCGTTCCATGTTGTAATTTAAAATTCCTGTAAGACTTTAGCCATAAGTGTCTACAGTCTCTTTAAATGTGCTCATGGGGAACCAACTGAGATCCTGGTCAGTTAGCATAGATATTAGAAAATACTCATCCAGTCCTGGCGTAACTAACTAACTTATCATTAATGGAAAAAGCAAACCTGAGACAAAATGAATTAAGTTTAAAAAACAACTAACTAGATTTCTCCTTGACATGTTTAAAACTCTTGTGTCTTGGGTCACTGGAGAAGAGCTGGAATCTTTTAAGCTGTCTTTTGGATAGAATTTGATAGGTCATATGAGAAATCTAAGTTTGGTGGCTTTCTCCAATGAAAAATAAAATTAGGCTAATAAGATCAAATATTGATGACTCAGCCTCATTTCTGTAATAGCTAAGGCTATAAGGTAATTTAATATTGTTGCAGAACTGTGTACCAACTTCTTATACTCAATATCTGCACAGGTACGTACAGTTGAGAACATTTTTGCATTAAGAATTTCTTTTATGTGTCTGCTCTAATTTCATGCCTCCTGGCATTGCTGAGTCATCATTTTACCAATCTGGTTACTGTTTTGGAATCTAGTTCATATTTTGAGAGTGGTCACATCTTTGACAGATATTTATTTTATGTATTTTGATATATTTCATTACAATATTTATTTATTTTTGCCCTTGTCCGTACCTAGTGAGCCTTAGACTTGTAGAATAATTCTCAAAATGAAGAAGTAGCAAATAATGGTCTTTAGATCAGCAAGTCACAAATGTATAAATATCTTCTGAAGGGTTTTCCTTTCTGCCAGTAGAGCAGGTGGAAAGGCCAATGGACCAAGGCAAGCATTAAGAAATTCATAGTCTTATACAAATAGCTTAGATGTTCAGAAAGGTGTGTTCAGTTCCAAAGATGCTAGGAAATAGAAATAAGAAATTTGAGTTGTCTTTGTCTTTAAATTTAAAGTTTCCCTTTGAGGTTCCATGGTGGGAGGACCAAGTGACAAGGAATGAGAAATTCACTTGCTAGGATATGATTTCTTGGGAAATCACTTAAATTCTCCACAACTTTAAAATCAGATAAAGTTCTGTGTAATCGGTAAAGCATCATAGTAAGGGAAGTTCTTAGTATGTGGTCTCTGAAGACTTTGTGTTTCTCTGATGTTCAAATGAAGGACGTGGATGTGGTTGTTCTCACAGAGAAAGGCAGCATTCACCCACATGAATGAGGCCCGCACATACTGGTTGACCTGGTGCAAGTATTGGTGAACATAAAGGTTTGCTTTGACACAAAATGGAAGACCGTATTAAACATATAGCCAGTTATCGGATCCTTATTAATGTTATAGTGGCTCAGAAATGCCATTAGGCATAACTTTCAAGTTATTGGAGAAGTCAGGCAAGTCATTCTGTGAAGGAGCTTAATAACCTGGCATGATAGGTTTAATCGCAAGTCTGACAAAAAGACAAGAAGCAAACCCTTTGTTTTCTTTTTGCTTACAAACTGCTTAATAAAAACATTATTAAGTATTAAACTATTCTGGGGCTCAGTGGAAGCAGAACCCCGTGCATGAACGGTATCACTTTACATCTGCCAGTGTCACCTTATGAAAGGTAGAACCATGTCACCCAGGAACCATGGAGAGTTCTTTTATACATCATGTAGTTGGAAGGATGGCTAATGATCTTTTTCTTTAAAATCTTCAGGAAAGAAGACTTCCATATTATTTTCAGCTGATGCTATCATAATTGCTTTAGGGTTTAGCAGCGGTATACTCTGTGTTTGTTTTTTTAAGATTTTGTTTTTAAGCAATCTTTACACCCAGTATGAGGCTCTAACTCATAACCCCGAGATCAACTGAGCTTGTACCAATTCTTATAACAAGAATTATAAGTTTGAGCTTTAGTTTTCAGATAGGTTTGCAAGTAGCGATAGAATAAGAAAACATTCATTTGAACTTGGATTTATAAAACATCCGTATTCAGCTGAAATATTCTCTTCCTTTGTCTGAAATGAGCACACATCATTATGATTAATGTGAAATGGAATAAATAATTAGATCATATCTCCTCATCTGTACCTTAAGCAGAAACCCCCTTCCCCATTTCTTTTCTCTCTCACCTGTTTTAGCCAGTTTATTTTCTGCTTGTGAACCTCCCTCCCTCTTTTTTTTTGAACCTATTTTGTTTTTATATTATTATTATTATTATTATTATTTAAATGATATTCATGCATCTGTCAGTGTGACTTGGTACACATTACACAATATTTCTTAAAACAATAAAGTAACGATTCTAATATCAGACAGTCCAGACAACAACAAAGCATTGGAGAAATGCCTCCTTTAGCATTAAGGTTAAGACTTAATTAAGTTTTTTTCATTGTGTTCTCATTTTGAGTCTCTGTAAGGATTAAAGTTAAATATTATGGTTCATTGGACCTTTAAGGAAAGACCAGACAGACTTCCCTCAGAACAGGGCTCCTTTCTGAGGAAAAATAATTTAGTTAAATAAGCTTTTATTTTCTTTTAGTCATTATTTATAAAAATTCATGTGCATATCTACAATATTTGCATATAATGTGAGAAATATGAGGTAATGATCCCATGACAAAACTTGGCACTGGTCAGGCCATCTAATGTAGTAATCACTTCATGATTCAAAATTCCATGAGACGAGCAAAATTAAGATTTCAGAAAGCCATAAAGACTAGAAAAATAAATGCAATTTAAAAACCTTAAAGAATCATTTAGTTAGTCATTTATAATCTTATATAACAAATGATGAAATGTTATTTTATTGATCATGGGGACCTGATATTCTCTATCTTCACTAAAGGTTAAACAAGAAGAAATACATTTGTTGTAATCTGGAATGGATATTGAAAAAAGGATAAATTTCTGGCCAGTGAAGAATGTTAAATATTATTCTTAAGACATCTTTAACAAAATTCTTAATCTATCATTAACATTGTTATTCATTACTATGTGAAGAAAGTTACATTCATTCTAAGGGGAATGCAGCATAGTTTCTGTATTTTGGAGTCTTCCTAATAGAAACCACTAAGAATCTAATCTGCCCATCAGGATAAAAATAAGGCCACACCCCAGAAGTTCACCGAACTTTAACTGAACTTTAACTCCCTTCCAACCCCTTGACTGAAGCCCACAGTTTATGATATGTTTGGTGTTTAGAATTTTTGTGCATTTTGTGGAAGATGACCATGCGCTGTGGAGAAATTACACTGAAGGAGTCGTGAAATGTGCAGAGTTAAAAAAAAACCAAAACCAACAACAAAACTAGGCCCATCGAGAGGTAGTCCGTTTAAGCCTGCAGCATCAGCCAAGGGAGCTCTTGGTAAATACCTGAATAACAGCACCATGTAATGAAAAGGTAGTTTGGGGGATGGATTAATGGGAATTTGTATTTATTTTATTTGAATTTAATGAGGCACATCTTTTCAGCTTATACAGATTATTATTAAAGGTAATGATGAGAACAAGGATTTGTTAACCATAAAGATTATTGTTGGAAATTGATGTTGATGGGATATTCTCTGGCATTCTTTTATAAATATTAGTATGATCCAAAAGGAAAGTTTCCTCCCTGAGGCGACTTACAGAACTCTGAGTTTCTTGAGATAATTTTTTTTTCAAGCATTGACAGAATGTTTTACTCATAGGAGGCAAGGCAGAAAATGTGATTCCAGGGATTAAAAAATCTCTTGCGTAACAATATCTATCATTTGTCCTGTATTATTAACATTATGAATATGGGGAAATTTTATTATTTTTTGTATATTATTTTGTATATTTTTTATATATTATTTTTTGTATAATATACTGGGAAAATGAAAAAAAGCTGTAGTTATGAGCTGAAGCCACTTAAGGGGTTAGAAATATTTCGAAAGAATATGTATCACAGAGTTCTAGGTAAAATTAGTCTTACAAATCTAATGAGAAATTTGACTTTCTTCAAAGGGGAGGATCACACAAATTTATATATATGCTTTGTATGGGTTGAAAAAAATTTTTTAGATTTGTGGAAATGTGTGAGTATATAGGATTGAAATAATATGAGAGAGGTATTCAAGTAATTCAAAAGAACAAATGACCAAGTGTTGTCAACGTTTCAAACGGAATAGGAATTGGTACAAGCAAGCAAACATCTGAGAGTGACATTTTTAAAGATAGAATTTAGCATCAGCAAGTAACCAAGGTAAGCATTCTCACTAAGGAAAAATCAAGTAGGAAAAGGAATTAGCAGATTTGGCCTTTGTTGGAAACGTATTGAAGTATAACTCTGTTTAAAATTCTCAATCCAGCACCTCCCACAATGGTACTGAATGGAACTGAATCAAGTTTTGGATACAGGTGGCTGTTTGGGGGCCAGGCATTGGGGGATAATCAGATTAGCTATTGAGGTTGACTAGGTGGTCCATTCTAGAGTTTTCTATCCTCCTCCCTCAGGAAAAGTATTAAAAATCTGTTCTAATCTTAGTTAATTCAAAATCAGAACAAGTGAGGTCAATAAGAGTATAGATTAAACAGATCTTCCTTTGTTGTGTTCCTTCTACAGTGAAGATAGAGAACCAAGGTCACCCACCACCTACCTATAAGTATCTTCCTATAGTCTCAACAAAATTCATTTATTTTTCAACCCCTTCTTCTTCTTGGGGATTATCTCCCTTTACATATTCTACTGTGCAGGTATAGAACTACGGTTTTGATTGGTGTTTGAGTCTCTTTAAGTTTCTTCATATTTCTCCTAAATGAACAGTGAAGATCTGGGTTGAACAGATTACTCTAATAAGAGTTTATTTGGATTAAATTATAGAAAATGGCTTAGAAATCCCTCAAGTTATTTTAAGACTTAATTGGTCTTAAGGTTACATTATATAATGTTTAGAAATCATGAATAGTGTATTGACCACAGTGAAGAAGACTATGCCTTATCTGGGGTCAAGACTGTCCCAACATGTTTCCTTCAGCACCATTTTTTTTTTTTTTAAAGACAGAACTTCAGTCAACATCTCCAAGTATAATCAAGTTACAATGAAAAACCCCATCTTTCCATATTTTTCCCCTGAAGCAAGGCTTTCTTCATCCAGACTGTATAGACCAGTGATTGCCTTTCTGACCTCTACAGTTAGAATGACTTTAACTTGTCACATTTATTAATAATCTTACATGTTGTTATAGATTTGATTCATGTAGATCATTATCCCTACCTTTTTTTTCCCTAAAATAATATTTGTATATGTCTGTGTTCATGTGTGTGTCTTGTTTTCTGACTCTGAAATGTTTATTATGCCTTAGACAGTTACCCCAGGGAGATTATGTAAAAAAGCCTGGAGATGGCGACTCTTTTTATAGCGACATTCCTCCCGGAGTCAGCACAAACTCAGCATCTAGTTCTAAGAAGAGGTCTGCTTTTCTGTCGCATTTTCAGATTTCTACCTGTTCCATCACACATTATTCCATTAGTCAGAACATTTCATTATTTTGCAGCAGGTTTGATTACTTCTTCCTTCTTTCTTGAATGTTAAAAAAATAGTATCCTTTGTTCTTTGATTACTGCACTTCAAAATGCCATATGCTCAGAACCACTTGTTAAACAAATCAGGCCAGAAATTGAACCAAAACTAAACTAAACCAATAACAACCCTAAATCTACATAGAACTCCTAGGGTTTTTCTATCTTGCTCTTATACGGCTTAAGAAACGATACATGGTAATTTATAAAATTTTAAATGGTGAGCTTTATGTCATGTTGGGTAGTCAAAGAAAAAGGTTACTGTCATGCTTCAGTAAAGCAGTTGTTAACTTGGTACTATAAATGCTGCGTTGAATATTTTTAAATTTTAAATATACCGAAGCTAAGCTTGCTGTGAAAAAAAGATCGCTTCTCTGTGAATCATATATTTGAATATTATGATTTTGCCTTTTATTCCTGGAATGATTATTTCTAGAGTTTCTAATTTAGAGCTCGGTTGCCAAATTAAGGATATTTAATATTTGCTGGGGTTTTATAACAGGACAAGTGGGGTTAATATATTATTTATATGTCTTAAACTTTGATGTTATATTCTTGCTCCAGGATCTTAAGGTGTATAAGACCAGTTAAAATTCTGCATGCTTTATTAATCGCTTAATAAAATAAACTGGTAGAAGAAATAAATAGTTGGAATGTTTTAGGAAATGAGACCTACACTCACATTGAAGAAAGCTAAAATGTTCCTGTGGAAGAGTTTCTTTAAAATTGGTGATAGGGGTGTAAAGTGTAGGAAAAAAAAAAAAAAAAAAGATAGCTTTGGGCACAGTAGGCACTTTGGAGACTAAGGGGAATTTCTAGTTTATTTAGAAGAAACGTGATCTCTTCTGAAATTCTGTATAGAGTGAATCATCTATAAAAATTTTCAATGGATCTCACTCTATAAGCAATCACAAAGGAGAACAGAAAGGAGATCAGTAGATCTGGGAGCTCTTCTTTATGTGAAACTGTCTTAAGCATTAACGATTGTTTTTACTCAGATAACATGGCTTAGAGCAAAAATAAAAATATTAGTTTTTGCACAAGGAGTACAGATCTATAGAATGATGTTCAAATTTTTTTTTATTGGGGTTTTTTTTGGCTAAGAGAATAAGGTTTATCTAAATTCTGTATATAAATATTTTTGTGGTCAAGTATTTAGTTTTAAATTAAGTAACATGGTCAATAGGTAGAGAAATCAATGGATTCCAGCAGAATTTCTGTTGTCCTTCTGGACAAAATAGGATTCATTCTATAATTAGCAAATTATGTTGTAAAACTCCTTATCTGGGGAATTAATGTCTAATAATTGTGCTGAGTTCCATTTATTTTCATTCATCAATAGAAGGCTCCTTTTAAAATAGACATTATTAGCGATTAACTGGAATGATGTGTGGAGAAGATTTTAAATATAGTGCTGCTTTCTAAAGTACCTCAAGAAGAGCTTAAAATATTGATGTGAATAATTCCCAGATATTAGAAGAGAGGGTTGTGACTTTTAAGTAGTTAAAGATGGTATCAAATTATGTGACTCCTCCTAAGTACATTTAGCTTGTCAAAATACTTTTCTTATGTGGTATAGGTAGGTGTGTAGGTTTTGCTTCTTACAGACAATTTATTTAAGATGTCAGGACACAAGTAGCAAAAGGGCTTAATGGTACATGGGCTTTGTGAGAGACACTTCCATGATAAACATTTGATTCAGTTCGGTTATTGGGCAATTAACTAACAGGACTACATTTTAGGGGGGACCATATTTGTGGAGAAAATGCCAATTCTCAGAAAACAGTCTTGTTGTTTAAGAAAACCTAAATATTACTTTGATAAAGGTTGAGCAGGTTCAATTGAACAGATCTTAATGAAATCTCTTGGAAGTCCATGTTCTCATAATATTTGAATGACAATCATTGCTTTACAATTAAGAAACATCTATAGTGGGACCCCATTATAACTCTTCTGCCCGGGTTATATATCTGAACTATGAAGTGAATTTGCTATATGTGGTTGTTGGGAATGTAATTGGCTTGCATGGTATGCTGATACTTTTCCATTGTAAACTGTTGTAATGGGGTTCCATTGTATTTGACTTTTCTTAAATTGAATGTTGTGTAATTCTGCCTTCTTCATGAAGACTTTCATGTTCTCTTCATTCTTTCATTTCAGATTTTTTTCTTTCTTGATTTATTTAATGCACAGTAATGCTTAGAAATCTTGCTTACTGATTTTAAAACTAAATTCACTTGATTCTGTTTTTGAACAGTATATACACACTTTCAATTTCAGGTCGAATGGGCTTTCTCATTCTTGGAGTGAAAGGATTCCGGACACAAAACATATTTCAGACATCTGTGAAAACGGACGGCCTCGAAGTAACTCTTGGCAAGGTATAGGGTGGCATTCTGAACAGCTAGCGCATCTGTTTGCAGAACCCAAATTCTGCGTTTTGTCATTCTTGGTTGTAAAGATTGGTTTTTTCATGTACGCTCTTTAGTTCTTCTCCCAACAGCGAAGGGGGCACTTATTATGAGAACCCCTTTCTTTTTTCTTGGATGGGAAATGATGGGATTCAATAGCACCACTGCCCTGGACACATTGAGAAGGCTGTACAGTACTTTTCAGCCCTGTGTTCCGGGAGGGACTGGCTGTGAATTACACCACTTGAAATACCCTGTGATTACACATACAGCAATTGTTTATTTATATTCAAATCTAGCCATAAACCGTCTTTTTCAGGTAACCTGGGAGGCAACAGAAAGAAAATCAGAGGCAAACGATTTAGACCTCGGTCTAATTCAACTGAGTAAGTCTAAACCTCTCATGGAAAAAGGCATTCCAAGGTCCTGTGCAATTAGTGTGCAGAGTTAATTAACGAGATCATCAAAGAACTGTAAACCATGCCTCTGGTCTTGGTTTTGTCTTTTTAATTACTTTTTGCCGGTTTAAAATTAACCTTGGCTTTTCTCTTTTACATAGGCATCTCCGCAACTGTGCCCAAACCAATATTCACTGATAGTGGGGGTCCCACCCTCGCTGCAGGCTTTTTCCTCCAGTAACCTGCCATTGTGGTGTCTTGGTTCCTCTTGAAGGGAATTTTGATAACATTCCTTTCTTCTCATCGCCCGGGGTCCAGCCATTTCAGAGGGGTCACCCTTCCTCTTCCCAGTATTCACACAGCCTAGAAGCATCAGGGGAAAATTCCCACCGTCCCAGAGCATGAGACTGCTCACAGTGTGAAACCGCCGCAATCTAAGCATTCTCTCAGACTAATGGAATATGTATGCCCTTTTAAATCTTCCTTCTGAGGATATTTAAAAGGGCACTTAACCAAAACTTGCTCTTTAACGGAATCATTGTCACTATATGCAACACTATCTATTTTAAACGATAGCCACACATTTTTTTTTAAGTGGGGGGGGGGGTGGATCAGAAGTTACATTTAAAGTTATTTCTAATGAGGTAAGCACCACACACTTTTTGTTTGTTTCTTCACTTAAGAAAATACAGCAAAATCAAGCTTCCTCAAACCTTTACCTCACGTGGAGGAATCAAACACACCCTCGGTATCCTTCTGGACCTTGCCACCAGGTTTCAATTAACCATATTTTTTTGACCTACCTAAGCTTTTTAAAAACTGCTTTCTCACTGCAGTGCTAGTTACTGTTTTCAGGATCACTATTGCCTCTTCATGCCTTAATACGTAAAAAAAACAAAAAAATCTGAATAGCAGGTGTTTGTTAACTGCTTGTCAGAAACTTATGTTAGCTTTTCCATCATATACCCTGCCTTTTTCAGTCCAGGAATAAAAACAGTGCCCTGAAATTTGGACCTCCTGCTGATGGTATTGTCTTGTAAGTGGCTTGTCAAAAGTTTGCTAGAGGATCCTTTATTTTAAAAACAATAGATAGGTTTCAGTGATACCATTGCATGGTCCAGAATGGCATCATAGAACCCCATCATGAATAACTAATCTGTTAGAGTTTATCTTATACATTCCCAAAGCGCTTGGATGCTTTAGGGCTCATTGTGGATAAACTCTTGGAATGTCGTTTGATTTGTTTTGCATGAGGTCACTTGGTCAAGAGTGCCTTAGCTCATCTCAGTTGCTCAGAAGAATACAGATAAAACTGCAAAATGTTCTTCAGAACTTCCTTTGTGTACTGGTTAGCATTTTAATAGCATTTCCTATAAGAAGGCTTTGAAAACTCCTGAGTGAAAGTAAACCAACATTATATTAAAGCTATGTATTTAGGACCCAAACAATACTTGGTGTTTAGCAAGATTCATGCAGTATTTTCTAGCACGGTCACTTACTTTTTAAAACTTTTCTGTAAAATTCCCGCTCCTATCATATGATAAAAATTGTAATACTAGATAGCCCTTAAGGAATCTCTTGCCTGTGAGATAACACTATAATATTTAATAAGACATCATAGTGGAATCATCTTTGTGAGGAGGAGGTATTAAGGACTCCCTCAGATTTTTCAGACTTTTCATATTTGGGTTACATGACTCATGTTAATTAAATGGAACCAAGTCTGTGAGGTTGACCACTATTTTCACATACCTTATTGTATGGGCACTATATAACTATATATATATTTTTTTTTTTTTTTTAAAGAATCCTAATACATAGCATATCAGGAATGATGTTGACAGTCTTTTTTTTAATACTTTCCATATTTGCTAAATAATCCCTTTTGATTCTGATATAACATTATAATTTGTGGGACTGTAAGAGGAGCAAATTACCACAGACAAACGTATTTTTTTTATTTTTTAGATTAAAAGGTATCATCGAGTCCATTATTTCAACATCCCCTTTAGTACTCATCATCCCAAAGGATGATGAAACATCAGGACATGAATTAAAACATTCACCACAAATGCATACTCAGCTAATGAACAACATAAAATGTCCTTGTTTATTGTATTATTTTTCCACTCAAAGTTTTTGCATCTTCCTCACTGTTGTACATGATGTGAAAAAGGTTTTGGCTTAGACTTTGTATTATATATTGTGTTTTTACAGGAGGGAGCCCCAAGCACCTGAGCCTGGGCACTCCCTCGCCCAGACAGTCCCATCCCAAGGCATAAGCCCAGGGGGCTCTGACAGCCCCCAGACAGGGAGTCTGGATCACAGGTCAGTCTCCACCTGCCCCTTCATTCTGGGCTGCCACTTAATCTCCCTCCTAGTCCCTTCCTTGGCTGAGAGCAGGGTCATTTGATCTTTGACCCCCAACGTCTGCTTGGACATGGTCCTGGTCCAGCCAGCACCAGCTAATTTTCCTCTGCCTTTCCATCCTGGAGAACACAAAGAGCTCTCCTCCCCTGTCTAATGCATTTTTTTTTTGCATGTTGCGCTACAAGCCAAGTCAAGCCACATAGGCAGGTTTATAGCAGTTTGATAAAATCCCATCACTTCTGCCACCACCACCTAGAAATGCTAGGAAGCCCACTGTGAAGACACTTTCACAGGCAGATCCCCAGAAGGAACAACCATTGAGAGCTCTCTTCCGTGACCTCTGGTGAAGTGATCACAGCCTTCTGAGATGCTCCCTGAAATGGAGGGAAAGGTCCATCACATGCAAGCCAAGCCATGCAGCTGTAGGTTTCACGAAACAGCCATGGCGTCCGCCCTTTGAGCTTCTAAGATTGTCGGTAAAAGGAACACACGTCTCCCCCTGGAAGCTGCCTGTGGGTGACTCAGTTTGCTGTGTGGCTATGTTTCACCTGATAACAGCTGCATGGGCTTTTTCTCCAGTTTTCCCCAGGCCCGAGCATTCACTAGCCTTCATCTGTGGCTGCACTTGCTTTTTGATTTTTTCTTTTTGTTCAAAGTCTCAGTGGAAATTTTTTATGCAAGTTTTAATTGGCTATCTCTGTGAAAAGTGCAAGTTGGCAATGATTGTGGCTAAAGGCAAAACTAATGTGAGTTGTTCCCAAGTCAGGGGACACTGTCTTAGCAAAAATGGTCTTACAGACATAAAAAGCAACCAAACCCTTCTCTTAGGAGGGAACTTCATTGGTTATAGCTAAAAATGAGGGAAAGGGCTATGGAAAAAGTAATCTAATTTTGTTTATATAACTGGAAACATAGTCATGATTTAAATGTATTTACAAACTAAAGTCAAATATGGTGGAAAGAAGCAAAGTTTAACCCCAAATGAATAGTGTATTTTATCTTTCCCCTGGTTTCTTTCCAAATAACTTGCAAAGTTTGATAGAACTTGCATCTTCGTTATTTAACGTGTCTCTAGAAGTTACTTTTTAAATGAGAAAATTCAGTAAAACCTCCAAATTGTTCCAACACTGGATTTGTTGAATCTGTATTTATTTTACAAGAGCACATTCTGAAAGGGGATGTGTTTTTGCTTGGCTCCCTGGGTTCAAATCAAAGGAAACAAATCAAAAGAAAAACCCAACAACTTGCACTCCCATTTTACCACCTTTTAAATTTTCCTTTGCACAGTAATTCCGGTGGAGACTTTGCCAGATCGATCCATCAGGGAAATGCTTATGAAGGTCATTCGTATCCTCTGGCAGTCACTCACATAATTCATGATGAGACGTTCAGAAGGCAACTTCTGAGGTCCATTTCCTAATGGGAACACAAATGCTTTAGTCTGGAGTGCATAAAAGAAAGAAGGAATATTGCAGCTACATCTAAATTGCTGGACCCAACCTGAAGATCCTGGAGACCTATTTGGCCCACACTTAATATGTATTGGGGCTCCAGGATCAGAAGAATGGGACCCTTCCTGTTCCTTATAGAGCCAACTGGAGCACCTTTCTTGTTAACTCCAGCTTAGGGTCTGCTAGCTGGAGTGAGACAGAAGCCATGTAAAGTCTTTTTTTTTTTTTCATATTGGAAAGAGAACTTTGCTCCTTTTAATTGTTCTTGGGGTGTTATATACCCAAAGACCAGGTTGGAATTGCAGCCATCTGAATATTCTCAAAAAGCATCATTATCATTTGAAAACCAAGGAGCCAAATGAGAGGTGGCCTGGAAAAAGCCACTTTGGAGGTGGGTGAATGGTACCTCTGACAGTACTGTGATTGGAAGATAGCTTCTGATTCCCTTGGGGAAACCACTGGCAAGGCTTTCCCTGAAATGTTGAATACATTCTAGAATGCCTCGAGCCTTGTTGTAGCCGAGTTTATTCTCATGTCACTGTACAGACTGCCTCATAACCCCTGGCATCCATCCTGGTTTATTTGCCATAGTCACTTGCATTTGGAGGGTGAAGAACATCCTTGCTAAGCTTGTGCTGTGTATTTTCAGATTTTCTATCTTGTTCTGCTTTCTTTGTTCCTTCCATTGCTTTCTGCAGGTATTTAAACCCATGGTTCAAAAGAGACTATAATGTAGCTAAGTGGGTAGAAGATGTGAATAAAAACACTGAAGGACCATACTTTAGGTATTTTATAAATTAATTTTATATCCTTTTCAAACTCTCCCAGCACATACAAATACTGTAGTGTGACTGGCTCTCTATCTTGTATCTCCCAATACAAGTTCTCATAGGTGGAAAGGGTCCTTGTTTATTTGCTGCCTTTTGATCTCTGTTTCTGGCTTCGTGAGCAAGTCTAGTTCTTTTCTGAATGTTTCAAATGAAGCCATTTGAAAGGGTTGCCTTTTAGTGCATGCCCCCCCCCATCACCATCTTGAGCTTTTTAGTAGCTTTCTCTTCATTTTATGCTATGTAGTGTTCTATGGGCATGAAATATACTTTCCACTAATAAAGAAGCACTATTAACCTGAACAATTTAATTTCTAGAATTTAGCAGTTTTACAGTGCATTTTTCCTACTTCCTGCCTTAAGAGTGCATAGTGCATACGAAAACTTAAGGGAAAACATGAAAAGAAACCAAATGAAATGTAGCGAAATTTTACTTCAAGTAAAAACAGTGAGTTAATGGAACTTAAAATTATTGAGAGACTCTTGACCACAAGAGAGTGGGATCGAATGAATTTAGGCTTTATTTATTCAGTACAAGCATTCGCCACCAGACAAGGCCTGTGCTGAGAAGTGTTTTACAGATTCTCCACAAAACATCCAAGGAACTTTTTATGCTAGGAAGATGGTTGTTGTCTCACATTTCACAAAAGATCAGGAAGCAGACAGAAAACATGTTCTTGATTCACAAAAGAACAGACCGGAGTATCCCTACATTTTAGAAACTCTAGAATTTACTCAATCCACCATAGCTCAGTCTAACTTCAGAGGCCAGAGAGAATTTCCAAGAGCTCTTAATGCCATTTTTTTCACTCTCTATAATATCAAAGTGATTTCCTAGAGGGCAATGTCCAGTTTATGTATGACTACTTTGTGGACAACTAACGTAAAGAAGAAATATGGACTCTGTTACTACCTCCTCTGAATGGAATAGGCTTTCAGATTACTTTTTGCTGTGACTTGGGTCAGCATTTAACAGATACCAAAATATGTATATGTACTTAACTCTCAGCACCCATATAAGGTGGACTTTCTCTTCCAGTGTACCATTTAGTTTAGACATGTATAGTTTGAGAAAATGATTAGACCTACTTGCATTTTGATTTGATCCATACATTTGCATATACTGCAAGTAAAGCATAACCCTGCCTGCTCACAACAATATATCCTGCTTTTATACCCCATCTTTCCCTCCTGCCCTGTTCCTCTGCTTCTGTCACTTCCCCACACTGAACCTCATACACATACACTCACATTCAAACATCCCACCCTCACCTGTAGCTCTCAAGATGGCCAACGTCAGGAAGACAGGTAAGACTATTTTGAATGTTATTTGGAATCTTGGCTCACCTGCAGTCCTATTTCTCCTGTCTATCTTCCTCAGGCTTGTGGGCAGATTGTAATTTGTATCAGCCATGAAACCAAAACAGAATGACTTTGGCCCCATACGGGGTAGGGCTTTTATACCTCAACGGACTTAGCTTTTTTTTTTTTTTTTTTTTTGCGTCAGTAATTTGTGAAATGGTACCCCGGAAGAGTTGTTTCACCTCCCCTGGGTCAGCTGAGTAGTTTATGTGGCTCCCAGAGAAGAGTTCACATTTCTTAAAATCAGCACGCAGGTCTGCCCAGAAGCTGCATGACTAAACGCAATTTGGATGGGGAAATGCTTTAGCACCCCTGGTTGCACGTGCAAAGCTGCAAGGGCAATTTTAGAGGGTTCCTTTATCTCCTCTTTTAATATGAGATGTCTGTTCCCACAGTGGATAGTCACATTAAGAATTAATCATTAAAATCTGCATTTGTATTTAAAGCCTAGATAGAATTCACTGAAGGTTTATAATGTATCTATCATTTTAGGATTAATCAGGGTTATGTGGGTAAGACTTGAAAACCAACACACAATTCCTGTGAAAGTTGTGACTCATTAGGCTACCCTAGAGCTTTTAACACAATGATTCTCACACAACAGAATTTCGTTCTCACACAACAGAATTTCATCCTCCCTTCATCCAAGCCAGTCCTTACATAGGAGGCCCAAAGTGTATCCACACCTTGGCTTATGCTTTGCCAACCCTATGCGTAAGCTCAGACCTGCTGATTCATCAGCCACCAGGTTGTTCAGGATTACCTCTCCTGCCAAAACCACCAATGAGGGTAAAGGCCATTTTATTAATCATCCCTATGGTATGGGGTTTGTGGCTTCCTTATCAGAATGCAGTGGGGACTTACTGACTGCAGCAAACTGGTCCAGAGTACAGCCCAGCATTTAAAACACTATATGCACATCACTGTGAAGAGCAAAGCAAATGCCAAAAGGTCATAGTGCCTCAGCTGTGCTCCCTCACCCAATTCTGTATCAGACAGTCGTTGCTCAAGTGATTGCCAGCTTATATTCGCATCAAGCAGGGCAAGAGCATTATCTCCCCACACCTAGATCTTGTGGGCCGTTCTGTTGGTGACAGTGCTTTACAAGCTCAACACTCAACTTCCTCTGGAGTATTATGCATTTAATTACTCTCTTCGTCAGGTTTTGAGTCCCACAGTAACTCTAAAAAGAAACGAATAGTAACTATCCTGTATTGAGTGCCTACTGTGTACCTTTATTTCTCACCACCTCGTGAGATGTAGGCATTCTTACTCCCTTTCTATGGATGGAGGAAACTGAGGCACACAGAGTAACTCAGGGTAACACAGCTAGTAAGTGTCAGAACCAGAATTCCAGCTTGGCTCTGACTCCAAATTCTGTTCACTTCCCACGTCGTTGTAATTACTTAAGAATAGCGGGGTGGATATGGACTACTTAAATCCTATCCTAGGACACTTTGTAGATCCTTCTGGATGAGGCTACTATAAAATTTGCATCTGAACAAAGACAAGTGAGGAAGGGTGGACCTGTGCCCCTCGTGTGTGACTGGCCTGGTTCCAGCCACTTCTGGGGGACAGAATGGAGCTGAGATTGGCCTTCCAGGCATGTCTACGAACAGCAAACACAGCAAAGCTGTTGTAGCCCCAGAACAGACCACAAGCCATTGGCACACAGGCACACCTTCATTGTGTAACCTTAAATGACACCCACTACGCTTATTATGGTTTTTAAAAGTCCTGTAATGACAATGGTTAGCATTTGTTCAAAGAGGACTCTGTGAGTGAATGAGCTGGGCCGGTGCCTGGTTTTCAGTGAGAGCCAGACTGGAGCTAGCAGGCATATAGCCAGGATCAGACAAGAGCCTGGAGGCAGTTTTCAAGAAATGACTCTCTTAGACATTTGTGACCAAATTTTAGTTTGTATTTCCCAAACCGATTTACCCTACCTTGTTTTCTGCTCTTATCTGACTCCTGTTCTGAAGCTGAACATCCCCTCAAAATAATCCCTGTTATGCTGTCCCACACCACCCGACCCTCAGGACATGATGCCCCTCACCCCTGCTAAGACTGTGCTGCTTGCCTTCTCTTCCCCTCAGGCTCAATCCAAAGTGTCAGCTTCTGGTGTATTCATGTGAGATGTAGTGTATGTGCATGTTTCTTTGGGGGGGGGGTCTGGAAAACATCTCCTGGTTTTGTTTTCACTCATTGTTGGATTTGGCCATGGAAAAATATTTGGAGGAAAGACCAGACTCAGCGCCCCTCATTGGAATGGCCTGGTATGTCATTTGGACTCATGGCCAAGTGAATGGCTGGTGTGTCTGGGAAGCTATAAGCCAACAGCTCATGCTAGGGACACATACACACTGTAGCAAATTAAAAAGACTCATTTTGCATGATCCCCTAAAGTAAACGAGAATTAGTTCTTTGTTGGTGTACCTGGCTAGCTTTCCTGAACTTGGACATCTTAACCGATAGTGATGAGACTAAAAATCTGAAGCCAGGTTACTCTCCCTTGTTTTACGAAGATGTATTTAAATATGTAAATACAAAAGTTTATCCTCATTCTACACATGCTGAATTTGTGTCTTAAATGCCACAGTCATATTGGAAATGTTTTCTTAAAATTAAAAACATCCTTCACTTCTGAATTAAAAATATCGACAGTAGTACACTGCTTTAATAGTCCTCCGGAAGATCTGAAGTACTTATATTCTTAGTTTTACCCATCTGCTCTGCCGTGGAGAGCATGATCACACGAGGTCAAATATCTGTAATATTCTAACAGTCCACACTAAGAAGTGGTCCTAGACATTTTCCAAAAAATAGAGGAGATGTTAGGAGTTACAGATTAAAAGCCAATTAAGCCTCTATTGATTATTAAAATTGAGCAAGAACGTTTACTTGACTCTCAGGGCTTGTAGGAAAAAAATATTTTCAAACCTTAGCTTCAATTTGGTGTACATAAGATGGGAACTGATTTGAAAACTACAGGAGAACTAGAACAAAGCATAATGTATGGATGGGAACCGAAATTTAAAACAAGGGGGAAAAAAGAGACCTCTTGATGCTGTCTGCCAACACTACCAGCATCCCCCAGCAATAAGGTCCCGTGTAGGAAGTAACCACTTGGGCTTGGGCGATGTGGCTCACAGCCACCTTGCACCAGGAACGGAGCCGTCACGGATGTGTAGTGGTAACATTTGTGAACGGGTAAATACTGCCGAGTTAGCACATCTATTTCCCATTGATACGGTGTGAGTGAAAAACTCTCGGCTGTTTTTTGTTTTGTTTTGTTTTTCATTTCAAGGACAAGCTAACAGATGTGGGCTCTTCCTGGGAGCTCAGCCTAGTCACAAATATTGCTGCTACACGTGCAGAATGGAACAAGAACAGCATAATACACCCCAGCTGACACATACCTTTCATGTGGGATGGCCTCATGATGGAGATGTTGTCTAAATAGGGAGGGTTTTTGTTGTGCTTTGTTTTAGTTTCAGTAACATTCCAGTCAATAACCACCTTATTGACAGGACGAGTGTCCCCTACATGCGTTATCAAGATCTACTTTGATGGCATAGAATCCTCCCCTGTACAGAAATGCTGATTGTAGGGACTAATCAGACCATTTTTGTATGTTCTCATCAGACTCTTTGTTTGGCTGGAACTCTGCACTCCTTACTGCTTGCATGTTTACTAATTTATTATTAAAACCCCTGTATTTGCCTTTGTTCTTTCACAACTAACACACTGGCCTTTGAATGCATGAGTTTTGTGTGAACTGGTGTGTGACTTAGCAACTAATAAATGTATCAATTGTAATATATTTTCAGATCTTAAAATATAATTGGAATTACTGTACTGTAACATTTTTTACATTAAGTGGTAAAAAATAAGGCAGAATATTAATATGTGGTACATTTAATTTACCATTATGAGCTCTTAGAATCATTTTATCCCTTCTCCATTTTAGCTTTTTATCTATTTGTATAGGAAACTTCATTATTGGCTTTCTAGTTGAAGAGTCTGATTCTGTGTGCTAACATTTGAACAATCCATTGCAGTTATGACATTAGGAAGATAAAATTCCAGCATTCCAGTGTTGTGAAGGACAGAAAATCTCCCAGTAGTTAAGCCTTTTCAGTAGTGGCCTATGAAAATAGGAATCAGAGGGTTTGCTCTGAACCCACTTTTCAGATATTTGAAAAAGATCTTAGGCAGTCACATAATATTTATGTCATGTGTTCTCAACGTCTCAGGACTCTGTCTCCTGCCAAGTCTCCCTCTTCATCAACTGGGTCTATTGCCTCCAGCAGAAAATACCCATACCCGATGCCTCCACTTCCTGATGAAGAGAAGAAAGTGAACCGACAAAGTGCCAGGGTACGTGGAAACTGGTATATGCTAACAGCCTCTATCATTAATCGTTTATTTATGAGTTCATAGTTTAAAAGAGAGATCCATTTTTTCCCTTTTTTGTTTATAAAACAAAAAAATGGAAGATTTTTGAGATTCCATTGAAAAATGGAAGATCTGGGGAGCTCAGATTTGTATTTGCAAATGAGCTAAATTACCGCATTGATAAATGCTAGAGGTATTTGGTATGTTTTAATCATTCATTGCTATATATTTATATCTTTTATTATACATTGTAGCTAATATATTATAGCCTGAAATAAATAAAGCAGAGAATGTATTTTGCTTTATCAGTTTTTTCATATACCCAGAAATGCCAGAGATTAAATAAACTAGCCTCATTTCCATGTCTGATTTGCTTACTCAGGCCTCTTACTAGCTAATAACACCTGATAGGACTTTAGAAATCAGAAAGTTAGACCAGCGTCTTGGAGACAGGGATAGAATTTGGATACAAGGATGGAATTTGGATACAATGAATTTGGATACATATGAAAATCTATAATATTAAAAAAATATGGCAAAGGGTATGGTAAAATTTAGCAATCTTTTACATTTTTAAAAGCCAGATTTAAAAACATGTAAGAGTTGATTATTTATATAAAAATATGGTTCACCAGAAATTTTATTTACTTACTTTTTTTTAGTTTGTCATTCGGTCTTCACATAGAAGAACCAATTCCTTTTTGTTTTATTATTGAGATATTATATTAGGATAATATAGTAATATAATTTACCATATATTATATACAGTGTTATATTAGTTTCAGGTGTGCCAGAAGTTTCTTTGAATACTGAGTCCTCTTTTATACTTTAATTTTGGCTCTACTCAGCCTCACAGTGTTCCTGGAACACATCCATTATGTGAAATTTGAGATATAGTCGAGTTTAGGGAGGCAGACCAGCCCTTAGAGGCTTAAGTGAAAGATATAACTAAAGAATAATTACTTTTATCGATATCCAAACCCTGTTGTGGTCAGTTACAGTGTAATGTTGTTCTTCTAGGAAATAATTTTGCAATAAAATAAAATAAAACTTTTAAAGCCTGGACAGATGTATCTGATACAGATCTTTCAGAGACTCTTTGATCCTGAACTTAAGTAATGGGGTTCAAGGTAAACCTAGATCATTGAGATTTTACTTCAATCAACTCATAGTAAGAAAACACAACTTGTTAAAAGCAGATTGTAATCAAAAAGACTTTAAAACCAGTCAGTGGTGTTTTGTTAATTACATGAAAAATTACCTTCCCATGTTAATATGGGTAATGGTATAAGGTGGAAAGGAAGAAGAAAATTCAGATTCCCAGCACTCAGCTTTCTGGTTTTAAGAAACAGAATTGTTAAGAGGCGTCCAGTTGTTCATGATGTGAGTATGTCATCATGAAATCCAGAGCTGATGGCATTCCTCAGGGAATTGTCAAAGTATAGCACCCTGCTTTTTACCTCTGATAAATTGTCTACATTGCTGTTTTGCTCTATCTAGTTGGGGATAGTCTCTCAGCCGAGGTCATGCCAGGCTGTGGGTTATTAATGTTCCCCTGTGAAAGCCCATGAAAATGTCACCTCGCCAGAAGAAGTGGCTGGCCCATGGCCTCTTCCCTGGGACAGTGGTGTGAAAGGTCAGATGGTTCCATCCACTGTGGAGTATCCACAGGGCACGTAGCAGAATCCTGCAGAATAGGCAGCCCGTCTCCGCGCTGTCTTTGTGGGCTGTGGAGAATCAAACATGCAGATCTTTTTATGAGCAATACCTCCCATTACAGCCGTCTGGAAACAGCCAATCATGTCTGTTCCTAAAAGTGATGGCTTGGCACTTCTTTGCTCCTTTTTCCTCACTGGGGTAATGGTGATTTTCTGGTTCCCCCAGTGCTATGCCTTTGTTCCCCCTTGTGCAAGCTGTCACTTACTAATTTTTATAACCATTTATGAGGACATTGGGCTCACTGAAACTGAAGTCTGAATCCTTTACTACCCCGTACCATCATCTATGCATCAATCCAGGTCTTCTTTCCCTCAGACACCCTGCAGACGCCCCATTTAACCATTCATTTTCACTAGTCTCCACCAGCAGGGGTAATTCACACACATACATCCTTATGGTTGAGAGATTTGGTCTCCAAAGGGTGAGAACACAGGCGGCTTTACTACAGTCCTTGTGGAGTAGCCAGCTGGGTATTCAGAGCAAGATTTCAATGAAGATTCAAGAGAACCTATTAAGGGAACCTATACAGAAACATCCACATTTTCACTTAGCTGTTTCTGCTTTTTCTTTCCCAGAAACTCACATATACAATGACATGCCCCAGATTTTCAGTAAAAATGGAATTTGGGTGCAATTTAAGTCACACTCGTCTTAGACTTTCTTTGTTCATGTTTATAAAAGTGTACCCAAGTCATATTGCCTGGAAACAAAATTTTATTAGCTTGATCTTTTTCCTTTTTATTTTTAAATTGGCTTGTCCTCTGATGAACGGAGTTGCATTTATATTTGATCATGCCAAGGTTGTTTACTGTGCATTAAAGTGATTACTGAACATTGTAAAAATTAGATATGAACAGGACCAGTTTACAGACGTGGTGGCAGAGGCAAGGAGAGGGAAGAGGTGAGCGAATTAAAGAATGGACATCCTGCCTTGGATACATCATTCTACTCTGATGGGTCTCCTGAGAGAGGACAGTCTTCTAGGAGGTAGTGATGGATTTGGAGAGTAGATGGCCTAGTCATAGGCACAGAGCAGAGATTCCTAAGTAGGTGAGAATTGATGGAATCACACTCGCCCAAGGTCAGTACTTCTCAGTGTTGGCTGCACATGGGTATTGTTTGAAGGGCTTTTAAACTATGCTGATGCCGGAGTCCCACCCAGAGAGATTTTGATTTAGTTGGTCTGGTGTGTTTGTCTGGGTGTTAGGATTTTTAAAACCTCCCCAGATCATTGAAATGTGCAGCTGGGTTGAGAACCACTGCTCTAGCGGGTTATGTCAGAATCCTGGGGGAGAGAAGAGCATGCGTGGTTTAAAAAATTAATATTTTAAATTATTTCATTGGTGATGTAATATTTAATTTATTCACATTTTTGAGTAACATTAAATGAAGATGTGCCAGGTTTAATATTAAAAGGTGTCAGTTGCTAAAAAGGTTGAGACATGGATTTAGAGGAAAGAGAAAGCTAAAACTTAGGGTGTTTATTATATCCATTTATTCGACTTAACAAGACTGTGCTTCTGCAACCACGTAAGTATGGATGGAATCACCAGCTCTTTTTCATCTTCATAACTCAGAATATGCCTGTTTCCTGCTTTCACGGTGTGCAATTTTGCTTTTCTCTGTTGTGCAGCTATGGGAGACCTCCATTTAAGATCCACTGTTTACATGTGATACATCAAAACTGTTTACTTCAACTTTTATAGAAACCCAGCCTCACGGAATCACTGCAAATCTATCTGCTCTTCAGACAATATAAGGACCCTCTGAGATGCCCCAGAGGAGAGGAAGCCGAGTCTTACATCTGGATACCATTTTCTTTTTGTCATTGGCTTAGGATCTAACCATGAAAAGAACTACTGAAATGTTACACTATAACATGGGAACAGTAAAGGTACTGGTATGCTCATGGATAATCCGCATGACAGATATATGTAGAAATATCACTAAAATTAACTCACATGACCCAAATGTAGCAAGTTTCCTAAGGGACAATAGTGGATTCAGAACTGACATTCTGAAGCACATCCTCATTGTAGACAGTAATGCTATGTGCATGAAGCTTCTGTTTATTGCAATTTCCACATTTAAGGAAACAACATCCCATAATAGAAACTAGCATGCAGGGCTAAGGCATCTAGGATTTGTCTGCAGGACTTTAAAGCTTTGAGAGGCCAATATCCCATATGCTGACTCTAAACCTGTATCTTTATTTTTTGTTTTTTTACTTTTCATATTTATATCAGCATACAAGGACAATTGTACATATGTAAACATTTTTAAAATAAAAAAAAGCAGCTGGTACACACAAGTGTATTTTGCCAAATGCCTAAAAATAGTCACAGTCCCATCATCATCATCCATCAGATGGTCTCTAAAGATGATAAGCAGATGATGTTGTAAATATAGTGGTCAGTGCTGTAAATGTGTCTCTCCGTCTTTGGTATTCATCCGAACCACAGGATATCCCTTTAAACTGTGCACAGTCTGGAGGCAGTTTTAGTGAGTAATTAATTGAAGCAGAGAACAAAATGCCCAGCAAAACTTGGGGCCTCCACAGCTGGCTGGGGCAGGAGTTGAGGAGTGCAGCTGCTCTCCGGCCTGCCTCCAGGCCCTCCGATGCTGCTGGCCGCTCCCTGGGACTCCTCCAGCCTGCCTGTTCTCCTCCTGGGGGCTACAGCGCCTGCCTCGGCAGCTGGTAGCTTTCAGTAGTAGTGCGAGCCCCTCAGCAGCACATCGTGCTGAGGTGAAGCCAGTGCACCAAAGACACATGAGACCATGGGCCGCTGATTCACTGGTAGCTTCCAACTCGCCAATACTCCAACCCTTTGTGGCCTAAATTTTTGTTCTTGAACAAAACCTTGTAGCCACCCTTGCCTGTTAAATGAATGACTTGTTTTAGTACAACCAACTTTTACACTGTTTATTAGGGAGATTTATCATCAGTAGGACGTGAGTCCAACAGGTGCTTCCACCCTGACGTGGAAGCGGAATGGTGGAGGGCTCTCCTGGCGGGGCTGGGAAGCCTCACCGGGCCACACAGGGTTTGAAGCGACCTAAAGCCACAAGTGTGTGGCAGCTGTGAAGGTACCCAAACAGCTGGCAGGGAAAAGAATCTGAGGTTGTGAACTCTTATTTTTTTAATCCATAAAAAAGTGAGAAATCTATGTTCAAGTCCCTTCTTTAAAACCGAAGTTCAATACGCTGTTACAATGTGGCTCTGTCATTCTAAAAGAAAACTTCCCTGGGGAGGCTACTGTAGTGAACTCAGAAATTGATGGGATCAGTCAGATGCTTTGATGTGAAGAGTACTTCTGAATTTCCTCATTTTCTCTCCTTTTTCTTGAGAGGAATGGAATCTGCAGACAAGATTTCAGAAATGCCCTCTAAATTTGATCTCTCCCAGTCGTGTCCATGGTCAAAATCCATATCGTCTCCACGTGTAGTCATCTTACATGCCCAAACTGAAGGGCCATGGTAGAGGCAGTGTTTTATACTCTGTGTATTTATGTCTTCTGTAATGGACCTCTCTTCTGAAAGTCTTTAAAAATGTTTGACAAGCAATTTAATCATTCAAAACTATAAGGTGTAAACAGCATTTTTCATGACAGGAAGGGATGTGATCGTTGATTCATCATAATATGATCCATCAGATTAAGATTTGGGTGAGTGTTGGGTGACCATGTCACATAGCTCAAGTGAAGGACAGGAGGGCAGACAGATTTGAATATGTAGCAAATAAAGTGGCTTTTGACCAAGATCACTTTAATGTGCACTGAATGTTTTCTGGTATTGAGTGTATAAAATGCTAATGTTATAAGGTTTATTTTGACTATAAAAGAGTTTATAGATTTGAATGTAAGGTACTTGTGTAAATATGCTTCTTAGTTACGGTTATACAAACCCTCATTTGAAAGAATTCACAAATGGTAAGCTACTTGTCCACAGATCCCCTCCCCCCCTTTCCTCGCTTTCTCAATTACTTTTACATGAAAATTATTATTCCAAGTGAAAACCATTGTTACATGCCTTTTGGGAGACATGGATATTTATAGTCATCCTACTTGATCGTAACCTTCATATGGAACTGGATGAAAAGCATTTGTTTTATTTGCAGAGAGATTATGATTTTACAGTAGCTTTAATGTTCTGGGTATCTGTCTAAGAATGTTTGAACATTCTTACAGCCATTTGCAGAATTCTTTGACAAGTTCATAATCTCAATGGGTAGTTTTGAGAAATACTTCCATGTGTAGTCACGGTTGGTATTTAGATGTATTAAATCTAAATATTTGTGACTTTTCATCCCCTGAGGCAGGGGAAATGGACCTATGGCACTCAACAGAAGCACAGCGTTGTTATTTTTTTAATAACTATTTTGGAGAGGAACTTTGAGGTCACCATAGCAGTTTGTATCATGCAACTAATATTTATAGCCCCCAGACAACTATAGGACCATTCTACTAAGCAGAGGAGAGCGGTTATTTGGCCTTTCTGTTCCATTGTATGCCTTTTACTTCTCTTTCTAAATTTGTGTGCGTAGATAAAACTTCACCTTGACAACCCGCTGCCTGAGATGTTCCGTTTGTCCATAGACATTGCTGTAGAGCAAACTCTGATTTAAAGAAACATTGAAAGCTCTTTATTAAGAATGCCAACAAGGGGCTGGGGGAGGGGAGCAGAGGGAGCCCCTCAAGGAACGGACGGGTCAGACTGACTGGTCTGTGACCAGCCACCTCTTTCTGAAGTCAAGAAGTGGGAGACTCCAGAGGAAGGTGGAAGGTTGATCCCCGGGTCACCCACAAATCTGTGCAAAGGAATAAACTCAGACAGTGTGGCACAGCGCGAGTTTTCAATGTAGTGTCGTTGCTCTATATTTTAAAGAAACCCAGTGCTGTTTCTTAAAAAATAAAGACTAATAAAGTAAATGTAGGGTTAAAATGCCAAACATACTTTTTAGTTTGAGAGAGCGCTTTATGAAGTGATCCCGCAGTTTCTCTCGTTTTCCCCTTGCTTTAAAAAGGCTTTTAAAATTGTCTTTATATGTAACGTCAGTCTGGTGTAGATTTCTGAACATAAGATTGATAGGGTTTCTAAAAGAAGTTGCTGATAAAATTAGAACTTTTGTGCACTTCCAGAAGAGGACTATTTATATTTGAGTTTCATAACAGCCTTACATTTTTTTTTTGTTTTTCTTCTGTTGATTCCCTTGCCGATTTGCATAATTTAATCCTGTCCAGTGTCCGAGATCTCTTGTGGCTACTTCACCTTTTGCTTTTTTAGATTTTGTTCTTTACTTTTTGTAATTACCTGAGGGCCAGAGGAAACACGGTATTTTTACTCACTTTAAGTTAATTTATTTCCTCCATTCTTCATTTCCTGTTGTCATGTAGTTCTATTTTAACTTATATAGTTAGCATTTTAAATATTTCCTTGTGTTATTCAACATGATAATAAATCCTTACCTAAAGAGAAGACAATTTTACTTTATTCTACTTAAACGTAAAGGGAGGGTAGTTCACGGGGAGGATGCCGAGTGGCTGGCAGAGTATGTGGGAAGGGGGAACAGGTGTCATCGCATGAAGGGAATGAAGGAATGACGGGAGGCCAGCGGGTTGCGGCCACAGCCTGGCGAGGCCATCACTGCCAGCTGCTGCCAAGGGTGCCCGCACGGACAGTGTATTATAAATGCCACCCTACAGTGGGTAAGTTCCCATCAGTTTTCCAAGAAATGCTCTGACTTCCATTGGTGGCGTAACGTCTATGTTTCAGGGTCCTAATGCTCTTTTTCCTTTCACTACTTTGGTTTTCCTCTAAAACTGTCACCCATGTTTTTGTTGTTGTTCAATGGAGTCAAGGTGAATTTCTCATTCTGGTAGCTTAAATCTATATAGGAAGCAAACATCTCTATGGAATAGGCCTTAAGTTGAGGCTCAGGTTTTTTTGCTTTTTCCTTCAGTTATTTTCTGAATGGAAAACACTACTCTGATTTTGGATGCAGTAACTTTCCTCCTGATATGGGAGTGCTAAGAACTTTCATAAACAGCTTCCCCTGTGTATTTGGCCTGTGAGGAGCACAGACCACTCTTGTGAATCAGCTAAGAGACAGCAGGCCATCATCTGGGGGTGTGCGTGCACACGCAGCCACACCTGCTGGAACCGTGCACGCTCATAGCGTACGCTGTGTGGGCAGGTGCTTTTAATTCTGAGAGGAGCTTTCCCACCACACCTGCAGATGTGACGCAAAATGCATTCGGACTTTAGAAATCAGTGCATAATATTTCTGTTCACATTTTATTCATGGCTTCGTCAGAGCCCCCAGAATGGAGCACCATCTGGTTCAGCTTATAAGTAGAAAAACAAAACATTCAGAAACAAAAACCTGCCTAGTAGTTTTGTCCTTTACGTCCAGGGCCTGATGAGGAGTAAGCATTCTCTCTATGGAATTTGAGAGATGCTTCCAGACCCTTCCTACTTCCCAAGTTGCTCCCTTCCAGTAGCTTGTCAGCCCTTTTCTCCTGACTAGGAACTGTCACTGTCATGGAGGTAAGTCCTTTTTTTTCTTTTTTTGGCTAAATTGGCACTGGGGAGAACCACAGGGGTGCAGAATAGAGGGGAGAGAGGCACCTTTCGTCTCCTCCTTTGGCAGCTGGGCATGGATTATGCAACTTCAGAAGTCACTGAGGGATTGGTCCTCAGGTGTGTTTCAGGATGGCGAGGGGATAGAAAGCAAGCCTTGGGAGGTCATGGGGCATTTAGTCCTGGCGTAGGAGCAGAGTGGAGATGCATGTGAACTCAGAAGCCAGTCGTGCAGAAGGTGGTCACGGGGTGTGGTGGAGACAGAGGGGCTAATCGAGTGCCTACAATAGACCCGTAAGCTTGGCAGTTTTACTGAGTGGTTGGCCCTATAAATACTTCATGGGCCAGTCCAGGGTGGGCCAGTCATTCTTTTCTGGTGTGTCCCTGCTGCATTATTCATAAAACCTGTATTGTACTGAGAGGTGCTTCCAGGCTGGCAGAGTTTTGCTCCAGGGCATCATTATTTCATGTTTTTAGGTATCTTTGAAATCAAAACCAGGGAAAATGTAGGGTATTTTTGTTTTTTACAAAAAGGCATACAATGAGACGAGCGATCTTAAGATAACGCACTTAGAAAATCGTCAATAAAGTTTTCAAAGAGTTTTATGAAAAAAAGGACATTTTCCTCTTAAGTTTCAGAGGTGGATTTTTGTGCTCTAATGTTCAAGTTCTAAAATAATGCGAATAGCCCCCAGATCTTTAAACACAGCGGTGCTAAGTTATACCAGATAACACATTACAGAAAGTGCTGATATGAATTAATAATTTATTCAGTAATAATTCAAGAGTTCTTGGTAAATTATACATGTATATCACTGCCTGATTAGAAACCCCACTTTTCTTTTCTAATCCAGCACAATATCTAACTGTGATTCTACAGCTGGTCTTTTTAATGGGCAAAAATGACCCAACACCTTTGTTTTGTATGAAAAACTTTTTTTTTTAAACGCTAACTTCAAAAGTGCTTAAAAAAAGGTTTATTCAGGATAATTAAGCATGTATGTCCTTTTGTAACCTGCTGGAAGAGATGTGCCCCTCCAATCTAGCATCCGCAAAAGACAACTTCTTTTAGAAACTAGGCATTGCACCTAAACATAGCAGTTTATAGGTTAGCCAAGGTAGGTCTGTGCTAGTGTTTCCCACAACCATCATCTCTAAGGGGTGATGTCCATCTACAGACTGTGGAAGCCACTTCGTGGGGAAGTGTTAATAGCAGCATGATTTCACTTTTGGTAACCAGGTGATCCTGTGTATATACTTAAGATTGGCTTCATTTTAATATATTTTCTCTGCTCCTCTGCACTTCAGGTTCTTAAGCTATTTTAAAAGTAACTGGGTTTTGGCAATCACCAACTGAAATGTATATGGCGACTGCTTTCCTGAGCAAGCGTGACGTGTTTTATGGCTGTTCAAGTTATCAAGTTGTTCTTATATTGTAGGTAAACAAAATCTTACTGTTTTTAAAGGTCACTGTAACTTGTTCAAATTTCTGGCACAATTTTATTAGTAATTCACTTCTGAAGCTAAAAAGATACCACAGTTTTCTATGTTACTGTCATTGTAACATCAATAAAGTGACTTTCAATAAGAGATCTTATGTTATTTTGATGCCTGACTCCCTTTAATCCTGTTGTTCTCCCCATCACTGTTTCTCTTTAGAAAGCCACAGCCGCACTGTTAGGGGGTGGTTTCTTCATTTTCTCTTCCATGCTGCCCTGGAAGGGCCCATCAGCATGATGAGAAACACAGAGATCCTTTAGTAAAGGCTGGCCGCTCACTTTGTTGGACAATTTCCTCAGCAGGGTGGCAGGCGGAGTCTCCCATTATCCACCTACCTTGCCGCATAGGCCCTTCCTCCCCGGCCCAGACGGATTCAATTCCTGCATCCTGACTGAGAGCCCTGGTGGTGCTTATATAATCCGCTCACCCTGTGTTAGACTCTGAAGCATCGGGCTTTGGATGGACTCCGCCTAGCTTCATGAGTCCAGTGCCTAAAACTCATCTACCTCGCTGTCTGCCTCTCACACAGCCGTTCATCCTCTGGTCTTTACCTTGGCACTTAGTTTCCTTGCCTTCAGCTCAGTCTGCTGAGGAAAAACGTAGTTATAGGTAGTCAAAGTACGGTTTTAACGTGAGAAAAACAGAAGTCAATGACTAGGGGTTTGTAGGTTTATTATGAGATTAAAAAAATTTATGGTGATTACATACAGCTGCATTTCTTATAAGATTTTAGGCATAGAATAATTCAGATGAACACTGAAACAGTAACACACTCAGCTAAGCAAAGCATAGTCTAGTTAGGATAGCAGAAGTTTTAGCTCACGTTGCCTCTCAGGGACTGACTGTACCACCTGGAACATATGCCGAAATGGGAGTCGGCCCTCCACTTTGGCTCAGCAGGAGCACAAGCTGTGATGAATTCTATTTGACTGCTGTGGTGCAAATCTATGCCAGTTGTCCTCAAGGAAGCACTGGGCTTCCTGTAGCCACATCCCTACGGAATGCTTGAGAAGGGTTACATATAGGTACTTTACCTCTTGCAACATGGTACTAAAAGCACATATCTCCAAAATTAAAATTAAAGCTTGAGTTGGCATTTTCTGAGGAACCAATTTCCAAGTAACTGAAGCAGTCCAGCTTGGGCTCACAGCCTGACCACGCTCCAGCTAGATGCTTTCAGAAGAATAGACCAAGAAACAGTTTCAAGAATTGGGTGAGGCTGCACTGAAAGTATATAATGAATGAAACACAGAACCCAATATAAAATACAAATAAGGCAACCCGAGATTCACTTGTAATGAAGACTTTGGCTGTAATTAAAGAAAGGGGATGGATACGTCAAATTTGTCAAGGGGAAGGAAACTCTAAGTGCAGGGACATAGTGAAGACTTAGGCTCCATGCTTTCAGAAAGACACCGTGAAAGCAGAAGTGGAGGAGATAAGGAGACTTGCTACGAGGTATCGATAATTAAAATGGAATTAATTGAATATTTCCAGGGACACAGTTTTGTTGATGCTTCAGCATTTATCCAAAAAGCAAATTCAGAACCAAGCCTGATGCAGCAGTATACCTTGGGACTTAACAGGGTAGGATAGTTCAAATATGGTCCATAACTTTGGGCTAGCAAGGGCCTTCTTCCTTACCACATTGGAGTTACCCAGGAGATTACCATTTCCTTCAACTGTCACTTCCTCATGGGATGCTGGTGAGTCTGAAGTCAACAGCAGGCCCTGGGACTCTGAGGGGGAATTCTCTCCCTCCTGGTCCTCTGAGCCCTCTCTGGCCCATTGCTGGATGGCTCAGGCTCAAGCCAAGTTTGGTACCTCACAAACAGTGTACCTGGAATGAAACCTAGCGTCACCACTAATAGAAAGCAGGCTGCCTCAGGGTCTGATAATACAGCCCAGGTGTGAATTCCTGACATAGAGACATAAGCTAGGGTTGAATACATATCTTAAAATTAATGTATTTTAGCAATATCTGAAAAAAAAACAAGTGAATGAGGATGAAGATGTTTAGAAATGTTTTATTTTTTCACTGGTTGACAACTAATTGATCATCTGAATGGTAACGCTCACACTGTGCCCGGGAATGAAGTAAAACATACTCTGCTGGCAGGAGAAGTGGCGAATTTCGTTGTTTCGTCTGTTACGCTCTAGCAGAAAAGAGCAAACCAGGCCAGTTTTAAACTTAACAAACAGAAACATTGGTGATTATACTAACACATTTTTTCATATTGAGAACTACCCCATGGAGTGAGCATTAATCTCCTTCTCAAAGAGGGGGAAGCTGAGGCTCTGAGATCATTAAATCACATATTCAGGAAGAGGCGCAGCCAGGACGGGAATCCAGATCTTACTTAAAAGCACATGCTTAAAAATTGAAAGAAAAAAAGCTTCCATTACAAGTGTAATACTTGTTTATCAGAGAGTACTTGGAAGAGTAGTAGGAAGGAAGACAATCAATTCCTGACCGACTCGCAGTGGTAGCAGCACCAACTTCACGGTCCTCTTGCTGTGTGTATTTTTTAATGTGAGTGTGAACACATGGCATATCAACATGGACAGAGCACTATTTTAAACGTGATCATCTTCTGATTTTAAAAGGAAAGCGCACACAGTATAGAAAACTTGGAAAGTACTGAAATCCATAAAGGAAATTACAGTACCTGGAATCTCTTAAGCCAAAAATGACCATAGTTAATATTTTCCTATATTCCCTTAAGGTTTTTTTTTTTAATCAGTTTTCTTTTTTACATAAATTCATAATTTAAGATTTTTAAGTAGCGCTAACAAAGGTCTAGATGGATGATGACAAAGACAGATTGTATTTGCCATTCAACTGATTCACTTCATATTCAGGAGAAAATAATCACTTAGGCTCCCTGTCCAATCACGTGGCCATCAAAAATGTGTAAGCCTGAAAAAGCCGGTGCTAAGTTTTCGCTAAAGCGAACCCTGACCGGGATCACCATAGGCTTTTGTTTCTGTGTGCACCCAAGTGAGTATAAATCATTTACATGATAAGAACACTCCATACATAAAGCTTTTAATACCACGTAAAAGCCCCTCTAGGAAAAGAGCTGGAGTCTGATGAAAAGGTTTTTAAGAATCTCATAGTGAAAAATATACCATGTGACTTAAACATTTTGCACACCGAAATTTACCTAAAAGAGGCTCAGCCAGAAGATTAAGGCATCTCTGACAATGGCTCAAGGAAGTTCCAAATGGTGTAAGAGACCTGATCTTATATTCGTAAAATTCCAAAGAATTTATTATCAATGCTAAAAACTTCCATTGTACATCAAGTAATAAACCTTTAAGACAGCTATTTAGGAAAAGCAGCGCTGCGAGTTTGCACACGTTACTGAAGGCAGAGAGTAAGAGCAAAAGAGAACTTCAGGCGGAATGTTGGGTATGTTCATACGGCTTCTTCCTCTTGATTTAAACACTCATGACACACTGAATGAACTGAAAGAGAGAAAGGTCCACGTTATCCTACAAACATCTCAACAGATGGTAGCTTCCTTTTAGGCTGTTTACGTTTTGTTTCTCTAATTTGAATTATGGATCGAGAAAGATCCCTTTCTAAAATCCAAGAGTACGTGATGGGCAGAAAGGTTCATTTTGTAGGGGAAACAGTCTAATATAAAACCCAGTGGATTCCTCCTCTTACAGAAAGCAGATTTTACTTCAATGGATAAAGAATTATTTAAATTCTAAATATCTCAGACTCTAGAAATGGCCACGGTGAAAGGTACCTACTCAAAGCTAACAGTTCAATGACACGGGGGCCTCCAAAAGACACAGTATTATCCCACCACTCACAGGGCACCTTCAACACTTTATTCCCTTAAAATGTGCTTTATTAAAACAAATCCTAGCATGCAACTCTATGTATGCACAGAAATGGAATACATGACCTTTCCTCAGCAATTCAGAAACCCAGGTTTAGAAGCATCAGTATTTTGCTGTGAAATGTTTGCTTCACTCTAAGCCCCAGTAGGCTCCGCTTTTCTATCAATTTTCTTTGTCATTCTTCTAACACCAGGGAGGCACTGTGTGCTGCTAATGTCCGCAGCACTCCTACAAAGCCAAGCTGATTATCCCTTTCAGGTAAGGGGAACTAAGGATCAAGACATTTAAAATCTCTTCTGGGGCCCCATGGGAGGCCAAAGCAGACCAAAGCCCATGCATTTTCTACTCCACAGGCTGCCTCTCCATCTTTGGAAACAGTGATGGGACTGTCACCAGATACACTAAAATGCTAACGCACACTAACGAAAACACACCTTTAAGCAAGAAGAAATAAACGTATTTACACACAAGACTTTTTAAACTATCAGGAACTGTGGCAGCTGCCAAACTGAAAATATGTTCATCTTCGCAGTTTGTAACGGAGAAACCTTTTAAAGCATTCAGTTATCAGTGATTTCTATTCTCAAAGTGTTTTTCTTTTCTTTTTTTTTAAATCCATGGCTGAGCAAAACAGAAGAACAACATCTCCCTAGCTTTATTACAGCTATCCAACTAATGCCATCCAAGATGGCACCTGGCTACATTCCCATTGGTTATATGGCCTTGTCCAATCTCATTTAGTGTGGCTGTTTAGTAAATACATTGTTTTAAACTGACTGAAGTCCATGCCTTATTTCCTCAACAAAGAACATGGGTGTGTCAAGTACAGCTTTGAGCTGTTCAAACTGACTTCTCAGTGACATAGATATTTGTTCAACGAAGGCAAAAACAGAAGCAACATCTGCATGGTGTTTTCCAAGAACATTTCTGACTGACATCTCCCAATAGCCCAGGGAAGAAGGCATCACTACTTCCCCTCCTCAAATAGTCTTGGAGCAATGAGGAAACCTGCCTCCCTGACCCAGCCAGTAAGTGGGACCAGCTGGCCTTTGAGCCACATCTTTCAATGCAAATCAAACAGTGGTCTATGAGTAAGATGAACAATAAATGAAATTAATAAATTTTGAATGGCAATTCCTGATCACTGAATACTTCATTACAGCATCCTTAGGCGTACATCTGACTCATCTACGCAGTTCTGAACTTACTGAGACTTACATCATCATATGGGAAATTCACAACACCTTGCTGAGCAGTATCCCGTCTTCGAAAGCTGTCTGTAAAACACCACAGTAAAACTGATGGTTATTTTTTAACACCTGAAATCACAATAGGTAATTATTTTGGCACTGGGTTCAAACTGCAGTAACATTAGACTTAAAAACCAGCCAACATAAACAAAAGCCCACAACAAAGAAGCCAACTATATGAATGATCTATTAAAACATATCTAATGTACAACAAAGTAACACAACAACGCAGAAGTTAGCCAACTGTTTTTCTCAATGTGGAGATGGGAGAGAGCACCTTATCCCAAAGTCAGTAAAAGCCATGTGACCTCCGAGGCCATTACTTAGTTGTAATGAAGACACAGAATTTCAAACTTCTTAATAACACAGATAGTGTTTAATTAGGAAATGGATGGATGGAGTCCCTAATATGGCAAATAGGCTGTAATCAAATATTCCACCTGTCTGAGCTCTGTGCTATTGGTAAAGGATTTACTTTAATAATAATTTTAAAAAATCTGCCCTCATGTTTTTATTAGGATGCAAAAAAAAATTACAAACCCAGGTATTAAAAAGAGTATAAGATTGGGGTGCTCAGTTGGTTAACTGTCTGACTCTTGATCTCAGCTCAGGTCTTGTCTCAGGGTCATGAGTTCAAGCCTCACATTAAAGAGAAAAAGACTAAAGAGAGGAATGAAACAAGAAAAATATACAAAAGAAAAAAAAAGAGGGAACAGAAAAGTAGAGATTACTGACATAACCTCATCTAAGAGGTCTGTACATCTGAAAGAGATGACCATTTTAAATTACCTTCCAACTGGAGGAATTAGGAGAGAGCTACAAATAAGTACTTTCGTTCTCTTCAAATACTTTACATTTTAGGGAGCAATCACAGAATACTGCTCACACTTTGACCAAAAGTGCACAAATTAGGTGGTCAGATTTTGGAACATTTTTGAGAAATTTAGTTAAGATTCTTTTAAAAGCAGCTTACCACTAATCTGAAAGGATTTCTGAAAAAACAAAATTATTTTGCTAGATATGTTTATTATTTTATTTTTTTAAGAGATTTTATTTTATTTATTTATTTGAGAGAGAGAGAGAGGAAACACGAGTGGGGTGAGGAGCAGAGGGAGAAGCAGGCTCCCCCGCTGAGCAGGGAGCCCAATGTGGGACTTGATCCCAGGACTCCAGGATCATGACCTGAGCCAAAGGTAGATGCTTAACCGACTGAGCCTCCCAGGAGCTCCTGCTAGATATGTTTAACAGCAATGGTTGGAAAGCCCCTGAAGTTAGGGGAAAAAAAGAGAGACTGCGGACAGTGGAAGTTCAGAAACACTGAAAATGAAACACACAAACTGTGTCTTCTTGGCCCGTGGTGACGATACCACCTCAAAGAACACACCTGTCAGGGCTCGCAGTTTGACACAGCAGGCAATGTAATCATCGAAGGTGATCTTGCCATTGGTGCTGTAGCGTTTTGCAATTGAATTCACAGCCTGGGGACTCAACCGAAAGCCTGAGGAAGAAAACAGTTAAAAGATAACAAAAAGATCATTAAAAATAATCGCAATTTTTTCAACCTGGGAGTACTCACTTTAATTGTGAATATGCATTAGGAATTATGTATGTATTATGTGTTTAGTTATGAATAGACACTGCTTCTAGAAAACAGAAACTGCCTTCATGTAACAGTTTCATGAATGAGAAAAGAATGACGTCGGCCAGGTAGCTGGAGCTGTACCCACCCATTGTAGTGAGGGCCTTCTGCAGCTCCTGGGGGTCCACCGTGCCGCTCCTGTCGCTGTCGAAACTGATGAAGTGTTGTCTCCAGCCGTTCAGCACAGCCCAGAGTTCTTTAAATTCATTGAAACCCATTGTGCCTGACATATCTCTCTGAACTGTCATCAAGGATTAGAGCATCTTTATTTTGCAACATTTTCTAACGAATAAATCAAAGATCAAGGATAAGGGAATTTAATGTTTTTTTGGCTAAAAAGGTTAAAAATGGATGTTCTTCTCGCTGTGATATAACAAAAAGGGCCCATGGAGAAAAAGCACTGAGGACATATTTTCGCTGTGGGAAGAGAATCCATGTGACGTGATTACAAGGAAGGAAGGTAGCCACTGTGAGCCATGCGTGAAAAGCAGTCTTGTTTCTGGAACTGGGCTGCACTTTCTGGGGGCCCCCAGCTATGCTTCTGGGGGCCCCCAGCTATGCTGCTGGGGGCTGGGGAGGTCTTGGCCCTAACATTCCCTTTTGGTAGGCCCTTCCAGACCCAGGGCTTTCACTTTTGGAAAAGGAGATGGGATGGAAGGCAGTGCAGAGTCACCACTAGGTAAACCGAGTCTGGTAACTGTGATGTGAAAAATTCCACTGCTTGAAGGTCAGGTGTGAATCACGCAGAACAAAGAACGACAAAGCAAAAACTTCCCTGACCACCCTGATTTCTACACTCGCTCTACTTCAAGGCTTCCTTGAATTCTTGAATAACCAACATTGTATTTACTGAGCTCCCTTCCTTTTTCACACCAAATTACATCTTAAAAGCTAACGATTTCAGAAAACTTTTTTGTGGTCATTTGTCACCTTGCATTTACTGGGTATTAATTCTTAGATGAATTCTTTTAGGAAGAAATTCTTTTTTTGGGGGGGGGGGGTCAGGAAAAAACCCTCCAGACAGCAATCAAGGTAAAGGATACATCCAGCATTGAAACCATAAGCCGACAAGTCTCCAGGTTAAAAGCTATAAATCAAGAAAAGTACGTACATATTAATACAGTTTCAAAAATTTACGTTATATTGCATACATTCAAATTAATTAGGAAAGAGACTATTTATACACTCTTACTTTTATATGCTACTCAATTTATGTGGAACTAAATTACATGGAGCTTTGAAGCAGATTTTTTCCAGATAGAGAGGATTCCTTGTAGAATCCAAACTTGATTTTAACAACTTTAATAGAAATCTTTTTTAAAAAGTATTACACTGTACTGCTAATATTTTTAGGTAGATAATGGTTTAGAAGTTGAGGTGGAGGGTGGAATGTTATCTAGAGTTTGCTCCAAAAGAAAACGGACAGGATTACAGATGAACTAAGAATGGCAACACACTGCTAAGTGTTGAAGCTGGGTGACAGGTGCACAGAAGTTCACCGAATCATTATCTCTGTTCTTGGATATGCATAACGTTTTCTATAATATAGTCTTTTAAAGTTTTATATTACCTTCTTGCCTTTGAAACTGTAATATAGTGAGTTCAATTCACCACAGTGAGTGGGAAGATATGGTACTTCGTTCCTACTCCTAACAGACTATAAGTAGCTGGTTTTGTTAGTTCTGTTTCATTAGTTCATTTATCTCTTTCTCCTTTACTGTCACACACTGAATGGTAACCTCCGACCTCGAAGAGCCTATGACCTGTTTTCACATACAGTAAGTGTATATATGAAACCAGATAAATACACTTGCCAGAACTGTGTTAAATAAGAGCACTCGGGAGGAAGATATGATGACCAGTTCAGGGGTGGCCACTGTTCAGAAGCCTTTATGTACAGCTCAAGCATATTCCAAGGGAATTTCTATCGCTCACTTAGAAAACCAAAGTAGAATATACTTTTTGGTTAACAGGCCTACTGATGATCTACCTAAACATTAGCAAATTACAAATAAAGAATTCCTTGCATCTTACATTGTGTTCATGGGAGCCAGTGACTCGGGAAGATATACAGGTACAAAGCAGCTGCAAGGCTAGAAGGCAGAAGTGACAGGGGCCACGTGGGCCCAGCTGGCATAAATTCTGCAAAGCATGTGAAAAGGCACACAGAACTAACAAATTTATAGCCCTTACTAATTTCATTTTTATGAAATTCAGTTCCAACCAAACTGAATTTAAAACACATCTGAGCTCTTAGTACTGTAATGTCTCCAAACAGTACAAACTACAGGTTTTCTACTTTTAACAGATTCCTGTGTTTGGCATATCCTGCAACCTGAAATAAAAGGTGGGGAACTACTTCTACTTTGGCCCCTCAGACCCCATCTAATCCACAGATACAGTTCTCTAAAGTGACAGGAGGCAACACTTTTCCACACTTTTGAGAAAGAGTTGGTTGATTCTTCATTCTGACTTTTAAGTTGTGTGGAAGTACAAAGTCTCTTTAATCTAGACCAATGGTTCTCAGCCCTGGGTGCTTATCAGAACCACCCAGAAGCTTTAAAAGATCCTGATACCGGGGCCGCACCTTGGAACAAAGTTTTTTTCCCCAGCTTTAAAAGCTGAGATATGATTGACAAATAACATTGTGTAAGTATAAGCCATACAATGTAATGATTTGATATATGTATATACTGCAAAATGATAACCACAATTAGGTTAGTTAACACATCCATCACCTCACATAGTTAACTTTTTCATGTGTGTGATGAGAACTTTTAAGGTCGACGCTCTTAGCTATTTTCAAGTATACAATACAGTACTACATATAGTCATCATCAGCACAGAACAATTCAATCTAAATACCTGAGCATGGAACCCAGGCATGACTATTTTTTTTAAAGCTCCTCAATGATTCCAGGGAGCAGCCAAGGATGAGACCACTGTGCTTCTGAGAGTGTGATTCCTGGACGTGCCATGTTAATATCATCTGGGGGCTTTTAGAACTGCATAATCTCTACTCTTAACCGACTCCAACAAAATCAGAATCTGCATTTTAATACGATCCCCAGGTGATTTATATTCACATAAAAAAAGCTGGTCAATCTGGACCACCATCATCTGGAAGCATGTTAGAGATGCAAATTCTCAGGTCTCACCTGACACCTTCTGAATGAAAAATTCTAGGACAGAACTCAGCAATCCAGTGATGCTGACGCCACTGAAGTTTAAGAACCAGCGCTCTGGAGGGCCTGACAACCACCAGTCAGACCCACCTGTGTCTGACTTTAAATCAAGGATTTTGAGGGGCCATGAAGCAAACACCTTCCCTGTGTCCCAGGGCTATGAATGGTACCACCAGACAGTGGTGTCAGGAAGCCCAGGTATCTGGTCATCTTTTGTGAGAAGGATTTAAAAGAGAGGGAATGAGATGCGCAGTGAACAAAAGTGAATGAACTATTCCAGACAGTTCTGATGAACCAGAATACCGATGTCTAGTAAGTTTGGGTAGGGAAAACTCTTGCTCAATTTTAGTTGAATTTTTCCCCCCAGAAATAGCTTTTATTAATGCTAATTCTATTTTAAAGAATTTCAAAAGAATCTTCGCTATAATTTTACTTTTACTCTCTCCCTTGTCCTGTTCATTCTACTAGAACGCCTCATACATCTTTTCTTCTAGTAGAAATCCACAATGTAATGGACCCAGCAGGAAAACCCTACCTTTAGTTGTTTCTCTCAACTTTACCACAGAGTAACAGCTACACTCAAGGGGGAAAAAAAAGAAGCTGAATTACTATCTTATAGACGAGAGGAACTTATCTACTCCACCTCTGGGTATGACTGCTTCCTTCTAAACTGGAGAAGCTGCCTGTAGGTACTAGGTGGGAATATCTGTCCACCCCTCACCCCATGTCCATCTGTGCTTTTTGGTTTGGAAGCTGGGTTTTAAAAACACCAGTGGCTATGTACTTTCTGTATCATAAAACTCACTGTGACACCTCACAAGCAGGATGGTTTTGTGGTTCATTACAGCCTCCACAACCAGATGACAGTAAGCAAAAAAATTCAATCACATGGTTCTGATGACTCAGGAAATGTCTTCCCTAGAACTCAATGATCTAAGACCATCACTAACCATGATTTCCTCAGATGAAATGTTTAAAAGGACTATTCTCCAAGGATATACAACGCATTTGTTAGTCAGATTTTAAAACCTGCCACACCTCTTCTACCAAAGCATACAGAATAATAGTTTGTGCTGGGACACAGCTCATTTTCATAAACCCTGCTATTAAGCCTTCTTTGTTCACTAGCAGGACTGCTTGAGGTTAACAATGAACAATTTTAATGTATTTCCTTCAACAGGAAAAAAAAAATCCCCCATTTAGAAAGTGCTGCTTTTTTTCTTTTAAAGGATCAGATTAAGTGAGAAACGCTAAATGTTCCTCTTTCATACTAATTTTTCCAACTAGGTAATATTAATAAGATACCGAAGTCACATAAAAGAAAGGATGATTAAAATAGAAATGCAAATAGTTTAAAAAGAGAGTCATCTAGTAAATATGCCATGTCAAACAGTTTAAAAATGCCCCTATAAATCTTCAGGTGTGACTTCTGGTTTGAGCATTTTAATCCACAGTTAACCAACAGCTAAGGCTTCGATGTGATGTTCTGTCTCAATTGACCACTGGCAAAGCTGGCAAGTCAAGACACTATTCCCTACCTTGCGTGTTTGTCATGGTCAAGATCTGATTTGAAAAAAAGCATGTGGGAGAGTGTGGGACGATGGGAATCCCTGTCCGGAGGCAGCACCTCTGCAACTCTTGGCAAAGAGCTCTTTCAAAAGGCAGGAAGGTGGTGTAAGCACTGAATTCTAAGGCAGCAGAGCCAGTCTGTGAGGAGCTGAGGCGGAAAGGAGAAGGAAGACTAGTGCAAAGAGTTTAGAAATCAGGAAGGGCACTTCCGACTTAGCCGGCACATGTTCTCTGAAGCAGAACGAGAGATGAAGAAAGACCTGGGGGAGTCATGACAAGCATTCACATTGCCAGCAGCATACTCGGAGAGCAGGAGTGCGCAAGTGCAGACCAGCCACTGCAGGCGGGGAAGGGGGACAGGACCAGCCACCCAAAACCCAAAGTGCCATCGGCTCAGGACAGTCAACTTCTGGCAACTAGCCGTCGATGTTAGCTCCTGTCATTGACGACACCCGACTTGCCGGATTTCATTTCAGCACCTTACCCCGTCCTCTGCGAAGGAGGCCGCATAGACTGTCTCACTGCTTCCCAGGGTTCCCAACCCAAGAGACCCACTCAACTGGCAGGCAGGTAGTGTAGAAGGATTTATTAATAACTGTTGTCAAATGAACATTTTGTAATAATAAACAACCGAAATTAGCTTTGGAAATTCTAATTTTTGCTAGATCACAAAAGCCCAGTGTCCTTGAGGCTATCATCATAAGTAACAGTTAACATATGAAACGCAAGAGTACTTCTAGAGAAACTTTGGGACCGTCAACTCACGTTTGTATCCTCCGGCAATGCCTGACTGGGTCAGGCACCTCTGCAATTCATCAGCATCTATTTGCCCATCCTTTTGGGAAAAAAAATAGGAAGAGGAATCACAATAGTAATTTGTACCTTCTAATTCTTTTTTTCTTTCAGTATATTATTTCAGCAATAATGACAAAGAAAATGAGCATTTTCATGCACAAGACTTTTTTTTTAAAGGAATGCCTTCCAAAAATAGGCATTCTTTTCCCGACTCTACTTTCAAAAATAATTTAATGATGAAAGAAAAACAAATTGTTAAGTCCTCTTCCACAAATGCATAATTAGGGCCATAAACAAAAAGTACATTTCTTGATACCTAAGTAAAGTTGGCATTCATTTCAGACTCTATTTTAAATAATTATCACATGAGAATTCACAAAATCCCAAAGCCCACTTACGCCTACACTTTAGTATTACCAATATCTTCTCATCATTTCCTCTAAGTTCCTCAATTGGTTTGGCATTAAATTTTCAAGTACAAGTTTCCTCTTTTTAATAAAACACTGAGGTGAATTCAGTTTCTTCCACTGATACATAAAATATTTTTTAATGTATGAATAAAACTAGTTTCTGTCTTGAACTACTCTTCTTTTAGTCTGAGTTAGGAAACTGCCTGTTAAGCACTTAAAATTATTTATATAGTTACTTAAAAGTCTTATTCCTGTTTCTAGCTTTTGGTTTGGGGGGGTGGGAGGGCATAGCAGGGTACACAGCTGATATCTGTAAATAAAACGCTTGGATGAAACAAAGAGAGGCCTTCGTAATCCCCTTGGTTATGAGGCGGTGAATGGCTTTCCAGAACCACCATTATATCTGCAAGATACAGGTTCCTAGGGCCTATTCATCGGCTGACCAAGTTCAGAATCAGATAGATGTTATTTTTAGGGATTTAAAAATAAAATACCCAAATCCTCAAGTCCAAGCGTACTGTAAATTCTAAGTGAGGAGCAGGATCAATAATCTGAAAGACAATGGATATGCTGAAGTAGGCCAGGGCCGCTGCAAGCTAAGCAGGTGGGTTCACTTACAGGGCTAGAGGCAAGGCAATCCAAGAACTCAAGTCTTGAGCTTTGCCCTGTCTTGTGGTTTCAAAGATACAGATCATTAACAGATGAAGCAGATACTTAAAGGGAATTTAGGCTCAAGTTTCCACTCAATTTCTTGAACTATATTTCTTAGAATGCTATTCTGAAAGATGGTCTTGGGTTTTTATCCCATAATATTTGACAGCATCTTCATATGAAGATTGTGTTATTTCTTGCTTTTAATCAACAGAAAGCATTAAATGGCATTCATAAGGGCAAACATCGCTTCTGGACAGCTCTGGGTGATACCAGCAGTGGATTTACCATACACCGTGGCCTGGGGAGCTAGCAAAGTGTCCTCCCTCAATGTCCATCACCACCTGTCCTACGACTCAAGGTGGAGAACTGAAAGGCCTCTGGGAGCGAACGTTCATTCTGTCTCGGTCAAAGGGCACCACACCTTATAAGGACATGGAAGAGGGGACCTACAACAGCATTGGCATCAAAGAGAAACTGAAGTGTTTACAAGATTAACTTCCTGATACTAAGGAGTAGTAACTTTCCTATTTTGAAGCTGGTAAGTTTTCAACGTAAGTACCTATTTCCTAAGGGGTAATTGATTCACAATCAAATTCAACCCCCAAAAAGTGTCCATTAGAATCTGACTACATTATTACTGCTGTATGTCTTTAAGTTGTACGAACAAGGTTTGTGTTCACCAGATCTGGAATTACTTCTTTGTAAACCACCACGGACCCCGATAATTCATAGTTCTAAAAACATCTTTCTACTTTACCAATCTTCACCGTATATTTGCAGCCCCCTAGTCCTATTCAATCTGACCCTAATTCAATCACAAATTTAGTTTTGAAATGAACTAACATAAATACAGGTAACAGTCCTAATTTGTTCTGAATATTCAGAAATAAGTGACTATACTTTCTTCTCTCTTTTTTCTTTTAAAGAAGCAAAGGGATTATTTTCCAGAGGAAAAGTTCTTTTTTCTATCCCTAACAATGGCTAATACAAACATAGACTCTGGCAATTCTTTAATATTAAGGGAAAAAGCTAACCTGTCCAGCAACAGCAGCAAAATAACCATAGAGCGGATCCTGAGTCTGTCCGGGAAACGTAGGTCCTCCGGGGGCCCCTCCATACTGTAAAACAACACAAAAGCATCATTCCGCTGAATCCAGTTTTATTCTTTCACCACTGAATGCTTTTGTGCAAAGCCAGGCAACTGCCTGCCCTTCACACGGATGGTTCACCTCTTTAACTGCAATCGTTCCCTTTCTTCCATTCTCACCCCAGCTGAATTTAAAAACTGGCAGCTTGGACCAAAATAAGTTGCCCTGAAAGTGACATCTGCTTAAGTGAAGCAACTTTAAAAATCCCTACTAGCCTGCAGGTTACTGATTAAACGCAACCTAGGCAAGCAACTTAAGAGCAGGGCTCGAAATTGTTTTCCTTTCACTTTCATTGCATTTATGGTATTTTTCAAAGCGTTTTGAGACAGGTGTAGCCAAGGCCGGGCTTAGGTGTCTCAGTTGGATTATTTGGCGGCGAGCACCGGGGCGGGGAGGCGCGGCGAAGGAACATTCCGTCTCGGAAACAGTTCCCACGACGACGCGCATCCCAGGCGCCTGGCGAGGTGGCCTTCTTCCCGGAGGGCTTTCCCCCC
>NW_024425563.1:73402344-73422896 GCF_017311325.1 Ursus maritimus | reverse complement strand
TTTTTTTTTTTTTTCTCTCACTTGCTTTTAAAGAGGGGAGGTGGATCTCCGGACCATTCGAGATTAAAATGGCTGTTGCTCTCAGGGGAAACCGGGAGGGGGAGAAAGCCAATATCCAATTCGCACAATTTCACGCCGCGCATCCCTGGCACAGGGTGGGCTTCTTGGGTCAAAACCCACCCGCGCCTTGGCCCCACGCAGCCACCCGCAGGGCGAAGGGACGGGCAGAAGGAGAGAGCCCGAGGATGAGGCCGAAGGGCAGGGGCCTGGGGCGAGGCAAGCGGGCACAGAGAAGCCGGGGGCTGGAGGCGCCCGGGGAGCCGCCCCGGCGGAGCAGCCCAGTGTGGCCTCTCGGCGTCCACGGCGTCCCACGGTCGCGCCCGGGCCGCGAGCCCGCGCGGGCTGCACTTACCCCTCCTGGGTAGTACCCGCCGCCGGCGCCAGGGTGCCCCGGGTAAGACATGGTGCAGACTGCGCCGCCGCCGCCGTCGCAGCCGCCGTCGCCGCCGCCCTCCCGCCGGGGCCGCCCCGGAGCGCACCACGCGGGCGGCGGGGGTCGCGCGCCCGAGCCGCCTCCTGCCCGGCGCTGCGCTGGGGCCTCGGCCCCCTGCGTGCGCACAGCGTGCCTCTGCGCTCACGCGGCTCAGGTCGTGCGCAAGCCCGGCTCCCGCAAGCGCCTGGGACCTGCGACGCCGCGCTCACCGGTGACCTTCCTCCCCGCGACACGAATGGCACATTCCAACACCAGTACGGTGCCCCGGGGAATTTTTATTTCTTCCTAGTCGGCTCTAGTCTGATACTTTTAAACATTTTAAACAACTTTCTTAGTCAGGGGCGCCCGGCTCTAGGTTGGGTGCGGTTTTGTGAGGAAGGGGCTGAATGCGGTAGGGCAGCTCTTAGATGCCTGTGAGGGAAGGAGACGTTGAAAAATCAAAATATGAAAACGCCCTTGGAAAACAGGAAAAAACTTCAGGAACTGAGTGCGAAAGAGCGTTTGACTTGCGGTTGCACATTTTACTGAACGGCACCGGGGTGTTTCCTTGCTAGGGGATACGGTCAACTCCTGGTTAAGCTGGGCGTGATGGTGCGGGGCAGGACAGAGGGCATTTAGTGGCAGGGCAACCCCGCCCAGGTTCTTAGAAAATGAGTTGTTTGAATTATCTCAATGATTCAGGCAAAACAACCGCTCTATCCAAAATTACTCAGCTCCTTTTTATACAAGAAAAGTTTAGAGCTAAGAGTGTGCTGGTCAGTATTTATTCAGGAGGTGAGAGGTTTGAACTATTTCCCTAGATAGTTTGAGAAAATAGTTCTCTTCATACATTTTTCTTTTTCACCTGGTTGAACAGTCTGATGGGAGCCATTCAGGTGTGAGATTTTCGTTTGGTTTTGTTTCATGTCATTTCAGTCATAAAAAATTTTTTTTTCTGAATGTTATAGGTTTAAGAAATGCATTGATGAGCAACATTCACAGTATTTGCTATGGCGGTTGCACAGAAAAATTGAGTCATCAGCCTTGAACAAATATGGGAGCACCTGCAGAGTGTGGTGGTGTGCTTGTTCACCATGGGGGACAGGGCTCCTCCATTCCAAGTTCCTGGGCTGTGTTCCCACTAGGGTCATTGTTTTCCTCTTATGCGTAACTCCCTTCCAGGTCCTCATTTTGGATAATCAGACTCCAAAAATGAAAGTCCTGAATTGTGAGAACAATTTTAATAGTCCCTGTTGTTACATATCAAATAAACTATAGATTACCTGTTTTATGTTTGATTTAGGAAGTAGATTACTGTTTTCAAATACCAAAGCAATTATCAAGGTAGATTAGACATTTTTATGAGTCCTTTGACCTCCGTGGGGTTTTTTTTTCCTACTAATTTTTTTTTTCTTTTTTGTGGTAAGAACAATAAACATGAGTTCTACCCTCTTAAATTTTTAAGAGTGCAATGCGGTATTGTTGACTATATGTACAATGTGGTATAGCAGGTCTCCAGGACTTTTCGTCTTGCCTGACTGAAAATCTATATCCCTTGAATCCCTTGATAGCTACTTCCTATTTACTTCTCCCTCTAGGCCCTAGCAACCAGTATTCTACTTTGTGTTTCTATGAGCTTGCTTACTTCAGATACCTCATATAATTACAATAATGCAGTATTTGTCTTTTTGTGATTGGCTTATTTCATTTGACATAATGTACCTGAAATTCATCCATGTTGTAGCATTTGACAAGATTTCCTTCTTAAATCTGGATAAAATTCCATTGTGTGTATATGCCACATTTTTAGTCCATTCATCCACAGATAGACATTTGGGTTGCTTCTGCACCTTAGTTTTTGTGAATAATGCTCCAGTGAACATGGTTCTGTAAATAGCTCTTTGAGATCTCATTTTCAGTTCTTTTGCATATATGCCCAGAAGTGGGACTGCTGGATCATATGGTAGTTTTATTTCAAATTTTAATTTAATTTGATTGAGGAACCTCTATACCATTTTCCATGGTGGCTACCCATGGAAACCAACAATGTGCAAGAGTTCCAATTTTTCCACATACTTACCAATGTTTATTGTCTGTTTTTTTTTTTTTTATAATAGTTACTCTGACAGGTGTGAAGTGATATCTCAGTATGATTTTGCTTTGCATTTCCTGTTAATTAAGAACATTGAACATGTTTTCATATACTTGTTGGCCATTTGTATATCTTCTTTGGAGAAATATTTAATTCTTTAGCCTATTAAATGTTTTTAAAACTTTTAATTCCAGGATAGTTAAATTAGTTTATATTAGTGTCAGGTGTACAATATAGTGATTCAGCAATCTATACATAACTCAGTGTTCAGCAGGATAAGTGTACTCTTAATCTCCTTCACCTATTTCATCCAACCCCCCATGTCCCCTCTGGTAACCATCAGTTTATTCTCTATACTTAAGGTTCCATTTTTTGGTTTGTCTCTTTTTTTCTTTGTTCTTTTGTTTCTTAAATTCCACATAGGAGTGAAATCATATGGTATTTGTCTTTCTCTCACTGACTTATTTTGCCTAGCATAATACTCTATAGCTCCATCCATGTCATTGCAAATGGCAAGATTTGGTTCTCTTTTATGGTTGAGTAATATTCCACTATATATGTATATGTATATGTATATGTATATGTATATCTATATCTATATCTATATCTCACTTCTTCTTTATCCATTCATCCTTTTATGGATACTTGGGTTGCTTCAATAATTTGGCTATTGTAAATAATGCTGCAATAAACAAGGGGTGCAAATATCTTTTTCTTGCATTCCTACCAACAGTGGAAGAGGGTGTTTTTTTTTCTCCACATCCTTACTAGCACTCGTTGTTTCTTGTGTTTTTGTTTTTGTTTTTGTTTTGAGAGAGAACACGCACAAGCAGGGAAGTAGGGGCAGAGGGAGAGGGAGAATCTTAAGCATGAAGCCCGACACAGAGCTCGATCTCATGACCCTGAGATCATGAGCTGAGCTGAAATCAAGAGCTGGACACTTAACTGACTGAGCCACTCAGATACCCCTGTTTCTTCCGTTTTTTGTTTTAGCCATTCTGACAGGTGTGAGGTGATCTCATTGTGGTTTTGATTTGCATTTCCCTGATGATCAGTGATGTCGAGCATCTTTTCATGTTTCTCTTGGCTTCTTTAGCACATATAAAATTGGGTTATTATTTTTTTGCTGTTGAGTTGTGGGAGTTCCTTATATATTTTGCAGACTAACTCCTTATCAGGTATATGGTTTGCAAATTTTTTTCTCCCATTCCATCATTTGCCTTTTCATTCTGTTGTTTCCTTGCTGTGCAGAAGCTTTTTAGTATGATGAAGTCCTACTTGTTTTTGTTTTTGTTGCCTGTGCCTTTGTTGTCATGCCACGAAGTTATTGCCAAGTCCAATGTCATGAAGATTTTCCCCTATGTTTTCTTCTAGGAGTTTCACAGTTTTCAGTCTTATATTAAGTCTAATCCATTTTGAGTTGATTTTTATGTATAATATAAGAGTCCAATTTTATTCTTTTGTGTGTGGATATCTGGTTTTCCCAACACCATTTGTTGAAGAGATTATCTTTTCTCAGTTGTGTATTTTTGGCATTCTTGTGGGAGATTGGTTAATTGCATATGCATGGATTTATTTGGGGGCCCTCTATTCTGTTACTTTGAAGTCTGCTTTGAAGTCTGTTTCTTCAGAAAGAGGTAATTGACTATAAGAGTAGATAGGGAGCACTGAACTCAAAGTTGAGTGTAAGCTCTCTCAAAACTCAAGTTTGAAAGAGCATATAGCATATAAAATGTTTGTAAGTATGCATAATGAGTTTTATGGATAAGCAACTATGCTAATTGTCATTTCAGTCATCTTTAGACATCTTCCTACTACTCTACTGCTAAAGAATTAAATTTAATGGAGTGCTGCAGGTGAAATTCTTACAATTATTGCTAACAAATTGGTAAGCTACTCTTGCTTTTGTTTATGAAAAAAATTGTGGCAACTAATAATAACACCAGACACATATAGTACTTAATATGTGCCAGACCCTCCTCTAAGCACTTTACATATTCACTTAATTCTCATAGAATCCCATGAAATAGATGGTATTATCATCCTCATTATACAGTTGAGGAAACAGAGTAGATGAGAGAATTTGCCCAAGTGGAAGGAACACAGAGCTGAGCTAGGCAGCCAGACCATCTTGGCTCTGGAGTCTGTGCTCCACACTAGGGGACAGCAAACTTTGTCAAGGGCCAGATAGTAAACATGATAGGCTTTGCGGGCTATACAGTCTCTGTGGCAACTACTCAATTCTACCATTGTAGCGTGCAAGCATCCATAGACAATACATAAATGAATGGGTGTGTTTCAATGCAATTTTATTTACAAACACTGACATTTGAATTTCATATAATTTTCATACATCATAAAACATTATTCTTCATTTTATTTTTTCAACTATTAAAATATGTACATATCATTCTTAGGTCCCTGTGATACAAAAACAGGCAGTGGGCCAGATTTAGCCCTTGAGTAGTAGTTTGCCAACCACTACTAAAAACCCATCTAAGATTCCGGCTATGACTCTGGGAGACTAGCACCTTAGCAAATAATTTGCTGCTTTTAAGATAGAGCTATGGGTAGCAGTGGCTGAGTCACACTGAGGAGTGATGACCTCCCTGGGATAGGACCTGATGTGTAGAATGGCTTCTTCAGAGTCTTCACTGTAGTCCAGTAAGAGGACCAAAAAGAACATTGTGCAACCTTGACTTATCAATCTCATCCTGTGTAGTAGTAGCTAGTGGGTCTCTTCAATGACAAAACTGGATGCAAAGCCAGCTTTTAGATGTTTATCCATGTAACATGGGTTCCTTTATTCATAGGCTGAAAATTTTCAAATCCCCCCAAAATCAGGAAAAATTACTCAGTAGGAACTCTACAAAAACAGAAGTGAATACAAGCAATTTACTTTTATGGTTTTGACACTCATTCCAAAGGAAGGGGTGAAGGTGGAGGGAGAAATTAGCAACTTTTTGGAGTTCTTGCCAAATGTTGTACTAGATACTTCCTTCTGGTATTGCACTTAGAGAACATCACCTTCAAAAGGAGATGCAATTATCCACATTTTGTAGACAAGGAAATTGAGGCATAAGTAACTTTCCCAAAGTTACATACCATGTCTCTGACCTCTGATCTACCTAACTCGAAATCATGGGTGTTTTAAGATATGAAAAATTACAAAGATATTAAGTCAAACTCACAACTTTTTCCCTCATTGTATTGCTTCCTGAGGAATTAGGGCAGAGGAGGGACTGTAGGAAAAGAATTTTTAGAGGTGGAAAACCCCTCCAAAGGTCATTAAGTGTCAGCCTTGGGCATGACCGCACATATCATCAGAGTGATGCTTAGTTATTTCGTTCACTTCTAAATATAACCTAGAGAAATCGAGTTTGTTCCTTATGTCTGCTTTGTTTTGAACCCAATGAAAACCTCTGTGGAATAAGAACTCATCCTTATACCCTCAAATCATAGAGTCCTAGATATGGACATTGCAATCCCCTAGATATGGACATTGCAATCCCCTATTTAGAAAAACTCAGCAACAGAACACCCAAGCTATGCAGTTAGAAGAGGGGTTCCTGAGGTGCCTGGGTGGCTTAGTCGGTTGAGTTACTGACTTTTGATTTCAGTTCAGGTCATGATCTCTGGAACCCTGAGTTGGGCTCTGTGCTCAATGGGGAATCTGCATGGGATTTTTCTCTCTTCCTCTCCCTCTGCCCCACCCCCGCTTGTACTCTCTCTCTCTCTCTCTCTCTCAAAATAAATGATTTTTTTTTTTTTTAAGGAGAGGGGTTCCTAACTGCTACGGGCAGTGTGGGGAACTAGAATACTCTTATTTGTCTTAATTTTCTAAGTGCTAGAAAAAGACTGTGGGAATTAGGCAGCCACACCACAATGGCTGAGGGGAGTGGCAGCAGCATGGGTTAGGAAAAGAGCTATGCGAGGTTTATAGATAGGATATGGGTCATAGTCATTTTGGCAAGTCACTGCAATCACAGACACCTTTGCCATCATCTCCAACTATGCTGTTTCATGAAAAAGATGAAAGTAGGAGAAGGTGGGGAAAGGTAAGTGACTGGCCCAAGATCTTAAAGGCACAATCCTAGCCTGATGCAAATAATTCACTCTTTNCAATTAAAGTTGTGATTATCTGAAAATGCTTCTCAGAGAGGATCTCATTCTTTTGAGGTATACCCTCCCCAATCCATGTTTATTCTGTTTTCAAAACAAAAGGCAGGTCGACTCTCTCTTTGATCCTGGAAAAAATTTAATATAAAGTACTGTGTAGATTCCATTTATGGAGTGAATATGTCACAGGGATGAAAGGCACAGCAGAGGGAATAGAGTCAATGGTACCGTAGCAGTGTTGTCTGGTGGCAGATGGTAGCTACGCTTGTGGTGAGCACAGCATAATGCATAGAGTCACCCAATTGCTGTGTTGTACACCTGAAACTAATGTAACATTGTATATCAACCGTACTTTAATAAAAAAATAAAGTACTCCATAGAGCATCCAGGGGGTACTTCTTTCCTCAAATAAAGGGGGAAAGAAACACTTTAGCTCAGTAACTGCAGTTGTTTTCCCATTTCCTGCAGTTGGATTAAGCCCACGTCTAACGTGTCAGGAAGAAATGAGCAATAACATTTGCTGGATTAAGGTCTCAACTTTCTTTTAACTCTAATCTGGGTGTGTTACCTCATGATTTCAAGACCTCTGCCTGGGGCGCCTGGGTGGCTCAGTCATTAAGAGTCTGCCTTCGGCTCAGGTCATGGTCCCAGGGTCCTGAGATTGAGTCCTGCATTGGGCTCCGTGTTCAGCCGGGAGCATGTTTCTCCTGTTTTAGGTGTCATATCCAAAAATTCATTACCAAGACCCATGTCAGGAGCTTTATTCCAATGTTTTCTTCTAAGAGTTTCGTGGTCTCAGGTCTTTACATGTAAGTCTTTAATCCATTTTGAATAAATTTTTGTTGAGTAGTGTAAGGTCTCGGTCCAGTTTCATTCTGTTACATGTAAATATCCAGTTATCTCAGCACCATTTATTGAAGAGACTGTCTTTTCTCCTTTGAATATTCTTGGCTCCCTTGTCAAATATTAGTTGACTAGTGTATGCCTGGATTTATTTCTGCTCTGTTGGTCGATTTGTCTGTTTTATACCACCACCATACTGTTTTGATGATTAAAGCTTCATAGTATAGCTTTAAATCAGGAAGTGTGATGCCTCCTGCTTTGTTCTTTCTCGGAATTTCTTTGGCTATTCAGGGTCTTTTGTGGTTCTGTACATATTTTATAAAAAATGCCATTGGAATCTTGATAGGGATTGCATTGAATCTATACATGGATTTTGATAATATTGCTATTTTAACAGCATTAATTCTTCCAATCCATGAACATGGGATTCTTTCCCATTTATTTGTGTCTCCTTCAATTTCTTTCATCAATCTTTTGTCTTCAGAGTAGATACCTTTCACCTCTGTAGTTAAATTTATCCTAAGTGTTTTTTTGTTTTCGATGCTATTGCAAATGGTATATATAGATTTATTTCTTTTTCAGAAAATCTGTTGTTAGTCTACAGAAACGCTACTGATTTTTGTATGTTAATTTTGTATCATGCAACTTTACTGAATTCATTGCATAGATCCAACCATTTTTGGGTTGAGTCTTTAGGATTTTATATATATAAAATCACATCATCGGCAAATAGAGACAATTTTACTCTTCCTTTCCAATTCTAATACACTGTACTTCTTTTTCTTGCCTGATTGCTCTAGCTAGGGCTTTCAGTACTATGTTAATTCACTAGGAGTGTTGAGAGTGGGCACCCTTGTCTTTTGCCTATATGCATTTTTTAATCATAATTTTTAGAAAAAGAGCATATGACCTAATTCTGGCAATAAATTTGAAAGGAAAGTCATGTAGGGGACATCTAGAAAATGTTTGCTTGCTTTTAAGAATATGGTATAAGTAGAAATGGTTGTCTGTAATTGTTACATCTATTTTATTGTTATTCTGAAGGTAAATCCACCGACAGACTCTCAGGGCACATAAGGAGACCACTGAGTTACTGCATCTATAAAGTTTTCATACTTCTGAGTCAGTGTTAAATGTTACTTATGGCATAGAAGCATCCTCCATAAAAAGCAGAGAATATTTCTTTTTTTTTTTTAACTTTTTTTTTTTTTAAAGATTTTATTTATTTATTCGACAGAGATAGAGACAGCCAGTGAGAGAGGGAACACAAGTAGGGGGAGTGGGAGAGGAAGAAGCAGGCTCATAGCGGAGGAGCCTGATGTGGGGCTCGATCCCATAACGCCGGGATCACGCCCTGAGCCGAAGGCAGACGCTTAACCGCTGTGCCACCCAGGCGCCCCAAGCAGAGAATATTTCTATAGCAAAATTTTATTTTTTAGGTTTTGGTGAGTTATTTTAATTATATATCTGTTAAAAAAATAAACCTACATTAGACCTAGGAATTAATCTATAAATTAGGATTACTTATTTTAAAAATATAGATAAGACTTTCATTTTATAAATTCAGGTTTATTGAGGTATAATTTACAAACAGTAAAACCACCATTTTTAAATATATAGTTTTTATTTTGACAAATGTATACTTCTTCATGGATTAGTCTCTATGCCCATTTACCACGTAAAAAAATTATGAGGACATTGTCCTGATTTCAGCTTTTATTTGAGAAGAAAATTTTTCTTTAAATGGATTGTAACTATTTATATTTGTAGCTCCAAATTAACTTTAAAGGAGCTGTGAAGCAATCTGTCTGTAGGGATAGAGGGATTTAAAAATAAAATCTTTTTAAAAAACAAAAAATAAAATAACTATATAATATTCCATGGTGTGGATATACTATATTTTATGCACCATTCCTTTATTCACTTTCTTTGCCTTAACATGTGATGTAGTGATAAACATTTCTGTAGAGATATTCTTACCTTCTAATGCTCTTTCTACGAGAGAGATTCCCAGAAGTGGGATTGCAGGATCAAAGGCTATTTCAAATTTTAAGAAATTTGCCGGACAGATTTCTAGAAAAGTTGTAGTGGTTCATATTTCTACTCACAGTGTTAGGAAAAAAACCCTACAAAAACAAAAACCTGCTTTCATAGATCCCTGATGGAAATGTGCTACTGTTCTGTTTTGTAAATCTGATGGGAGTGAATTGATGTTTTGTTGATAGTTTACTTTGTATTTCCTTGACTAGTAGAGTTTAAACATTGTTTAATGTTTGTAGGCTGTTTCTATTTCTTGCTTTGTGAAAATTTCAACTTCTACTCTTTGACATTTTTCACACTGGAAATTTTTTACAAGTTGTAAGAATTTGTGTATCAGTCTTTGTAAGTATATTTATATCGGTATTTACATACATACACATAACCTATCACTGTATCACTTTTAACTTTAATCTTTCCTAATAGTAATATTGCCTGTCCTGTCCCTGTTTTACTTAATATATATTTTTCTGGTATCTTTCTGCCCGTCCTTTTATTTTCAGCCTCTCTTTACCCAGTTTCTAGTTTTTTTCTTATCAACATCCTGCAGCCAGGTTTTGTTTCAACTGAATCTGGCTGAGTGTCTTTCCTGATAGTATTTGTAGGCTTATTATTATTATTTTTTTAGATTTTATTTATTTATTTATTCATTTGCAAGAGAGCCAGAGCAAGAGAGCACCACCGAGGGGTGGGGGGAGGGGAGCAGCAAAAGGAGAGGGAGAAGCAGACTCCCCGGTGAGCAGGGAGCTGGATGGGGGGCTGGATCCCAGGACCCTGGGATCATGACCTGAGTGGAAGACAGATGGTTGGTTAACTGACTGAGCCACCCAGGTGCCTCAGTATTTGCAGGAGTGTTATGTTGTGACCAATATTCTTGATATCTCTTCCATAATTCTTTATGATTTATTTTTACTCAGGTGTTTACTGTTTCTTTCCCCCTGATTAATTTGTAAATTCCACTCTACTTTTCAAGTTTCAGCACTTATAATTAGACATCTATTTCTCTTCTATTATTCGAAACATGATAACCAATCTTTCTCCCACTAGAATGCTCACTTTCCTCACTGCTCTGCCCAGTACGATGAGATCTTTAGAATAATTTGTCATCCTTGCTCTCAACCAGGCTCCTCTGGTCCCATTTGTAATGCCTTTATTTCTTTCCTATCCCAACCACCAGCTACAAGGAATTGCAGAGCACCTTTAGTGCTTTCTGTTCATGACTGTTGTTAGAATATCTCTGGCATTGTGTCTCTTCTTTTTCAGTGCTCCTTGTTTCCATTTATTTTCCATATCCTCAGTTTATCATTATTAATTTAAATTTAACTGTATTTGAAGATAGTTACTTGGAAGATTTATTGCACATTATTACTCTTTTCCTCTCTTCTTCATAGGCTCTTATCTTGATGACTCTGTTCATAGTCATTTGTTGTTGGAAATCTTTCCTTAAATCAGATGTATTTTCTAAAATTTTGCATATCTACCAATCTTTGATCATCATGGGATAATTGAAATACAGCTCTTTTTTTCTCACTGGTCTGTGGATAACATTCTATCTTCATTTTAAAATTAAGAAAGATTTTTAAAATTTTATTTTAAATTTTATTTTTTTTTAAATTCCAGTGTAATGAATGTACAATGTTATATTAGTTTCAGGTGTAAAATATAGTGATTCAGCAATTCTGTACATTACTCAGTGCTCATCACGGTAAGTGTACTCTTAATCCCCTTCACCTATTTCACCCTTCCCCCCACCCCCCACCTCGCCTCTGGTAACCATCAGTGTGTTCTCTATAGTTAAGACTCTTTTTTGGTTTGTCTCTTTTTTTCTTTGTTCATTTATTTTGTCTCTTAAATTTCACAAATGAGTGAAATCATGGTATTTGACTTTCTCTGAATGTCTTATTTCACCTAGCATTATACTGTCCAGCTCTCTGGCAAGATTTTATTCTTTTTTTTTTTTTTAAGAATTTATTTATTTATTTGAGAGAGAGAGAGTGAGTGAGAGAGAGCACAAGCCAGTGGGGAGAGGCAGAGGGAGAGGGAGAAGCAGACTCCCCACTGAGCATGAAGCCTGATGCAGGACTCAATCCCAGAACCCTGGGATGATGACCTGAGCTGAAGGCAGATGCTTAACTGACTGAGTCACCCAGGTGCCCTGATTTCATTATTTTTTATAGCTGAGTAATACACATACATATATATGTATATATATGTGTGTGTGTCTATCTTTTTTTATCCATTCGTCAATTCATGGACACTTGGGCTGCTTCCATATCTTGGCTATTGTAAATAACGCTGCAGTAAACATAGGGGTGCAAATATTGTTCTGAATTTGTGTTTTTGTATTTGAGTAAATACCCAGAAGTAGAATTACTGGATCATGTGGTAGTTCCATATTTTACTTTTTGAAGAACCTCCATACTGTTTTCCATAGTGGCTGCAACAGTTTACATTCCCACCAACAGTGCAAGAAGCTTCCTTTTTCTCCACATCCTCACCAACACCTGTTATTTCTTGTGTTTTTTTTCCCTTGTGTTTTTGATTTTAGCCATTCTAACAGGTGTGAGATGATATCTCATTGTAATTTTGATTTGCATTTCCCTGATGGTGAGCAATGGTTAGTATCTTTTGTATGTGTCTGTTGACCATCTGTGTGTCTTCTACGGAGAAATGTCTGTTCATACTTTCTGCTCATTTTTTAATTGAATAATTTATTTTTTGGGTGTTGAGTTTTATACATTCTCTATATATTTTGGATACTAACCCTTTATCTGATATGCTTTTTGAAAATATCTTCTCCCATTCAGTAGGTTGCCTGTTGATTGTTTCCTTTGCTGTGCAGAAGTTTTTTATCATGCTCTCAATCTTAGGGGAAAAGCTCTCCACTTTTCACCATTGAGTATGATGTTCACTGTGGGTTTTTCACATATGGCTTTTATTATGTTGAGGTATTTTCCCTCTAAATCTGCTTTGTTAAGGTTTTTTTTTAATCATAAATGAATGTTGTCCTTTGTCAAATGCTCTTTCTGAATCTTTTGAAATGATCATATGGTTCTTATCCTTTCTTTTATTAATGTGGTGCATCACGTTGATTGATTTATGAATATTGAACTACCCTTGTAACCAGGGAGTAAATTCTACTTGATCATGGTAAATAATTTTTTAATGTATTGTTGGGTTTGGTTATGCTAGTGTTTTGTTGAGGAGTTTTACATCTATGTTCATCAGAGATATTGGCCTGTAGTTCTTCTGTTTTTGTAGTGTCTTTATGCAGTTTTGGTATCAGGGTAATATTGGCCTTATAAAATGAATTTGGAAGCTTTCCTTCCTCTTCTGTTTTTTGGAGTAGTTTGAGAAGAATAGACATTAGCTCTTCTTTAAATGTTTGGTATAATTTACCTGTGAAGTCAAAGACTTTTGTTCATTGGGAGTTTTTTGATTACTGATTCATCTTCAATGCTGATAATCAATCTGTTCAAATTTTCTATTTCTTCCTGACCCAGTTTTGGGAGGTTATACGTTTTTAGGAATTTATCCATTTCTTCTAAGTTGTCCAGTTCTTTTGGAACATAATTTTTCATAATATTCTCATAATCCTTTGTATTTCTGTGATGTTGGTTGTTACTTCCCTTTCTTTTCTGATTTTGTTTATCTGAGTCCATTCTCTTTCTCTCTCTCTCTTTTGATGAATTTGGCTATAAGTTTATCAATTTTGTTGATCTTTTCAAAGAACCAGCACCTGGTTTCACTGTCCTATTGTTTTTTTTCATTTTCTATTTTGTTTATTTCTGCTCTAATGTTTTTATTTCCTTCCTTCTACTGGCTTGGAGTTTTGTTTGTTCTTTTTCTAGCTCCTTTAGATGTCACGTTAGGTTGTTTGTTGTTGTTTTTTTTAGGTTAAGATGTTTATTTTAGATTTTTCTTACTTTTTGAGGTAGGCCTGTTTTGTTATAAACTTCCTTCTTAGAACAACTTTTGTTGCATCCTAAAGATTTTGGACCATTGTGTTTTCATTTACATTTGTTTCCATCCTCTCTGATTTCTTGGTTTACCAAGAATTCACTGTTTAGTAGCGTGTTATTTAACCTGGATGCATTTGTGGTCTTTCCAGATTTTTTCTTGTGGTTGACTTCTAGTTTCATAGTGTTGTGGTCAGAAAAGATTATGGTATGACTTCAATCTTTCTGAATTTGTTGAGACGTGTTTTGTGGCTTAACACATGATCTATTCTGGAGAATGGTCCATGTGCACTTGAAAAAAAATGTGTATTCCACAGTTTTAGGATGGAATGTTCTGAATATATGTTAGAACCATCTGGTCTAATGTGTCATTCAAAGCCACCATTTCCTTATTGATTTTCTGTTCGGATGTTCTGTATATTGAGTAAATAAGGTATTAAAGTTCCCTACTATTATTGTGTTACTATTGACTACTTCCTTAAGGTTTGTTATTAACTGCTTAATGGGTGCTCCCATCTTGGCTGCATAAATATTTACAATTGTTATATCTTCTTGTTGGATTTTTCCCTTTACGATTATATAGTGTCCTTCTTTGTCTCTTGTAGTCTTTGTTTTAAAGTCTATTTTGTCCCGTATCAGTATGGCTACCCCAGCTTTCTTTCCACTTCCATTTGCCTGACAAATGCTTTTCCATCCCTTTGTTTTCAATATTCATGTGTCTTTAGATCTGAAATGTGTCTTTTGTAGGCAGCATATAGATGGCTCTTGCTTTTTTATGCATTCTGTTACTCTATGTATTTTTTTGAAAGATTTTATTTATTTATTTATTCATTCATTCATTCATAGATCATAGGTGGGGGGAGGGGCATAGGGAGAGAAAGAAGCAGGCTTTGTTTGCACTGAGCACAGAGCCCAACCCAGGGCTTGATCCTACAACGCTTGAGATCATGACCTGAGCTGAACCAACTGAGCCCTTCACCCTCTGTCTTTTGAATGGAGCATTTAATCCATTTACATTCAAAGTAACTATTGATGGGTATGTACTTATCGCCATGCTGATACTTGCTGTATTGTTGTTCTGTAGTTCTTCTGTGTTGCTTGCTTCTCTTGCTCTCTTCTCATGGCTTGCTGGCTTGCTTCAGTGATATTTTTGGATTCCTTTCTCTTTATTTTTGGTATATCTATTACTGGTTTTTGATTTGTGGTTACCATTAGGTTTATATATAACATCTTAAGTTGAAGGTCGCTTAAGTTTGAATCCATTCTAAAAGCACTAGATTTTTGCTCCTCTCCTCCACATGTTTTAGGTATATGGTGTCATACTTTAAATCCTTTTATTTAGTGAATCCCTTGAGTATAAAAATCCTTTGATTTTTATAGATATACTTAATTTTACTGCTTTTTTGATCCCTACTTTTCTTAGTCCTGCTTATGGTCTTTCCTTTCCACTCAAAGAATCCCCTTTAACTCTTCTTGTAAGGCTGGGTTACTGGCCCTGAATTCCTTTAACTTTTGTTTGTCTGAGGAAGTCTTCATCTCTCCTTGTATTCTGTATGATAACCTTGCTGGATAGAATAGTCTTGGCTGCAGATTTTTACTTTTCAGCACTTTGAATATATCATGTTATTCTCTTCTGCCCTGCAAAGTTTTTGCTGAAAAATCAGCTGATAGCTTTATGGGATTTCCCTTTTATATAATGGTTTTCTTTTCTCTTGCTGTTTTTAAAATCTCTATCACTACTTTTTGCCACTTTAGTTACTATGTATCTTGGTGTGGACCTCCTTGGGTTGATTTTGTTGGGGACTCTATGCCTCCTGGATCTGGATTTCTGTTTCCTTCCCCAGATTCAGGAAGTTTTCAGCTATTATATCTTCAAATACATTCTGTGCCCCCTTTTCTCTCTCTTCTCCCTCTGGGACTCCTATAATGTAAATGTTATTATGCTTGGTAGTATCACGGAGTTCCCTTAGTCTATTCTCATTTTTTATTAGTCTTTTTTTCCCTCCTGTTCAGCTTGATTGTTTTCTGTTACTCTCTTCTCCAGGTTGGTCATCCATTCTTCTGCTTCCTTTAGTCTATTATGTATTTCATCTAGTGTACATTTGGTTTCAGTTATTAAGTTCTTTATCTCTGATTGATTGGTTCTTTTTTATATTTCCTGTCTCTTTGGTGACCGTCTCACTGAGATCTTCCACTCATTTCTCAAGTCCACTGAGTATCTTTATGGCCATTACTTTATTTACTTATTTGTGAAAGATTTTATTTATTTACTTGACAGAGAGAGAGCGAGCACAGCAGGGGGAGCAGTAGGCAGAGGCAGAGGGAGAAGCAGGCTTCTTGCTGAGCAAGGAGCCCAATGTGGGACTCGATCCCAGGACTCTGGGATCATGACCTGAGACAAAGGCAGACGCTTAACTGACTGAACCACCCAGGCACCCCTACAACCATTACGTTAAATTCTCTATCTGGCATATTACTTATCTCTGTTTCATTTAGCTCTCTTGCTATGATTTTGTTCTCTTCTTTCATTTGAGACATATTCCTCTGTCTCTTCATCTTGTCTAATTCTTTGTGTCTGTTTCTGTGTGTTAGGAAAGTCAGCTACATCTCTTGCTCTTGAAAGTAGTGGCCTTGTGAAGAAGAGGTCCTGCTATGGCATGTCCCCTGTTCTCCAGCACTTGGTGATATTCCTGTATGTATTGCCTGTACCGTGCTGTTGTGGCTGAGCTGCATTTTTCTTCAGTCCAGTCTGCAGTGGCTCTCTGTGCCTGTTGTGGGCAGGGTTTGGTCCTTGTTTTGTTAATAGGCCAGACTGGGGCCACCTTGGGTTTGAATTGGGTCACACCAGGCATGTGTCAGAGCTGCAGTAGCACCAAACTGCAGAGTGCTCTCCCTGTGTTGTCCCCTGAGAAACTTTCCTTAGTGAGTGAGGCCTGAAGTCAGACCAAATGTCTGCCCCCAGCCCACTGCTGGGGCTGCTGTCAAATTGCTGTGTGTGGTTATCTTTCCCTGTCCCCAGGGCAAGAGTCACTTTGGAGTGGTGCTGGTGCTTGTTAGGGCTGCTTGCACAAAAGGAAAGTGGATATTGCAGAGTTTTGTCACTATCAAATGGCATGCGATACTAAATCTTGAAATAACAGATTATTCTCATCTTATACAAACTATTAGAGAACATGGAAAAAGATGAGACACTATCTAATTTTTAAAAAGGTAATGTGACATTGGTAACAATGCAGTATTAGAACAGAAAAAGAAGTCATTGACCAAGCTTCATTGAACATTCATGCAGAAATCCTAAATTAAACAGAAACCAAAACTATGTGTTAAAGGAACATTAGTTAAGAGCCAAAAATTCATAATAGCATTTATTAATAGTAAATACTGTAGCAGTGCTAAGACAGGGAAAATCTAAGTATTCCTTTGTTCACAGCATTTTTTTTCCCATCATTAAATGTTCTTCCTCATCTATGTTCTACCAAATCCAGCTGAACACTTTTTTTGTGATGTCACCTTAAGATTAGTTAAATCTCCTTTTGTAATTTAGGTTATCAGGTGCACATGAATTGTCAAAAAATTATAAAACTTTAAAGGCAGTCACTGGGAGTTATTTGACTTTATATCTCTCAGAGTATCTTGTAAAAAATAGACCCTTAGTAATTATGTGATGATTATTTGTCAGATGCATGTAATGGGCTACTTAAAATTTCTTCCAGACAAAATTCTAAAATAAGTAGATTCTTGTGAATAAAAATACTGAGCATAATGCATGTTACCTGAACTACTTGAATCTGTACAATATTTTACAATATATAAATATTTTATGTACATTTTCCTATTAAGTATTGTTAAATTTGTGAGCCGTGTTGTAATCCCCATTTATCAGATGTTAATACTGAGGCTAATGAAATTAGGTAACTTGCCCTGGTCTTATAACAAATGGAAAGGCTAGCCTTGAATTTAGGCCTTCTCAAACCCAGTATCTTGTTTTCTAATGTTATATGGCCTACTAAACTTCTTTCCATACTAATTTAGTTTTAAAACATGGAAGTGATAATATTCTGTTGAAGTGATAGCATACACATGATAGTTGCAGATGGTTTTAAAAACCAGAAAGTTATTTAAGAAAGGGAAAATTTAGAAAAATTAGAAAAATTCATAGATGAACTATGATTATGTCAGGGTTAGTGTCTTCATCTCACATAAAAACACAGTTTTCTAGAACAGATTTCTAAAAATTCAGTTTTTCTTTTTGGCAAGTTGAAAATTTTAATGAAAAAGGTAGAAATTTACAGAACACAACTACAAAAAGTATATAATAAATAAGAAAAATTAATTATGAGAGGAGGATGAGGATTATTGATGTGTTTGAAGAAAAACTTGAAAAATTAAAAATGATAGTAAACTGAACTGAAGCAAATCTGGTCTTTTAAAGGAGTTGATTTAGTGTTGTGCAACTTGAGGAATAAAAACATGATTTCACCAACTTGTACTTTCTATTGTCCTATGTTTGTTTTTCATTTTTCTAGTTTAACTAAAACACGTTTTTTGGTTTGTTTGTTTTTTAAGTACCAAAGTACCTACTATCTTTGTAGATCTAACGCTGCTTTTCAGATGGGTCAGTGCTATACTGACAGTATCCACAAGGTGTCACTGTAACACCATATTTATTTTGGAACCCGCCTTGCATTTTCACCCTTACTAATTTTTCCATTTGTAGCCGAACTTCTCAGAGGGAGCCCCCTGGAGGCTGCTGGAGGGAAACTGCCAAAGCTCTATTGGGACTTCTGGGAAGAGTTGAGGGCTGGACCAACAAAGGTACTGATGGGCAATGCCGCCCAGAACTGAGAAATTGGAAGGAATGCTTTTTTCTTCTCTCCTGACCTTTCACCTTCCTTTTAACAGCCCAGTAGGAAGTTAGCAGGCAAGAAAGTCTGGGAAATGCAGTTTGTGGAGTCTCAGCACAGAGCACAGTAGAAAAGAATAGCCTTGGAGCTGAGTGAGCGTAAACAAATATACAGCATGAATAAGTCAAGCAACAAGACCACATAAGCATATAAGACCTTATAAGCATATAAGGTGGTTGGAGTTGAAACGTTTTTGGTACTTGGATTATTCAGAAGGAGAATGAAAACACTGATTATCTTTAAACTTTTTTTTAAAAGTTAAATATGCACATGGCCATCTCTGGGGTGCTTACTATAAGGCTACAATAGACTATGACTTACAAAGCAGGATAAAGGAAAATATGGAATGAAGGGATGTAGTCCATCACTCCAGGAGAAGGCAAGAAAAGGGAGAAAGAATTATTTAAAACAACATAGATAAAAAGAACAAAATAAAATATTTGAAATAAATGCAAATATATCAGTAATCACAACCCCCTGATATATGTAATATATAATATATATAATTGCAATATAATAATAATTGTAAGTGTATATGCCCCATGAACATAGTTTCAAGTTATATAAAGTAAAAACCAATAGAATTATAAAAGAAACAAGACAAATCCACCATCATATTTTAAAAGTTTAACACACTTCTCTCAGTATTTGATGGATCAAGTGACAAAACATAATTAAGGAAATAGAAGACTTAACAAAATAAAACAAAAACAGAATCAACAAGCTTAATTTAATGGACGTTTACAGAACACTGCTGTCAACCGCAGGAGAATTCTTTTTAAGCACACATTGAGCTTTTATAAAAGTGGAAAATATGTCCATCCATAAAGCAAGTTTCATCAAATATTTAAGATCTGGTGTGGAGACCACATTCTCTGACCAATATAATTGAATTACAAGTCTGTAACAAAACAGATAACTAATGTATGTTTAGAAGTTAAAAGCATTTTAAACCAACTTTTTGCTCGAAGAAGAGATTATAGGAGAGGTTAGAAAATACTTAACACTGTAAAATAAAAACATTACATCTGAAAACTTGTAGGATGCAGCTGAGGCATTAAAAAGTTGAATCAGTGGTCAAAAATTATCCCTCTCATAAAATACTCAGCGAGTTTTATTGGCGAGTTCTACAAACATATCAGGAACAGAAAATTCCAATCTTATAACCACTTATAAAAAAGAAACATTCTCTACCTCATTTGATGAGGATCGTATAATTCTGAAGACAAAACTGGATAAAGATAATATGAGAAAGGAACATTCGACCAATTTCTTGCATGACATCAGTACAATAATCCTAAATAAAATATTAGCAAATCAAATCCATTAAGGTATAGCAGAAATAACAGTTTGACCAAGTTGGAGTATTCAGGGAATGCAATATTATTGATGTAAGTCACCATGGTAGTAGAGTAGATTAAAGGAGAACAATTTCCTGGTCACTGTAATTTAATTAATTTGTGATATAGGCTCTAACATTAAATATAGAAGGTCATTCCTTAGCCTATAAAGGATACCTAAAGAAAGTGAAATACATACAACAGATAAAAAGATGTACTTATTTTATATACTTTAGAAAACATTTCTGTCTAAAATTAAGAACAGGACACAATTCCTGCTGTTACCGCTTTTATTCAACATTGTAATGAAGACATTAGCCAGAGCAGGAAGACCAGAAAGAGAAATACACATCTAAGAATTAGATAGACTCACAGATTCTATGATTGTTTATGTAGAAACTCAAAAGAATCTAAAGAGAGTAGAGCTTAGCCTGGTTCCCAGGTATAAGATCAACCTAATATGTTGGGTGCATGTATATATCTACATCTGTGTGTTGATCGCTATTTATATGTTGGCATCAAATAGGATATTAAAAAATAAAAATTGTTACCACCACCAACAATATCAACAAAATAACACACCTAGATATAAATATAACAATGAAGTGCAAGACCATTTTGTAGAGAATTATAAAACAGTATAAAAAGATATTAAAGCAAGACCTAAATATAAATATAGAGGAGAGATATACAATGTTCAAGAATAGGGACATTCCAAATATAATAATATAAATATATAAAATATAGAATAAATATAATACATATTATATATATATATATATATAT
>NW_024425563.1:73369966-73402334 GCF_017311325.1 Ursus maritimus | reverse complement strand
TATATATATATATATATATATTAAGATAGGCAGGGAAAGAGAGAGGGATGGGAGGGGCAGAGGGAGAGGGGAATCCCAACCACGCTCCATGTGGGGCTCCATCCCATGACCCTGAGAGCCACTTGAGGCACCCAGTTGCCTGAAAAATTAAATATATTTTTTAACGTGAAGTCTATTTCATCATAAAGATTAATATTGCGTATGAGAGAAAAATCCACTTATATGACATAGTGTCAGTTTATTAGCAGCCTAAAGACACATTTCATTCTCAGCTAAACCGTGATTGTATTCTGACACAGTGGTTCTCAGAAGTTAGGTATATGTTGCATGGGGAGACAGGGACAAAAATTCCTCTCATTTTCATGGACTGAAGTTGCACAGCAGACAAATATTTTTCTTAAAGATTTATTTATTTATTATAGAGAAAGAGCAGGAGCAGGCAGGGCAGAAGGGAAGGGAGAGTGAATCTCAAGCAGACTCCACACTGAGTGCAGAGCCTGACTTGGGGTTTGATCTCACAACCCAGAGATCATGACCTGAGCCAAAATCGAGAGTTGGACGCTTAACCACCCAGGTACCCCAACAAATATTTATAATAGGCAAAAGTATATGATACACTTGCATTTTACTTCTTGTGTTTTAATTTTCTGAAGTGCTTTAGATAAATAATATCATGATGTTTTGCCCCCAAATATGTCATATGACATCTCTGAATGATAAGAACATTTTCTATATAAACACAATATCATTGTCTCATATGACAAAATTAACATTTCCTATTAACGTTAACAATGAACATTAGCATTAACAATTTCCTAATAATTATGAATAGTTATAATACCCAGTTTGTATTCAAATTAGTCAAATTATTCTTTATGCATTGCATTTCCCCTTTGTTGTCTTAATTCTGCTAAGATGCAGAATCGTTGCTAATGCTGCTTCCTTGTCCTTTCTCCAGGGTATCAAGAAAGGCCTTTCCTAACCCTCAAAATTGACTTGCTGCCTAATTGTTTAACTTCCCTTCATCTTAATCAGCAATTTCAACTAACCTGCTCTTACCTTGGAGTAAGGGAAAAAATAATTGCTACTTCATAAAATGCAGATGCAGGAAAGTCTTTATGTATTTCGGTTTTCCTTTCTGGCCTATATAAGATGCTCAGGCGTTAAGTTCAAATTACTGACACTAATGTGAGCCGTACAATTTGTTGTAAATCACGTGATTATAAGTTGATCATTTCTTATATTTCTTGGTATCCCCTATAGTACGTTGTTCAAATATAGTATGTTGTTCAAATACTTGTTAATAAATTGATACTGCCAAAATATAAATTCTGATTTTTGGAGTACTTAGCATACTTAGTCAAATGTGAAGATATTTTAGAAAAATCTTCACAGGTTTTCAGACCCACTTTTTTGTACTCATTCCCTCACTTCTCCCATCTCCTCATCATCTCAGTATTGGTGTTAAACCTCTTCCCAGAATGAAATGACATAAAGTAAGCCATATGATCTTTTGCTTAATTAAAACCACAGGGATAGATCTGGAAAAATAAGCCAATTTCTAAGCAGGTATTTGGAAGGTCTACCTTGAGATCTCTGGTTAATTGGTCATGCTGGAGGCAGGATAGTTCTTACGGTAGCTATCTTTTAGAAGCTAATGCTTTTATGTTAACAGTACACATTACTGTCTCCTCCCACAGGCTATCTAATGAGTTTTGCTTTTATTTATTTTTAACAAAAAAAATTATTCATCTAAATAAACACAAAAGTCACCATTAAAAATTAATTTAAATCATATATGAAGAATTTCACTAGTGCATCTCTAGCATTTGGCAACTTGTTTGTATGGAGTTTATTTCTTTTGTACTTTTGTCTTGCTAAATCGGAGAAATGACTTATTTTATCCTGTGTTTTTAAGTAGCTCAACTGCAGAATTCTATGGAAACTTCAGAATTACAGTAGATAGATATATCTTTTCATTTATTCAATGAAATATTTTTAAAACATATTATGTGTAAAATATTCCCAGGGATACAGAGTTATTAGGGTAATTAGGGTCACCCATGATTTCCATATTGCCAAATCCAATGATCAGCCTCTCTCATATTGGACATATATAGTCATAGTCATCAGTCCCTCCTACTTGACCCACTTTCTTCATTGGCCTCCAAATCTCCACTCTTTCAAGATTGTCCACCTACCTCAATCTCCTTTGCTGGACCTTGCTCATCTTCCCACCGTCTAAAGTTAGGATGCATCATGTCTGTCATTAGAGCTGATTTCTTCTCACTCACATCTCAGGTGACTCCTTCAATCCCATTACACAATTGTCATGTCCAAAAGGACAGTTCCTCCCTCCAAACCTGTTCCTCCCACACCTGACCATGCCTGACTGTATTCCCCACTATCCCCCATTCTAAACTGCCATAATTTCATTCCTGGATTATTATCTTCTAATTTCCTCCTTCAGTATTCCCTTGCCCCTTCACAGTCTACTCCACACTCAGCAAAGTGAGAGATCCTTTTGGAACATGGCACGCCTCCATTTAAAACCTTACAATGACTTGCCTCTCAGAGACACTAAAGAGCCTGAGTCCTTGCCCTGGGTTCCCAGGCTCACAGAATGGCCCTGTTATCTGTCTGACCTGTCTCCACCTGTTCTCCTTCAGGTTCATTCTACTCCTGCCACACCTGTGTCCTTGTCCTTCCTTGAGCACCAAACATTATCCTGCCTCAGGGTCTTTGTGCATGCTCTTCCATCTTCCAGGGCCTTCTCCTTAGATATCTATGAGGTTCCCTTCCTCAAATTCCTTCAGGCTCCTGCGCCCCTGCAGACGCCCCTCAATCTCTGCCTTAATTCTAACTTTTGTTTTTCCGAGAGAGCTCATGTTTGAAGATGCTCATCTGGGGCGCTGAACACTGGGTGTCTCTTGAGATGTTGTCATACAACACTGAAAAACTAAACTTTCTCCCTCTTTATCATGAATAGGCTCTTTTTTTTTTTTTTTGATCCAGGGATAAGAAATTTGGAAACCAACTGGTTGATTCCTGTTTTCTTATCCTATTGATAAATAAGCATGTTATCTAGAGTACAGAAACAACAAGCCTTGCTGAAACTGAGTGCTAACATCAGCCACTAAGATCTGATACAAAACTCTCCATTTTTTTGCCTAGACTATGGCTACAGATATTACATTTGGTAGAATTTTAGAACTAGGAGATATCTTAGAAAAATATAATCTAACCCACTTACTTCACATAGGGGAACTCAAGGATGTTATTTGGGTTAACTGCTCTTTTCATGCTTTTTTGGCTACCTCATTCTGTGCCCTCTGCTTACCCATAAAGGTACATTCCTGTTACTTTCTGGTGATTGGAGGTAAAAATAAGACTTAAAGTTATCCTGTCTAATTTCCTAAGTTTACATATCACCAGATCTGAAAAGATTAAATGACTTGTCCAAATTCAAAAGATTAATGTCAGGGATGGCCCCAGGTTTCCCTCTAGACTTTTATTCTAGGACATTTTCTACTACATTGGGATTTATTTATTTATTTATTTATTTATTAAAGATTTTTTATTTATTTATTCGACAGAGATAGAGACAGCCAGCGAGAGAGGGAACACAAGCAGGGGGAGTGGGAGAGGAAGAAGCAGGCTCATAGCGGAGGAGCCTGATGTGGGGCTCGATCCCACAACACCGGGATCACGCCCTGAGCCAAAGGTAGACGCTTAACCGCTGTGCCACCCAGGCGCCCGTACATTGGGATTTAGATTAAATTCTTAAATGATTAGAGAGCAGTAATTATCAGTGATCTAGATTCATTGTACTTTGTAAAAGTAACATGAAATACTTAAAAAAAAATTGACAGAGTTCTTTGAGTCCACTTTTTCAATTCCACCATTTCAAATGTATTTTGGAGTTTTTTTTTTTTTTTTTAAAGATTTTATTTATTTATTTGACAGAGAGAGACAGCCAGCGAGAGAGGGAACACAAGCAGGGGGAGTGGGAGAGGAAGAAGCAGGCTCATAGCGGAGGAGCCTGATGTGGGGCTCGATCCCAGAACGCTGGGATCACGCCCTGAGCCGAAGGCAGACGCTTAACCGCTGTGCCACCCAGGTGCCCCCATGTATTTTGGAGTTTTGAATATACATAAAAATCAGAAGGATAGTATATGAATACCCATATGCTAGATTCAATAGCCATCAACATTTTGCATTGCTGGTTTCGTCCATTCTTCTTTTTTGCTGAAATATTTTAAAGCAAATCCCGAACATTGTGTTATTTTACTCTGACATATATTAGTATGTGCTGCTTAAAAATGGACTTTAAAAAATCATGAAACCATTATCACCCCAACAAAATAAATAATTCTTCATATATTCTAATATATTTATAGTTCTCCAAATGTTTCAAAAATATCTTTTTACATTTGATTTGTTCACACAAGGTACCACACTCTGCATTTGTTTAAATTTCTCTATCTGGTGTCACATCTTCCTTGTTGTTGATTTATTGAAAGGATTGGGTTACGTGTCCTATAGAATGTTCCACATTCTGGATTTGTCTCTGTGTTTTCTGTTGGTGACATTTAACTTGTTGCTCTATCCCTTGTATTTCTTGTTAACTGAAGTTGGTTCTCAATGCTTGGTGAGATGCAGGTTCAACTCTGTTGGCAAGCATTTGTGGTGCTGGTGCTTTGTAGAAAGCACATGGTGCTAGTGTCTAGGTGTCACACTTTCGTGATGCTAACATGCTACAATTACCCATCAACTTTGCGTCTAGAAATTTCATCTACTGATGAAAGCTGCCTGAATTATTTCATTTGGCAAAATGGTGATTTTCTAGTTTTTTTTTTTTTTCATTTTCTTTAACTGGATTTTTTTCTGTTTAAAAGAACTTTGTGTCATTCAACTAGGGCTATTTAGTTACTGGGTAGAACAGAGAAGGCAGGGTAAATGCCTAATTCTTTTCTTTCTACTGCCAATTTTCAAAGTAAGGAAATACTTAAAACTCAGTGGTGACCAGCTAGATCTTTATATGTGTATGCATTGGGGATTTTTTTATTTTTAAGTGATGGAATGAAATCATGAATTCTAATTAATTAATTTCAGTTACTGTTGTTTTTCATTGTTAGCATGTTTTTGCCAATGGGATTCTTGCCTTTTATTTGTTCCTGCTTGTTTATGTTTGCTTCTGATATGTCCCGTTAGTCTTTGATTGTCTGCTTCTTTTCTGGCATACCTTGCCACAAACTCTTTTTATGTATTTTCTTCTCCAAATCTAGCATCAGAATTCTTCCATAAAGCTGTGGTTCCTTTTAGTGGGAAATCCTGCTTAGACACCAGAATGTGGTCACTGGAGGCTCTCTTGTTTTTGGGTGGTCACCGTTCTCAAGATCTTTGCAATTGTAGAACTAAAGAATACATACTTTGAAAAGAAAAATAATGAAATAATACTGATATTGAATATCAGTATTCCATTCAAATTTAACATCATAGAATTTTCATTTAATTTCTTTAAATTCTTTTACACTAATAATTTTGGTTCTTAACATCATTGAACTATTTTTTGATTTATCTTCATGCGTAAATGTATGTGTGTATTTGTATGTATACTAGTTCCAAATTCATAATACTGATGCTAAAAGATGCTGAATTAAGTTTAAGATTAATTGAAGCTCTGTTTTTAATTAGAACACATTCCACTGAAGACATACATTCAATATCCTCAAAAACCGCTTGAAATAAACCTATTGCTTGTGTTATAATGTCATTATTTTGATATATTGATAAGTTTGTTATTTGTTTTAACTTTTGGAGGCAAAGTGTGGTTTTAGAATAGCTGCTTCAGCATCATCACTTAACAATTTGTTAGAAATATAAATTCTCAGGCCTGTCTTAGAACTTCTAAATCAGAAATTTTGGGAGTCAGCCTCTGAAGGGGAATTTTATATAATATCTGAGGACCACTGATCTCATGATAACCATTTTTATCAGTTTCTCTTTTTGCAAATACAAAAGAATTATGTATATATTAATTATCTCCTTTTTTCTTATCCAGATGTTATCATACTATGTATTGAAAAGATATACTTTTCATATATCATTTTTTAAAGCTTTTATTTTAATTCCAGGTAGTTATCATACAGTGTTATATTTGTTTCTTAATATGTCATTTTTTATTTTTGTGGGAATATTTTGGAGGTAGCTTCCTGGAAGTGAAACCGCTAGATAGATTGCTAGTCTTTTTTTTTTTTTTTTTTTTTTGAGATCTTATCAAATTCCTTTGGCTGGGAATTCAGCTGTTTGCTAGAACCTTGCCAGTCGAGGACGTTGGCAGACTTTGGGATGTTTGCCAATCTGATATGTAAGAAATTGTAGTTCATCGTCATTTTCATTTGCATTTCCTGAATAAGAGTGAGTTTGGACATCTTTTCATATGTTTAGGCACCATTTGCGTTTCTTCTTTTGGGAATGGCTGCTGATACATTTTGCCACTTTTTCATCAGGTCGTTAGTCTGTTTCTTCTCAGTTTGTAAGAACTCTTAGTTATTAAGCATATTAGCCATCTAAGTGCAAATATGTTTTCTCAGTTTACCATTTGTCTTTTACCTTTAGCTTTTACCTTATGTTGTGTCGTGTCATGCCAACATTTTAAGGAAAAGGAACATGATTAGATTTATCAGTGTTTTCTCTCGTAGCTTCTAGATTTTGAATTAGTAAGGTTTTCCTCAACTCAGGTGATAAGGCAATTCTCCCATGTTCTCAGTTTTTAACGCTTAAACTTTGATTTATCTTGGATTTTTCCTGGTGTGAAGTACTGACCTGATTTTATTCTATTTTCCAAATTTATGTCTGGTTGTCCTAACACAATATTATAGTTCATCTTTTTCCTCAGCTATTTGAGATGCCACCTTATCAAATACTGGGTTTCTATACACACTCGAGTCTATTTATACACTCTCTTTTTTGTTCTATGTGTCTGTCTGAACCACACTGTTTTAATTATAGTGACTGTAAAATATATCTTAATATCTGGTGATAATTAGGAATACTTTTCATTTTTATTCTATCACTTCTCTGCTAATGTCCTTAGTCTTCTCTGACTTAGATCTTCTCCAATGACTTCCTATGAGAACCAGTACTTAAAATAGTTGGTTACTGCTACCTCACTTCTGCTCTTCCTCTCACCATTCAATTTCATTTTTTGTCTTATTTTTGATCTTTAGTATTAAAAAGACAAAACATGGTAGTTTTATCTAATTTTAGTCTGTATATTCTTAAGTACAATTAAATGACTATTATTTGGCTTATCAGCTTCAGGAGATATCCTTAGCTCCCGTTTTCTTTGATTGGGTATCATAAAAGGTATAGCTGGGAAGTTCATACCTACAATCTTCCTTATGTTCTTTTCTTTCCCTTCCCATTTTTGCTAATTGTATGGATTATTTACAGATCGTCAGAACATTTGGAATTTATATACTACTTTGTCACCCTCATCTTTTAGTCTTTGTTCTACAGGTGAATATATTCAGTGCTTGTCTGTCAGCCTTATGCTCAAGCTTCTGCAATCCTCTTGTGCTGGATTGTTTTCTAGTTTCTTCTTTGGGAAGAGCTTTAGTGTATTTACAGCTCTTTATTTATGGCCTTTACTTTTTTGTGGGGTGGGGCGGAGAGTGAGAGAGAGTGAGAGAGGTGGGAGGAGCAGAGGGAGAGGGGAGAGAGAATCTTAAGAGGCTCCACTCCACGCCCAGGGTGGAGCCTGAAGAGTGCTGGATCGTGACCCTGAGATCATGACCTGAGCTGAAATCAAGCATCCCACACTAAAGCTTAATCGCTTAACCAACTGAGCCACTCAGGCACCCCTGTGGCCTTTACGTTTGAAGAGCAGTTTGACTAGATGTAAATCCTTAGCTCACATTTTCTTTCATTGAGTATCTTAAAGTTGTTGCTCCAGTGTTTTCTACCTTAAAATGTTGCTGCTTAGAAAATGGATGACAGGGGTGCCTGGGTGGCTCAGTCGGTTAAAGGTGTGTGCCTTCAGCTCAGGTCATGATCCCAGAGTCCTGGGATCCAGCCCTGCATCAGGCTCTCTGCTCAGCAGGGAGTCTGCTTCTCCCTCTGCCTCTGCCTCTCCCCCTCCTTGTTCTCTCTCTGTGTCAAATAAATAAATAAAATCTTTAAGAAAATATAAAGGATGACAATCTGATTTTCATTGTTCCTGACTACCTAAAGATTTTTTTCATTATCTTTGAAGTTTAATAATTTTACTAAGATATGTCCAATAAAATATATCATTTACAGATTAATATAGCATTTCTCCTTGATACGTAGATCCAAGACTTTCTAAATTCAGAAAACTTTTTTTTTTAAGGAAATTTTCTTGAATTACAATCATAAGTATCTCATTTGTTCCATTTCCTAGATGTTATCTTACAGTTCTCCATTTGCATTTATACTATATCTCCTTTGTTTGCTGGCTATTTCTAGTACTTTCTCCTAAATCTTAACAACAGTAACAACAGCAACAACTTTTTCTGTGTTTGAGTTCCTTCACTTTCCCTTTCTATGCATTTATGTCATCTATATGTGTATTCTTTTTAATTTAGTTTTTATTTCTCTTTTTTTGCTCTCTTTTCACAATTCTTTCTTGACATCAGTCACTTCCCATTTTCTATCTTTCCATAACTTTTGGTGCACAACTCCTGGGTATAAGGAATGCTACAATTCTTTAATTCTTTAAATTGGAATAACTCTTCATGGGACTACTACTCAACTAACCAATAGAAGATTCAATTTAGGTAACTCTTTGTGGCTTATGCTCCCTCACTTTGTTGTCAAAGCAGAATCTGATCATTGCTTGTGGCCAGAAGATGGGGAGGGGTCTGCTCCTGTGTCCAGGGTGATTGGCATCTTTATTCTGACTCCTCTGCTGCATGACTGTGCTCTTAAGAGTTGGCCCGATTTAGGCTCTTTGCTTTGAGTGTCCTTAGAGCACTGCACTACATTGTCAGAAGATTCCTACAAAAACCTTTGTGTCTTATTAAGACTCAGTGAGGCAGACCTCGTCACTTGGGATGCTTCATTCCTCAACCCTCCTTCCTCTGGCCGCCTCAGTCTCTGGGCAGAGGAGGGGCTAAACTCATACCTTTCACTCAGATTTGGCCATTTTCAGCTTTCGTTGCCCAAGCGTCTTCCCTTTGCTACCTGCCTCAGCACATTTAGCCCCTCTCTGAGACCATCCGTCTAATAATTTTCAGTGAAATAGAAATATGTATTTTTCCTTTGTGTGTTTTGCAGGATATTTTATGTCTTTAAATCTTTAGGAACACATGTTTTCTTCTGTTTTATGGGAAAGGGAGTGGAGCTTGGGAAAGTTGATGCCACCTCTGGTAGCACTTTCCCAACACTCTGTTTCGTGCATCTTGGCTTATTTATGCCTGTCTTCTCTTAATATACTAGTTAGTGAAACTAATTGTTAAAGGGTTTATTTCAGTGCAAGATACAATACATGTTATGATTTTTAAGATGCATTATAATAAAAATAATTGATTTTGTGACTTTTCATCCACTGATGCTTTGTCAGTTAGGTCCTCCAAGAAGCAGACAGCAAGGTAGAGCAAGAGATACGTTAGAGGATATGCCTGAAGGAGAAGGCAGGAGGGAGCCTTCCTACTGCAGTGCAGGTCCCACACCTGTGAAAGGTGAAAGTGAGGGAAAGATCAGGGAGGAAGAGTTTCAGATCCTGGTGCAGTTGTGAAAGACTCATGGGGTGGGGCAATGGGAAATACTCAAAAAAACTTGCCCATTAGAGAAATCTTAACAAAGCGGTCATTGCTGGCCTCCAGTCCCCCTGTCATGCACAGTTGCGGGCCGGGAGCAGCCCAAGTTAATGTGGATCATGGGTTGAGTGGATGAGGTGCTGTATCCCAAGATGTGGCAGTTGGAGGCTGTCAATCAGCAGGTTCTCTTGAAGGGCTATGGGATGGGTCATCTCTATGGCTGCCACCGATGCTACTTGATATATTTAGCCAGATAAAAAGGAACACTTTTACAGTAAATTTCTTTTATATTACAGCAGTTTGACAAAGTCTTCTTCATATGGGGAAAAGATTCCAACAGAGATTAATTAAGTACAACCTTTGTTGCTGGATATTCCTCAAGTGTCTACTAAGACTCTAATATTATTTTAATTAGAGAATGTAAAAGGAGTTAAAATATCATTTATCATTATTTAGCATTCTAATAATCATCGGCAATCTAAATACACCATTAGATCGTATAATGCTGTTCTTTTAGTCTTGTCATTTTTCTAAAGGTAAAGTACTCATCACTGACTGAGAAGTCCAAAATCAGTAGCTGGATATACCTGTTTCCGATCAGTCTGTCCTTTTGACCGTTTGATTTTGATCTCTAGCCAATTTGTTTTCAACGGAGTCATCTTCCAAAAGTACCAAAAAAACTCTGAGCCTGGGAATCAGGTCATCTCTGGTCTAATTCTGCTTTGTTACAATGTAGCTATGTGACCTTGCAGAAATTACTTCACCCCCTTGGGCTTCAGTTTCCACATCCGTGAAATGAGTTTATTAGATTAGATAATCTCTAGGCTTCATCTAGCCTATGAAATATTGCAGTTGAAGTTGGAGGTTATGGATAAAATATTTCTATATTTGTTATCAAAAACTAAAATAAAGACATGGAAGCTATATTTAGGAAGTGTGTGGACAGCATGCATGTTGGCAAATGCAATTAATATTTAAAACAATCTTCCAGGCCAGAAGAATAGGTTATTTTCTACTAAATAAACTTTAAAAAGGATAGGGTAGATTGTTTGTTTTTTAAAAATAAACCTTTTATTTTAGAACAGTTTTAGATTTACAGAATTATAGCAAAGATAGTAAAGAGTGCTTATTTGCTTTTGCTTTACACTTAAGTTTAAAAATATTTGTGGCAATCAGTGTCGGGTGGTCGGTATTGGTGGTGGAGGGGGCTGAGGTGGGGCTACTGGAGCAGATTATGGAGAGACTGGGCTTCACATTTTCTATGAAAAGAATTTAGGCATGTTATTGACTATCAAAAAAACCCCTCACAACGACAACCTAATACAAGCTTACCTACATTGCTAGAGACCTACATTGATGATCCAGAATAAGGAAGAGACGGTCATATTGTGCTCCAGCCTGGCTACACCTCATCTAGAGTTCTGTTTTTGGTTCAGGAACATTTGTAGGAGGCTAAGAGATGAGGGAGCCGCGCGATGGAAGACTCGGAAGTTATTATCTAAGAGGAAAGACTGGATAAGCTGGATGAAGTTTAGCCTTAACAAGAGAAGACTTAGCAGAAACATGCAACTAATTCCTTTCAAACTTAAATTTATTTTAAAAAATTAGGTAGACTACTCATATAATGAAAAAATCAAAATGATGTAAAAAATATCAGTGCTTCTACTTCTGTTTCTGCCCTGTTCCCCCATCCTGTTTAGGTGTGATTTTTTTTTTTTAATTCATTTCTTTTGAATCCTTCCACTGTGTTTCTTTAGGCAATCACAAGCAAGTACACATATACAGAAGGAATCAGACGACGTGCGTTATTTTACACCTTGAGTTTTTTTACTTAATATATTTTGGAGATCTTTCCATATATATGTATGTAAAGAAGTGCCTCATTTGTTTTAAACAGTTGTATAGAATTCTGTTCTGTGAAAGCATCACAGGAAACTTAACCCGTTACAAAAATCAGTGTTTGAATTCTTTCCCATGTTCTGTTTATACCATGTTATTCATGAAAAAACAAGAAAAAAAAAGAGCAGCAATACATATTTTTCACCTTGAATTCTTGCAGGCATAATCATAGGATAAATTCTTGTGAGTGGGGCCTGGGTTCAAACTTAACTATGCGTTTTTATTTATTTATTTATTTATTTATTCATCTGAAGATTTTATTTATTTGAGAGAGAGATAGTGAGAGAGAGCACAAGGGTGTAGGGGCAGAGTGTGAAGCAGACTCATAGCTGAGCAGGGAGCCTAATGGGGGGCTGCATCCCAGGACCCCAGGATCATAACCTGAGCCAAGGCAGACACTTAACTGACTGAGTCACCCAGGTGCCCCAATTAATGCATTTTTAATCTTAAAAGATACTGCCTAATTGCTGTCCATGGGGGTGGTCCCAGTTTGCACATTCAAGAGCAGTATATGAGAATACATGTCTTCACGGCCTCTGTGCTCAAACTCTTAGATCTTTGCCCACTTGCTAGGTGAGAAATGGCATCTCAGTGTAGTTTGAGTTTTCATGCATCTGTTTATAAATGTTGGAGAATATCTTTTCGTATGTTGGAGAGCCATTTTCCCCCTTCGAACTCTCTGTTCACACCCTCTGCACAGTTTTGAACTGCGTTGTGTAGCGGCTGTTGTTGTCGTACCCTCCCCCTGCTGGCACTCACCTCTACGGACTGAAAGCTGCTTGCGTGAACACCTGTGACACTTTGTCTGCAGGTGTTTCTTCTAGCCACAATGCTATATGGGGCAAGAGTATAGTAAAAATCAGAAGAGCCAGAAGTTAATGCCCTAGCATTTCTTTTATCCAATAACAAACAGGGATTTGGTGCATAAAACCCCCATCTTCCTTTCCCCTTGATAGGGATAAATCTGAGGTTTATTTAATGCTGTCTTCCAGAGTTTCCAGTGGAGTTGCACCCACAGTGGAAACTGGCTTGAAAACCCACACTTTATTCCTTCTCTGCCCTACTTCCCTACTCCATTCCCAGTACTTAATGATTTCGTTTCCAAAGTAAACCATGTGCAGTAGAATCCTTGCCTCAGCATTGGCTTCTGGAGGAACCCAAGCCACATCGTTAGTCCTTCTTGAGTGCTACTCTAAGTGTGGCCTGCAGATGGCGCTAGTTTGTGACCGGCTTGTTACCAGTCTGATAAATTCAGAAATTGAGCTTAAAACTTTAGAACCTTTTGGGTTGTCTGGGTTGTAGAGTCAGTTAAGCGTCCTACTCTTGGTTTTGGCTCACACAATATTTAAGCATGTGATCTGTGGTGTGTTGGCAAAAAAACAAAAACAAAAAATCTGGCCTTTACCTCAGGTAGTTGAAAAGGCACTATTTTACATCATGGTACTAAGAACAATGGGTAGAGAAGTACAACTAGAGAAATTTTGGTTACGTGTAAGGGAATTGTCTAATTGCCCAGGGTGCCTAAAACAGGAAGAGATTTCCATGTTGGCGGCAATCAACACTCTTATGAGGAGAGTGGCTGGCTGGTTGGCTGTTGAGACGGAAGAATTCTGTGCTTGGTGGCAGAGCTCTTCCATTTCAACAGATTCTACCACTCTGTCTTAACAGATTTGAGCAGTAACTCTGTCATTCTTTTTCTTCTCTCTTCTTAATTTAATTTTAATTTTAATTTGATTTCCTTTCCCTAAGGTTTTTTTTTTTTCTTCTTTTCTTTCTCTAGTTGTTTCTTTTTCTTCTCTTTCTTTATGAGAAAGGATTAGTAAAAATGGAATTAATATGCTGGTTGTGTTCCTTAAAAACCTGTTGACTGTCTAAAAATTATAGGGAAAAGTTTAATTCTAGTTGATCCTGTTTTTATAGGTTCTGGTGTACTGTGAGTTCCACTCCCGCAGCTCTTCATAATTTACAAACCGAGAAACTGTCAACTAGGTAATGGTACTGGATCTCTTTTTTTTTTTTTTTTCTTTCAGTAAAGTTTCTCACCTGGTATTAAATACTAAGTGGAAAGTGTTATGAGATTTCCTAGGTGAGTCACTGAATCTGAATAACAAATACGTTCACTCAGTGCATAAAGCACTAGGGTGAAACCAGAGAGAAAGAAAACATTTGTCTTTGAGCTCCTGGAAAAGAGCTCTGCTGTCCTCAGCTTCTCTAAGTCCTCGGGTCAAGGGTTTTGCCTGCCTCCAGCTGAACCCAGCCCTCTCTGATGCGTAGGACAGGTTGTCATCAGACTGGAATGGGAAGACGAACACAGGAGTTGAACTTGATGCCGAAACTGCGAATTGCAGGTCACTACAATCTTATAAAATGCACTAAAATCAACACTAGACAAATGTGGAGCGTTAAGGATGGGCAATCAGGAATATTGGAAGTGCTAATGAGCTTCCTTTTTTTTTTTTTTAAAGATTTTATTTATTTATTTATTTATTTATTTATTTATTTGACAGAGATAGAGACAGCCAGCGAGAGAGGGAACACAAGCAGGGGGAGTGGGAGAAGAAGAAGCAGGCTCATAGCGGAGGAGCCTGATGTGGGGCTCGATCCCATAACGCCGGGATCACGCCCTGAGCCCAAGGCAGACGCCTAACCGCTGTGCCACCCAGGCGCCCCTAATGAGCTTCCTTTTTAAGCAATATTTCAAAAAAGATGGTTCAGTCCATCCAGCCTTGATATATGGATTCGAAGGCACGTTTTGGAGGACGGCATGATTGTCCTTCCATTATACTGTGGCATTGAAAGGGAGTGGCCCTGGAGGCACACTGTCTCCAGTTCAAATTCCAGCTCTGCCTCTTAGCAAGCCAGGCACTCAATGTTTAAGACTCAGGGTATTTTTTTTCCTGAGAAATGGGGATAATATGAGTACTTCAGAGAACTGGTATGAGGATTAAATAAGATTCGGTATGTGAGGTTTAGCACAGGCTTTGTCCATCGGATCATGGAACAAACATTATTGGATACCTTGCAGGATCTGCTTGAAGCAGGAAACATGTGGAACTGGGTGCTTCTGTCTTGTTAGGCTAGGGCAGGGGCACACTGTTCTGCTCATCCTCACTCCTCATTTCTCTAACATCTGTTCCTTTCCCTTTCACTCTTGATCCTGCTCCTCCTCATTGTAGTCTTCTTACTTCCTCTTATGTGTGAATTCAGGGGGCTTCGGAGGGAATTGCACTGTGTGCAGCTATCGATGCGGTGTGTCTATGAGAGGAGGTGAGTTCAGGAGCCTCCCGACTTGCCATCTTGGCCCGGAACGCTCAGGGCTTTGGCTTGGGCTTGAGGAAAGGCAGTGCCTAGGAGAGTAACTAACAGTCTCTTTTCCTAAACTCTCCTGAACAAACCTTCAGAAGCATAGAGGATTTTTCTACATTGTCATTTTAACTCATTATAGAGAACTGGATTAGGATCCTGCAGGGGTATGTTTGGAGCGTGAGTGTGAAATGGGCAGGTGGTGTGGATACTGGTTTAGGGGATGGAGAATAAGACCAGCACCTTGACTGCCATTCCACCTTGACTTTGGGGGGAGGTTCAGAATCTTTTGGGTTCCTAGACGTAAAATTCATTATACACTTTCATCATTATCATGGCTCGTTTATGGTCCCTGAATAATTAGTGCATGAGGAGTTTTTAGTGCAATTTCTAACTGAAGTAGCTTTTGAATAGGGGCTTTTCTATTTGTTTTTAGCTTGTTCCAGGTTGCTAGCCTCTATTTATTTATCCGTTTTTATCTTGCTTTTGAAAGAGTGATCATGCCCATCAGGCTGCAGTGTCCAGTTGTGCAGGACGTCTAACGTCTGGTCTGCAGGCTGAGATCTAACCTGAAGTCAGTCCATTAGTGACGTCATTAGTTCCGTCCTGGTAATATCTACCTGGAGGAAGGAAAGAATTTTTTTTTCTACTTCTTACCAAAGTCCAGTGTGGGATCATATACCCCTACCCGTGTTTGACCAGATGATGCTCTCCCCTCTCTGAGGGTAAAAGTGAAACACAGAGTGCACCCACTGCTGAGCTCAAGCATATACTGCACGAGCTGCAAATCTGTTAGTGTGCTTTTAAGCTCATGTACTGTCTCTCCTTTTCCTTATGCCTGAAGGGAGGTATTTTTACTTCCAGATACTGCAACTACTGTGATTTAAAACCTTTTAATCATTTTTTTTTTCTTTTTGGAATGTTGATGAGTCAAAACCAGAATTAAACATAACTGGAACATATTTTTAAAATAGCATTTAATGAGTACAAATTTACAAAAGCAGTCATCCTTTACCATGGGGAAAACATACAAAAATAAAAGGTCTGTGAGCTTAAAAATTTTCCTAGAATACAGTGCAGTTTAGTCTAACTTTTTAAAAATTTTTTTATAGAGAACAGGTTGGACCTGTTAAAAGGTATACAGTTCACTATTTCCATCTGTTCCAAACTCATTCTTTCCAACCCTAGGTAAACTGGAGGAGTCAGCTGTGTTAGGAGGATCAAGTTGGTTTGATGGTTTGGGGAGAAAGGAGGTTGAGAAGGACAAGGGGAGGAAATTGGTTCTCTGGTCCACTGGTGGGGCTTGGAGCCATAGTGGTTGAGTCTAGGGTCAGGCTTGCCAAGGTCTTGTTATACCAAAACCATAATATATACATATTCTTCTACTTCTGGCATCATGGATAGCTTTTATTAACTACCCAGGTGGAACATTTTTACTAGGGTTATAAAAGTAGAGTTTTACTCTAGGTAGGTTTATTTATTTATTTATTTATTTATTTATTTATTTATTTACCTAAGTGTGGCATTTTCTATTTTTAATGGTGAACTATGGCCCAATAAAAACTCGTTACCAAAGAGCATCATTAACCCCAGAGGCTTTCTTTACATCAGCCTGGGTGGTATTTAATTTTGAAGCAACCATTCTCTAGACAATGAGCAGGCTTCAACCCTGGAACACTTGGCTCTTTTGCACAAAATGGAGTGGATGAGTAGTGACATTTTCCCTGTCTTTCCCACTGATGCTCTAGGGTCAGCACTATACATCACAGCTCTGCTCAGTTTTCCAGGGTTTTTTTTTTTGTAACCTTGCTCAGGTGGATCAAGGATAAATTAATGGAGCATGTGTTCTGTGTACCTTCTCAGTGAACACAAACTAATATAAAAAACAAAATTTATAAAAGGTATGATGAAACCAACACCCTCCTCCAATGCCAGTGGTATTGACACGGTCAGTTTAGAAATAATTTGGCAATATATATCAAGTGCTGTTAAGAGTTTCTTAATTTTGTAATCCCAGTTCTTGGCAAGTATTCCAAGAAAATAATTGAAAATATGGAAAAAAGTAATAAGTGCTAAGATATTCTCTGAAATGTTATTTATTTTAGTAAAAAACATATATAACCTACATGTTTAATGCAGTGGTTAAATAAATGCCCATTTGATGAAATATATTGCAGCCACTAATAATATATGCATACCATGTAAGAGAATGAAACCACTGATATATTAAGTGAAAAAGGAAGGATGTAAAATTGAATATACAGTATAGATGAAACTATTTTCAAAAAGTTTTGTAGAGAAATATCCTGGATGGTGGGTGATGTTTTAATATGTTTTAATCATTTTGCATCATGTAGAATATATGATAATAAAAGTTTAAAAAAAAGAAAAATAGATGGCCTTTATAGAGCAGGCAGAAAAATGTCAATCTGAAAGCCTTTGGTTATTTCAGTTTGTGGGAAGAGGGTGCATGAGGCTCCTTCCAGCTCCATGCATGAGCCAGGAAGGCTAATCCTGCTGAAGGTCATCTTGGAAATGGCACTATCAGCACAAAAAACAAAGAAAACTGTCCTGCATTCCAGCAAAGATTTGAGAAGGAACCAAGTCTCATATTTCAGCTACAGTTCACACTTTTCTACTCTAAGATTTTATATAATTCTCTCTCATCTATGCATTGGTCAAACTTATACTTTCATTATTCATTTAATTTCACTGCTTAAAATTATAATAAGCACTGAAAATTTATAGAAGCCACTTTTTTATACTAGAAATTACTAGAAATCCATTTCATAGATGATTAGTATTGAACAATATTTGGAATATACTATTCACAAAGCATACCACCATACCTAAATCATACAAACCTAGTATAGTGCAACTTTACAAAATTTATTTAGCTTGCTATCTAAAATTCTGGCTTATTTCAACTTTTTGTGCAAGGGCTTTTATCAACCCTTCCTTGCTTATTGTACATTGAAAAAAATCCAAGTGGATATCTCTCCATTTGAACTCAATCTTCTCTATACCTATTCCTTGTAGAGGAAGGATCTTACGACAATGGTAATAGATTTGCATATATTCAACCCATGGGTTACTTCCCATCAATGGTGATATTTTCGTTGTGTTATGAAATAGTTCTCCACAGTACACATCCATGTTGGCAAAAGCAAAATCAAAGAGCACATTTAACTATAGAATTCACTATGGCTCTACTTAGGATCACCTTCATTTAAAAAGAACAGTAAGAAAAATTCTCATTTCTTTTACTTCATTTGGCCCTCCTTTTCAGACATACCTCAGAAAGCCTTTATCAGTGACCACCATCTTACTGTTTTCTTTTTCATTGCACTCAGCCCTTGAATCACAGAAGGAAGTTGCATGTATTTCCCCTGGATTTTGTAAGACATTAGGTCATGCATGTTGACCATAACAAAAAAACATTTTAGTGTGAAACCACAAAGCTCACTGTGATCTCAGCCCGCTGCCTCTGGGAAGAAGAGAGGCAGGGGCTTACATAGATTTATCACTAACCTGAGATTAAATGGTGTTCTATTCCTATCTGTCAATTTCTCAAAGGCAAGAGTTCCTTCTCTGTTAACAAACTTCAGGCCGTGGGGGGGAGAAAAATGCTTTCTTAACTATGCCCATTACATAGTCTTCTCTAAATATACAATACTATAGTTGAGAATCCAGGTGAATTGAACTTTGCTTTAAATATTGTCCATTTGATGTCGGTTTTGAGTTCCTCTCCCAGCCCTGGCGAATTTGTGTAAGGATCTTGTCTATACATGGCAGGATGAGGATGAACTTGATCACCAGCACGGTGCAGGGAATGATCAGTGCTATCACATAGGCTGAAGGAAGATACCATCTGAGACTTGAAGGACTGAGGAATCGCTTTCCACCATACACCATAGTGTGGGCTGTGCACAAGATCAGGGTCATATAACCCAGTTTGGACTACATAAGCAAGAAAAAATGTATATACATTAACACCATATTTACATTTTAAAGTGAAACACTCTAAGCCAATGAAGGATATTTATTAACACCCACAAACCTTTGACATCTGAAATATTTAGAACACTCTGCTAAGTACTGGAGAAGGCATTAACCCTCCTTTGGGATGGTAAATACTGCATTAAAAAAAAAGATTGTGCTTACAAATGATATGGTGGTTTCATCCTTCTAAAAATTTTTATTCTTGAAGTATAGTTGGCATACAACATTGTATTAGTTTCAGGTGTACAACATCTTGATTCGACAATTCTATACATTTTGTACTGCTCACTACGATAAGTGTAGGCACTTGCTGTCACCATACAATGTTATTACACTATTATTGACTATATTCTCTGTGCTGTACTTTTATTCCAGGGATGGGCAACATAGGTGAAGGGGATTAAGTGGTGGTTTCATCTTAACCTGGCTGGATGGGAAAGTTTGCTAAGAGTAAACTCTTCTGGGTTAGAATAAATAATGCATCTTGGCTTCTTCCCCACTGGTAAAACTCTTTCCTTGATCAACTTTTCTGGAGGCCAGAGATGAATAAGACACAGTATGTCCTCAAGAAATACCGTATTAGTTTATGTTACTGACTAAAAGCAGATGCTAGCAAATTTCTATTGCGATAAAGAACAATTAGCAAACTTTACTTTTGTTTGCTTGTTTTGGCCTAAATTCTAAAGCTCAATGTTTATTTCTGTCTTAATGCCTTGACTAAAGGTGTTAACATGAGAAAATGTTGACTGCATTTGTTCTCTGGGAGAAACTGCAAGACTTTTGAAATTCGAAGAGTTTTATAAAATTGAAATCTCAGTTACTAATGGTCTTTTCTATTATTATACTGGTTCACAACAAGCATGCATCAGAATAATCTGGAAGGCTTTTTAAAACACATTGGTGGGCCACACCTCCAGAGTTTCTGATTCGTTAGATCTAGGTGGAGCACAGGGACTTGTGTCTCTAATAAGATCCCAGGTGATGCTGAGGTTCTAGGTACCACACTTTGAGTACTACTTGTCCGTAAGAATAGTAACTAACTGCCTTTAGTGAAATGTCTGGTGGTTGATTTGTGGGAAACAATTTCCTTCTTATAGACCAGTGTTGAGTCCGGCATGATAACAATCTAATACAGTTTGCTTTGATGGTTTTAAACTTGAGTTTAATATACGCCTTTTTGTATCAATATGTCCGTATGCTAAGGTTGATATTCAGAAGTAGAAATTTTGTCTTTGGGTTTCTCTTCATGTTGCGTCTAGCACATCCCTACACACAAAGTTTAATAGTGTTGGTATTTTTTACTCTCTACTCTTACCTGTGGCTCTGGGAGTAGGCAGTGGTCTTGGCAAGTGATGCCTAGCTAGGAAACGAAACTATTATGGTATGCCTTTTGGTACCAGAGTTCAGCATTTTCTCACTTGAACTTGGTACAGTTGCTATTTTTGTGACATTGCTAGTGAAGTGAAGAAGCAAAATGAAAATTTATTAATGGTATGAGAGAAAAATGAGAGTATTTGTAAAGCCAGACTTATTTTGCAATATAAAGGAGATTAAATCTTGAAGTTCTTACCTGGACAAATCGGAACTCTCTCCAGTTGACTGTGTTGCTAACTGATGGCAAGGAAGTGATTCCCAAGAGTACAAACAGGAAAAATCCAAGGATTCCCAAAGCTATATATGAATCATAAAGCCAGGCAGTAGAGGTGCTAAATGGATCTTCTGTCTTGGCCGTTGCCTAAGAAAAATTATAAGCAATTTTTAAAAATTATATTTTTTTTACAAACTGCCCAAACGTTTAAGGGGACTAAAAAATACCTCTGCATGGTAAATTTGCTCAAGGTAAATCGTATGTATTTCTTAATAATCACTTGAAAATAACTGTAGAGAAAAATACATTTGGAAATGATATTTCTCGGTAGAAAAAGTAATTGGTTCTGCTGGGACTTTATTATAATAGTTGACTCCAGGAGTCGTGTAGAAAGTTTTAATTGACCTTATAAATTCTAAAACAAAGTAAACATTTACTTAAACCTTCTTTACCATATGGCTTCTTGTTCCCCAAGCAAAACTTGATGTTCTCAAATGATTGTATCAGGATTCTGTTTTTCGGCTTTATATGCTGATTGTTCACACACACACAGTTTGGGTTCTTTCATGCTTATTTTTGTAGTAATATAGCATCAGGTCTGTCACACCACAGACTGAGAAAAATCAGGCCCTTAAAATGGGACTCTTACCCAAGAACTTCCCACGTATTTGTTAGGGAAATAATGTAGAGAAATCCACAGGAGTACTGTCAATGAGTTATCGACTCATAAACTTTGAGAATGCAGTAAGATTGATCAAAACCAATTATTTCCAAACTAGAATGGATGGATAGCACTTCCTCTGGGACTGCTTTAAGACTCTCCGAGCTGATTCTCTCTGAATTTTTGACTATGCAGAAAATAGTATTTGACATTTGCTCAGAATTGTTTAGTTTTCTAGTTATTGAGGACGGCTCTCTACAAGTCAAACATTAATGAAGTTATAAGCACCCTTTTGTGAATTTGTTTACCCTCCTGTGACACAGGTTTGAATAGCTCCCTTACTTAGGAGATGGTAGGTTTTGACTTCCAAAAGGAAGTAGCATGCATACAAATAGAAGCTTGAAAACGTATTGGTTTACATTTATTGACTGCACACCCCCCACCCCCGCAAGGAATTCAAGTAAGTGTTATTAGGTTTCCTGAGCCCCCAAATCTGTCAGTTTGCCAGTATCCCAGTGAGTCCTGGGAATACACATCTGGACCCAAGTGAACCTGGGAATCTAACTTTCATTCTCAGTAGTTGTATAAGGTCTCAACTGAATTCATTTAAAAAACAAAAACAAAAACAAAAAACAAAAAACAAAAAACAAAAAACCAAACCAAACCAACAACAACAAAAAAAGAGAACAACCACAACCTGACCAGAGCTCTAGTTACTTTAAAAAACAAAGATGCTTAGAAGAGTGATTTTCTATGATTGTGAAATGTAATATGATATAGCAGGCTTTCTCTTTGATTTAAGGAATTGGAGAATACAAATGAATAGAGATTTACCTGGGTAATGGTTCTGTTTTTCAGTGTCCATCGTACATAATAACGAATAGGAATCACAAGTGTGTAGAGGACATGAAGAAAGGCAAATCCTAGTGCTACCAAGCCAAGCTGCTTTCTGCAAAGCATCCAGTGGTCAAGCCAATCTGGGAATCGGCGGTATTTTGTACCTCGGTACAGTTGCAGAATGGCAGCAATAACACCAGGAAGGTAAACCAAGGCAAGCAATGTAAGTGCTGCTATCGGAAAGATACGATTTGGAATGGAAATAGCCAAGCGAAATGTGCTATCTTTCTTGCCATTAACATAAGGGTAGATTATGTCTCTTATAACAGAGTAGAAAAAGAAGAAGATACACAGGATAGCAGACAGATAGAAGGGGAACTTCCACATTGGAAATAGATGCAGGGGGTAGTTTTCAATTTCTTTGGCTGCCATGAGAGATCCTTGATCCAATGGAGTAAGTCCAAGAGTACGAACCATATCCATCACTCTTTGCTTGGCTTTGCTATCATTTCCGCAGACAAACACCTGGGTTAAGAATAATTAATTAATAAATAATTAAATACTACTTATTCTTTCTTTAAAAATTACTTTGAAATTCTATATAAGCACCATGCAGAACAAGGACATGCTTTTCAAACAAGGATGTCGAAGCAACATGTTTTAAACTTGCACACATGTGCTGGATGGTTAAGTACCAGGGTTCAAGTTGAGAGTGGTTTTAAGCATATCATACTGATACAATAGGACTTGGCTCTCCACAGGGTGGATGGTTTGATTTTTCTTCTGTATTCATGGGTGCTACATCACTTATGGATTTCTTTTCATCTCAGTGAATACATGGAACCAGTTTCATACAATGTAATGGGAATGGAAAGGATAACCATCAACAATCTGTGTTGTTTTTTCGTACTTACATGAGGCCTCTGGAGCCTGACACCATCGGGTTCCAACAAACTAAAAGCTGAAGGTGCTGACAATGGGAAATAAGTCACAACAATTGACTACTTTACTTGGTTAAACCCAAGAAATTTATCCATGGCACGTATTAGCAAACAGAAATGTTTAGTGGATATTTTATTTTGGAATTCTATTTTGGCATCTTTGAGTTAAGTGCACATTAAAACATTCACTTTTTTTTTTAAGATTTTATTTATTTATTTGAGAGAGAGAGACAGAGACAGAGATAGTGAGAGAGAGCACGAGCAGGGAGGAGAGGGAGAAGGAGGCTCCCCGCTGAGCAAGGAGCCCAATGTAGGGCTCAATCCCAGGACCCTGGGATCATGATCTGAGCTGAAGGCAGATGCTTAACTGACTGAACCACCCAGGCATCCCAACACATTCACTTTTTAAAGACTGAGTGTCAGTTAATCATTTACTCTTACCTGCCGACTTGCATCCAGTGCTCCTGACTGGAGAGCCCAGGCAGAGATGGTGTTAAATGCTTTCACTATGTGGGCTCCAGGCACCAACTGAGCAAGGTACTCTGCATTAGATTCTGGATACTGATTGATTTTGAGGTTGTTGCTGATGTCGACCAATATTTTTCCTTTGAGCACCTCAGTGAGTTCCTTGAGAAAATCATAATGCTCTCTGTGGACTGCTATGATTACGATGTCCGATTTCTGGGCTGCTTCTGAATAGCTGAAGACCTCTGCACCGCTGGGCAGCAAACTGGATTTGTGTGGGTTTCTACTTCCAAAAACAATAGAATAATCACACTGGAGCATTTTAAGTGCCAGTGATCTTCCAAAATCTCCAGTTCCAAAAATACATACAGTCTCTTGGTTTTCTGAAGAATTCATAGTAGAAGGAAATGCATCTGTAGTTTTTTCCATGACTGGAAGAGAATAACAGAAATAGCCAATGAAATGTGAATGCTTAACATGGAAAAAATATTGTCATATATATTATCATATGTGTCTGATTGAACAAAATCACTGGTCAAAAACTTCTGTTTGATAAAGAGACACAGTGAAAAACCAGGACACTTATTGGTGGATGCTTTAAACTCCAGATATGTGTTGCAATGATACTGCCTTTGTCCAACATTGAACAGTTCCAAGTGTTCTCAGAGCAAAATCTCGCAAAGGATGCGCTAGTAAGAAAACTGTACAGCAATTTACCTATGTTTCATGATACAAAAAATCCTAAATAAAACATTAGCAAACAGAATCTAGCAGCTTGTAAAGAGAATATGCACAGTGATCAAATGGGGATTATTCTAGGAATGGAAAGATGAGTTCTGTAAATTCAATATTCAATCTATTAATTAAATTCAATATTCAATCTATTAATTAAATTCAATATATTAATATAGCTTACCGTATTAGAAGAGTTAAGGAGAAAAATACAATCATATTTGTGTATGCTAAATGGGCATGTGTTAAAATTTGACATTTATTTTTGACTCATAGTAAAAAAGGAACAGATAGGTATTTCCTTAACATACAATCTCTCTAAACCTAAAATCTAGTATCTAACTTTAAAAGACAATTATCAAAAACAAAAAGATTACTAGAAACAATCCCAATAAAATTATAAGCCAGACGACCATAAGGCAGAAGAACATATCTGCTTTGACCACTTTAGTTATTATTGTTTAGAAATTCTAGGTAACACAACTAGATCACAGAAAAAAATTTGAAATATAGAAATTCACAAGGGGTTGTGGATATTGAAACTATAGTCTTGGAAAACTCAAGAAAGTCAACTGAAGAAGCACCATACATATAAAATCAATCCAACATCTTGTTTAGGAACCCAATTAATATCAATATTCTTCACATACTAAAAAAAATTAGTTTGAAGATTTAATAGAAGAAGGGGTCCTACTTAAAGCTGCAACAAAATAGAGAAAATATTTAAGAATAAGCTAAACAAGATAACAAGACAGGTACAAGATATATCTAAAGAAAAATGTAAAATTCCCTTAAGACCCAGAGAAGATTTATGTAAATGGAAAGGTACAGCATGTTCCTGGATGGGCAGGCTCATGTGCAGATGCCTGTTTTCCCTGATTTAATCTCTAAATTCTGAAAAACAAAGTAATGACGAGGGGGTAAGTTCTATTAAATATTATAAAGCTAAAAAATGAAATAATATGGCAGTGTCACAGGAATAGAAAATGTTCAGTGAAATAGAGTAAAAAATACAGAAATTGACCTAAGCACATACAATAAAGATGTTATCTCAAGTCAGTGAGAAGAAGATGGATTATTCAGGAGCAAATATTGGGATTACTAAATAGCCAATTGGAAGAAAAAGTTGAATCTATACGTCATACTCCCCTCCAAGATAAATTTAAAATATATTAAGTTATGTATGTATGTATGTATGTATGTATCTATCTATCTATTTAAGTAAAACTATAATAAAACTAGAAGGAACCATGGAGAATTCTTTTATAACTTTAGAAGGAAAAGGCCCTTTTCCTATCCCACAAATCTCTGAAACCACTAAAGACTAGAGGGATAAATAAAAATGCAAAGTATCTCTCTCAACCTAAAAATCTAGTATCCAACTTAAAAGTAAAAATTGTCATGTATATTACATAAAACTGTGATTACATAAAAATAAATAATACCTGCAAAGCAGAAACTACTGTAAGCAAAGTCAGCAGATCATCAACAAACAGCAAAAAATATTTTTAACTACTACAAATTAAAAAAATAATTGCCCAATAGAAAATCAGGCAAAGGATATAAGTTGACTTTCATCTTAAGCTGATATAACATAGTAAAAAAAATCTTAATCTTATCAAAAATAAAAGAAATGCAAGTTAAAACTAAACTGAAATACTGTTATAAAGCATGTGAGTTACTTTTTAAAAGCTTTTGAAATTTAAATTAAAAACAAACCAAATAAAAGTTCTCAAAGTTCCTACAGTCCAATAAGATAATTTAGGTTATTTTGGAGAATATTATTTTTCCTTTCAGTAATGAATTTTTCTCAAAAAATTATTTATTTTAAATAACATTTATTATTTAGTGTAAATTTTCAGTTAACCTTTTCCTTTCTTTTCTTTTTTGGGTCTGTTTGTTCAGTAACACATCCCTGGTGCTAACAAGAGCACTGACTATGATGGACTAGGCACTTCTTGACGAAATTTGTTGAGTGATATTAGAAAGATGGAATGTAGGTGTTGGAAGAAGCTGTTTGCTCTGTGTGCCAGGCACAGTGTGGGGCACATAATGAAGAGGAAGTTGAGTGATTAAAGTGTAACCCCTGGGAAGAATAAGGGAGAAGGAGAGAAGTCGGGAGGCTGTTGTAAAGATATTGCTTCTTTCATCCGAATGGGTTTAAAGGAACCCTCAGTGAATTTGCTGTGGAATTTTAAACCAGATGTAGTCACTATTCAGTTCTTACATGGTGGATTTCCTGCCAATTGTAGAGCAGAGGAAGCTTGCACTTTTTTAATGTGATTTCAGAAATTTGCCCTTTCCATTGCCCTTTCCATTCTATGGAAAATACTTATATTCTTACCTGAACTTACCCAAAGGTGTGTACCTGTATCACAAGCAGACCATTTAGAGCTTTGTAGGTCGTGAGAAGTCATTGGAAGAAATGGACAGGAAATATAAGACTTTCCTGTACTTCTACAGAAACTTTTTGAATAATTGAATTCATCACCACAACTGAATCATTTTTAGAACTAGCTGGAGACTGGTATCCTAACCTGAGTCAGAGAAGGGCATGAGCATATGTGGAGGAGGACCTGAAGATGATACAGGGCCTCTTATATGGAAACACAGCGGGGCCTTTGGGAAATTCCTCATAGCATCTACAAATGCAAACTAGTTTAACAATTTACAATGTAAATTGCTAAATTTATAATATAAGTTGCTAATCAGTTAACACCAGTTGTTAGAACTCAAACTGGTAAATGATGCTTTGATTATGGTGAAAGTATTCAAAGAATGACAAGTTGGCTGGCTATCCTCACACTTTTTATCCAGTGTTTCTCCCTCATATATTATTTTTCTCTCTCTTATATTCAGATGAATATTTGCAAGCAAAATACAGATTTGATAAGGTTACCAGTGTCCTGTAATGAGATGAATGATATCTTTATTGACATATTTTCACTCGGCTTATGTTAATCATTGCAAAGAGTGAGTGATTCCAGACTCTATTTTGACAATTTGGCTACTACCTTAATTTATTCTAACCTGTCATAAACTTTAAAAAAAATGGAGATATTAACTAAACAGCACTGTTTTTTTGTTCCAACTCTTAGTAGCATTATCAGCTTGGTAAGTTACTCAAACTCTTGGTGTCTCAGTTTCATCATCTTTCAAATGAAAGATTGATAGTACCTATTTTGGAGACTTTGTGAGGATTAAATGAATTAATGTATCTATTTTTTTCTTAGGGAGGGAGAGAGAGAGAAAGAAAGGGAGATGGTGCGGGGTTGGGGGGGGGGAGAGAGAATCCCAAGCAGGTTCCACATCCAGCATGGAGCCCCATGAGGGGCTGGATCTCACAATCTTGAGATCATGACCTGAGCCAAAACCAAGAGTCAGATGCTTAACTGAATGAGCCACCCAGGTGCCCCATGAATCAATGTATCTTAAAACAGAGACATAGTAAATGCTCAGTAAATTGGCTATCATTAACAGATTATTCAAATAATCTAGTGATTTTCTATTTTCCAATCTATTGATTACCTAATTAATGTAACCTTTATATAAATTCTATAAATTAAGGGTTAATTATGCTTCTATAATTGATTATTGGAAATATATAAAATTTATCTGAAATAGCATTCAATAATTCTTAAGAAGTTTCTGCTTTCCCCTCTTACTTCTTATAAATAAAACCCTATATGAAATGGCTTTAGAACATGAGTTTATTAAAACACAGATGTATAAATAGGTCAAGTGTGAATTTCTCTCATTTGTAATTCTTACTCATTTTATATTTCTTTCTTAAAATTCAGCTTGGCAATCCAGTGTAACACACTTGGGCTGTTACATCAACCATTGAAATTATTTTCACTTTCTTAAACTTTCAGAGACATCACTGGGCAAATTGTAGATACAAAGACAGTAAAGAGAAATTAAAATATCACTGATTGACTTAGAAAGAAATACAGTCATTCCATTAGGCAATTAATTACTCCTTATCAAATTACAGAAGTTCTACGGTTGATAATTGTGTTGGTCACATCTTGAGCTCCTCTTCAAATCCTCTGGGTTCTATTTCCAGTTATTGGGCAGTAATGGAGCTCTGCTGAACTTCCACTGCCTAACAGAGGCTCGCTTTGGGGATCCACATTTTGTATCTCCTGATTATTGTCCTGAGGCCTCTCTGATACCTGTATCTGCTTCGCATTCATGTATGTATGACCCATGGGGCTACCATAGCCAATGGGGGTTGGGACTCCGTGAATAAGTGCTTACCCTTTCATCTTCTGGCACTCAGTTCTGACACATTTTATAAGGCTCCTCAGAAAGTCCCAGTGGAACAGAACACCATTCCTCTGTAGGGGTGGCCAACTTAATGTTCTCTCCTTCGATCTTTCTCACGCTCCTGGTTTATGCCCCTTGCCCCTCACTCCTGCTCCTTGGAATCACTTCCCTGGTAAACTATCTGCATGCAAAGCTTTGTCACTGGCTCTAATTACAAATCAACCCAGGATAATGCAACATTTTGATTATTATTATTTTTTCTAGAAAAAGAAAAATGATCAGACCTCAGGTTCCCATAACCGGGATGATGAAATTACATGTAAAAAATAAAAAGTTAGTCATTGTTTGGAAGAATTTCATTCTGAACTCTTGGAAAAAATTCTAATAATAGGAGTTCATAAAAATGAGATGTATGCATAATCGAAACCACAAGGGATTTCAAGCTGAGGGTTCATTTTACAGTATGTACTATATAAAAAAGGAAGTTACGCCTATTTCAGACTATTTGTAATTCAGAATAGCTCCTATGTGTAAACATGAATTTATGGAAGGAGTAAGATTTCTTATGCAATGACTTAAAAAGTTTCCTAATCTTATTTTACTCTTAGATGTAGAAGAAGGAATAAAGAAAATAAGAAAGGTGGAACACAGGAAGCAGTTATTAAGGGAGAGGGGGGTTCAGATAGTTAAAACAGAACATGGTGATTTCTTTTTCCTTCTGCTCTTTACAGACCTCAGTTCTGTAACAGGAAACACAACGAGAATACTGCCTGGATTGGAAAATCTCCAGGACCGATTTTGCATCTCCCAGAGAGGCTTCTCGAGAGGAGGGTCAAGATAGGTAAAGTGATCGCACCGGGTGTTCATATAGATTAAGAGGTTGGTAACCAACAGCACAGATGCAAAGATGGCGAAGATGAGCTTGAAGTGCCATGGGAGCAGCAGCCAGAGAAGCGTGTGTGTGTGTGTGTGTGTGTGTGTGTGTGTGTGCACATGTGTGAGGGGCGTAAGAGGGGGAAGCAGGTGTGGGTCATGTAGATCCCACCCCATCGGTCTGCAGATCCCACCCCAGGCCTGGGGAACCTGAGGCGGCATTCTTCTGGGATATTCCAACGAAGCATCCCGTGAGGATGTTAGCACTTGTCTGGCTTTTGCGGTTTACTTCTATCACCTCCCAGAGGTCAGAGATTAGAGAGGCCCCGGCCACTCCCAATTTAAGAGATTTCTAGCGTATTAAAAACATGGAAATGTCCAAACAAGATAACAAAAATTGCATTTTTTAAATGTTTATACTTAACACATCAATGCTACTAACAAAAGACTCATTTTATTTAAAATAATTATAGATGCAGAGGAAGTCGTAGAGAGAACACAAGAGGTTCCTGTGCATCCTTCATTTGTTCTCATGGTTACGTTGCACATAGCTATAGAGAGATATCGAAACTGGGAACCTGACGTTGGTGTAACATGTGCAGATAGTTCTATGTCATTTTATCCCATAGGTAGGTCCATGGCTCCACTGGGGCAATCAGGATACAGGGTGCCACCCCGTGATTGTCATACTTACCCTCTTCTCTGCTCTCCTAACCCCTGGAAACTATCCATCTGTTCTCTAAATCTATAATTTTGTCATTTTGGGAATGTTTTATAAATGAAATCACACAAAATGTGATCTTTTCACAAAAATGGCTTTTTTTTTTTCACTTCACATAATGCCTTTGAGATCCATCCAAGTTGTAAGCCTATCAGTTGGTTCCTTTTTATTGTCCAGTAGTGGTCCACTGTATGGACTTCTTCAGTTGCTAATTTGTTAACTATATGCCCTGTTTGGTGAAAAGTTATCTCGTCTTCTGACATTTTCTACTTGGATTTTTGTTTTTTCACTGTTGAATTTTTATATATTCTAGATATGAGTTCTTTGTCAGATATGTGGTCTTCAAATATTTACTCCAGCTCTGTAGCTTGTATTTTCTTCATCCTAACAAGGCTATTGACAGAGCAGAAGTGTTTAATTTTTATTAAATTTAATATATTGCTTTTTTTCTTTTATGGATTATGCTTTTCATTTCATATCTAGGAATTCTTCACTTAGCCTTTGGTCCTGAATACCTTCTCCTCAAAGCTTGATAGTTCTATATTTTACATTTAAATCCATTATCCATTTTGAGTTAATTTTTGTATAAAGTCTGAGGTTTAAGCCAAGTTCATTTTTTTTTTTTTTTTGCCTGTGAGTATCTACTAACTTTCCTATCAGTTGTTTAAAAGACCATCCTTCTTTCATTGAATTGTTTTTGTACCTTTGTCGAAAATCAGTCGTCTGCACATGTGTGGCTCTATTTCTGGGCTCTCTATTCTGTTCCATTGATCAATGTGTCTACCCTCTGCCAATTCTACACAGTTTTGATGACTTAAAATTAGGTAGACTGATTCTACCACTTTATTATTTTTTTAATTTTCAGAATTGTTTTAGATATTCTAGTTCCTTTGCATTTCAATGTAAGTTTTAAGATAATCTTGTCCATAGCTATAAACAATTGTATATTTTAAATGCTTATACTTAACAAATCAATGGTTTTTGGCATATTCCAAAAATACAAGGCAACCTATTTGGTTTGTTTAGGAGATAATCACAGTCTGTATTACGATATTAATTCACGTTAAAGCATGATAGCAGTGTACAGTTATCTGATAAATAGATACGAATCTAAAGTTTTCTAGTGGACTTCTTTTCATCCTAAGACAGTATATTTTTGTATATGCATAGCCCTCATTTGGAGAATACATCAAAATAAAATTTTTAAGTCCCTTGCGTATTAGCAGCCAGGGGCAAATTGACCTTTCTCCCCTTTCTTTGCCCTGGAGTAGATCCTGTTCTTCATTCCTCTTAGTAAGTAGAACAGGAATCAACAACCCAACCACTTCTTGCCGTTCTTTTGGAAAATAGGCCATTTGTTTCTCCTCTTCACAGAGTGAAGAGGAAAATATGTAAATACTTACGAATATAAGACCATTTGTAAAAATGGGAAGAGGAAAGAAAATCTTCCCCTCTATCTCAGGTACAGATAGACCAGAAAGGAAAAATTAACCTTCATGAATCCTCTTATATCTTTTATTCTGAGAAATTTATAGAAAATACAAATTAAGGTAAATTCTTCTATAGAAAGATTCAATCTTAGTTATACACAGTATAGTATTGTTTTTCAGCTTACCCAATTTTACATATTTATACAAACTAAAAATGCAAAAAAAAATGCTTCTCTAAAAAAGTTTGGCAGTAATCATGAAAAGGACTATAGAGATAAAACTATCATCACAACACACAATTTCGGGTAATAGAAATAGTGTGGTGGGAACCATAAAGAACTATAAGTAGACAAAGAAGAACCCAGTTATAGAATTTTGGTCTGGGTGGGAATGCAGGGAGAGGGGCCATGATGGTGGTACCGACAGACAGACAGACAGACAGACAGATGTCTTCCTGGCACTCTTTCCAGACTTTTGTTCAACCATCAAAGCAACTTCTTAGAATCACTAAGGTTTATAAGATCCAAATACAACCACAAAGGGTTACACTGGAAACCAATGGTTCTCAACCCTGGTGCACATTAGAATTACATAGAGAACTTTTATAAAATGTAGATGACCAAACTCTTGGAGAGTCTCAATCAACTGGTCTAGGGTAGAGCCCAGGCATTCCCCACCCCCCCAAAAAAAAATCTCCCCCAGATAATTTTGTTGAGTCAAGATTGTGAACCATTGCCTGTTAGCTTTCAGTTTATGGCCTGCTACAGTGGTTCTCTTCCCTGGTCACACATTAAAATCAGGTAGGTAGATATTAAATGCTAGGACACCACCCCATAAGATTCTTTTTTTTTTTTTTTTT
>NW_024425563.1:73065684-73369956 GCF_017311325.1 Ursus maritimus | reverse complement strand
TCTACCCTCTGCCAATTCTACACAGTTTTGATGACTTAAAATTAGGTAGACTGATTCTACCACTTTATTATTTTTTTAATTTTCAGAATTGTTTTAGATATTCTAGTTCCTTTGCATTTCAATGTAAGTTTTAAGATAATCTTGTCCATAGCTATAAACAATTGTATATTTTAAATGCTTATACTTAACAAATCAATGGTTTTTGGCATATTCCAAAAATACAAGGCAACCTATTTGGTTTGTTTAGGAGATAATCACAGTCTGTATTACGATATTAATTCACGTTAAAGCATGATAGCAGTGTACAGTTATCTGATAAATAGATACGAATCTAAAGTTTTCTAGTGGACTTCTTTTCATCCTAAGACAGTATATTTTTGTATATGCATAGCCCTCATTTGGAGAATACATCAAAATAAAATTTTTAAGTCCCTTGCGTATTAGCAGCCAGGGGCAAATTGACCTTTCTCCCCTTTCTTTGCCCTGGAGTAGATCCTGTTCTTCATTCCTCTTAGTAAGTAGAACAGGAATCAACAACCCAACCACTTCTTGCCGTTCTTTTGGAAAATAGGCCATTTGTTTCTCCTCTTCACAGAGTGAAGAGGAAAATATGTAAATACTTACGAATATAAGACCATTTGTAAAAATGGGAAGAGGAAAGAAAATCTTCCCCTCTATCTCAGGTACAGATAGACCAGAAAGGAAAAATTAACCTTCATGAATCCTCTTATATCTTTTATTCTGAGAAATTTATAGAAAATACAAATTAAGGTAAATTCTTCTATAGAAAGATTCAATCTTAGTTATACACAGTATAGTATTGTTTTTCAGCTTACCCAATTTTACATATTTATACAAACTAAAAATGCAAAAAAAAATGCTTCTCTAAAAAAGTTTGGCAGTAATCATGAAAAGGACTATAGAGATAAAACTATCATCACAACACACAATTTCGGGTAATAGAAATAGTGTGGTGGGAACCATAAAGAACTATAAGTAGACAAAGAAGAACCCAGTTATAGAATTTTGGTCTGGGTGGGAATGCAGGGAGAGGGGCCATGATGGTGGTACCGACAGACAGACAGACAGACAGACAGATGTCTTCCTGGCACTCTTTCCAGACTTTTGTTCAACCATCAAAGCAACTTCTTAGAATCACTAAGGTTTATAAGATCCAAATACAACCACAAAGGGTTACACTGGAAACCAATGGTTCTCAACCCTGGTGCACATTAGAATTACATAGAGAACTTTTATAAAATGTAGATGACCAAACTCTTGGAGAGTCTCAATCAACTGGTCTAGGGTAGAGCCCAGGCATTCCCCACCCCCCCAAAAAAAAATCTCCCCCAGATAATTTTGTTGAGTCAAGATTGTGAACCATTGCCTGTTAGCTTTCAGTTTATGGCCTGCTACAGTGGTTCTCTTCCCTGGTCACACATTAAAATCAGGTAGGTAGATATTAAATGCTAGGACACCACCCCATAAGATTCTTTTTTTTTTTTTTTTAAGATTTTTATTTATTTATTTGACAGAGATAGAGATAGCCAGCAAGAGAGGGAACACAAGCAGGGGGAGTGGGAGAGGAAGAAGCAGGCTCATAGCAGAGGAGCCTGATGTGGGGCTCGATCCCATAACGCCGGGATCACGCCCTGAGCCGAAGGCAGGCGCTTAACCGCTGTGCCACCCAGGCGCCCCACCCCATAAGATTCTGAATCAGTTGGTCTGAGGTAGACCCCAGACATCTATATTTTAAAAACCAACCAACCAAAGAAAACAAACAACGAAAACCCCAACCCAAACAAGCAAGCAATTCTAAGGAGCACTCAGGACTGAGAACCACTGCAAATGAAAAAAGATAAGCCTATCTTTTTTGGAGAGGGACGGTGGGGACGTAAAAGGCAGAGAAGAAAGCAGGGTGTTGATGAGGTTGTGAGGGGAGGTGGCAGGAATGTTTTACTGGCTTTACAACAACTTTTCCTGCGAAATAGTCATTGGCTGAGTCTGAGAGGCTAGAATTCCTATTTTTATGAAAACCAGAGGCAAGAATGAGTGTGTAGCCTCACAGGGAAGAGGATCAAGGGAGCCAGACTGGGCTTGGTGTAGTCGCAGGGAGGCTTCACTCTGTAACTGTCTCAAGGAAATCCTGACAAGTTCTTCTCCATGAGGCACAAAGTCCATTGGATCAAATCCCCCCACCGATCTCCTAGAGTACTCCTGAATACCAACTCTCACAGAGGGCCGCACACTCCCTGCTTTATCATTTGGATGAAATCATTATTAAAGATATTCCCCACTTAAGAATTCAGCTTTGAATTCTGAAATGATTGTTTATCCTACATGTTGAATTCTTCCACAGGTAGTATCCCCACTGGACGCACACGCTTCCACGGCGGCTGTAGGACACAAATCCAGTGATCCCGGTTGGCCCCTTCCGGGGAGTTAGAATACAAATAACGCTTTTAAACTCTATAAGATGTGACATGATTTTTCATTTTAATTTGAGGCCTGTAAATAGGGACTTTTTTTTTTTAGTCCTTCCTTCTGTTTTATTATTCCTTCTGAATTTCAACCTGAAAGCCCTACATGAATTGACAACATATTTGTAATGAGCTGAAGCCCATCCATCAAATATTTCCTTTCATCACAAGGCATAGGGGCAGGAGGGAGTTCTGCAATGCTGCCAGTCTTTCTGTGATTAGAACATTTGTTTTAATATATCCCAGGGACAAATGGAAAGCAAAAAATATTTTTAAAAATTTAAAACCTTCCACTAACACATGAACCCCTCCAATTTATTCGCTGAGCTATTTCTATACTTTGTAAGATCAAGGTTCTTCAGAGAAAGCAAGCATATTCACATTAAGCCCATATCCTTTTCTGACAGGTATATATTATTGCAGCAAAAGCAGAAGACCTTGGCTTAAAAAAGACCTCTGATTGCGGTTTATGAAAAATGTAATATGTCTATAATCAATGGATTTATCTACTAATTGTTTTATTTTGACATTCAGTCTTCAGTGTCCATATGTTTTTTGAAAATATAATAGTATATTTATTTTAACCTTTGTATTAGAAGTACCTCTGTTAGTAATAGTCACAGACTAACATATCTAGCATCTAATGCATTTAACCTAAATAACCAACCAACTGCAGATTGGTTGCTGAAAAACTGGTAAATTATATCGTTTTGTAAGAAAATGTTATTTATCTCATAGCAACCAAGTTTACTGATGATTCATTTTTATGTAAGCAGATAGAATAATACAAAAGGAAACGCTAGTCTTAACTTGTACGGTTTGATCAGGTCACAAGAGCGTAACTAAATCTAACCTTCACATTAATGTTCTATAGGGATATATACTTCCTCAGGAATTGCTAATAACTAGAACTAGTTACGGCCTGTGCTATAACAACAATGATTCTGTTAGTAACATTTCACTGCACCCAATGAATTTCCAAGACAACAAGGAGATGCAGATCTCTGTTATCTATTTTAATTGTACTTTAAAACAAAAATTATTTATTTTTAATGTAAGGTCTTTGTGAAATTCTAGTTTATTCAAAAATCTTATTAATACGTGTTTTCATATTTCTATCTCAGCTGCATCTGTTAAGATAGATGAAGATTGTACTCTGATTCCCTGGCCAAGAATTTTATCATGTAGGTTCATTATCCACTGACTATGTTGGTTTGTTCATTTGATTAAAGCCTGGGGCTCATGACAACAAGGTCAGGAATTCAGTGTTGTCTGAGTTAATTTGCCTTGACTTCTATTTACCTTCTAAATGCAGAACAACTTCTTAGGAATCTGTAGTTCACCAAAGATTCAGCATCAGGACAGAACCTGGGCTGCCACCACCAGAAAAACAACTCTGTCTCACTGATTATGTGGCATTTGGCTTGTACATACTACATGAGCATTTGCTTATTGAATAATTTGGTGATTGCAATAGGCCACTTAATATTTAGTGTCAGTTAGTGGATTTTGCTTTTTCTAGGACTACTGTGGCCAGAGATATTTAGCAAGAGATTTGATCATTTCCACTTTTTTTTTTGTATTGAAGATTTTATTGATTTATTTGAGAGAGTAAGAGAGAGTGCACATGACAGAGAGACCACCAGCAGGGGAGAGGGGCAGAGGGAGAGGGAGATGCAGACTCCCCGCTGAGCAGGGAGCCTTACTGGGGGCTCCATCCCAGGACCTGGAGATCATGACCTGAGCCTAAGGCAGACTTAACCAACTGAGCCACCCAGGTGCCCCTGATCATTTCAATTTTGAATAAACTTTATTTCAGTAAATTTCCTACGAATAGTCATTTATCTTCATATTGAAACCACTAAGAATTATACGAATATTGATAATTGCTAAATTAGTTTGGGGGTAGAGGAGTTTTTCTGTGGATCTGATCCCACTCTGAAGTCCCTGCTGATGAATCTCCATTCTGCTTCATATTATCTACTTACCATTTGTTAGAAATCTCCTGGGGGTGGGGCACCTGGGTGGCTCAGTTGGTTGAGTGTCCAACTCTTGGTTTCTGCTTAGGTCATGATCTCACGGTCTTGCAATCAAGTCTGCCCGCCCCCCCCCCTTGGGCTCTGTGCTCAGCATGGAGTCTGCTTGAGAGTCTCTCTCTCTTCCTCTGCCCCTCCCCTGGCTCTCGAATGCACATGCTTTCTCTCTCAAATAGATAAATAAATCTTAAAAAAAAAAAAAAAGAAAAGAAAAGAAATCTCCTGGGAGCGATTTACTCATCCTTAGGAATATAGTCTCCTTCATCTTTGGGGTATCATTTTCTATTTCTAAGCTGGCTCTCAGAGGATAGGACTCCCCAGTGGCCATCGTGCCTCTAATGTTTGCCAAGACCGATCAGCTTGAGTTTCAGGGCAGGATCTGGCCTCGCAGCCATTCCTTGCCTTACCCCAGGGGACAAAGCGCTCTTGAAACTCCCTTCCCCTTCCTTGTTATATTCTGATATACACGCTTGAGAGCTGTGCTAGTTGATAAATACTTTTTTTAATGAGAGAGCTCCTTCTTTTAAATTCCTTGGTTTTCAATCTCAGCTCTTTTCAATGGTTTGGCTAGAGGCTGGCTTGCCAGGTAAGGGCTTGAAATCAGCCATGCTGGGAGTTTCCACGTCATGGAGATCAGCAAATGCTATAAATCAGGATTTTTTTTTTTTTCTTTTCCTTAGAGAGCCGTTTACCAGCACTCCACTTCTTTCCCTCCTTCTCATTCCCTCTCCCCAAGAACGGCATGTGACCAGGGAAATGGGAAAATAATTTGGCCGATAGGATGATACACTTTTCCAGTCCTGTTTGCAACTTAGGCCTAAATCTCTTTCCTTAGGGACCTCCCTTCTCAGAAGGCTCCTAGGCTTTAATGAAAACAGGGTCCGTGTTCACTCCCTCTTACCCCAGCAAAGGGCCTACACCCTCTCCACCCCACACATGGAATGAACACGATGCTCGCTGTGAATCTGATCCTTCTAGGCTCCTGCTTCCCTCAGGGAAATAGAGACAGGGACCTCTTTGTGTACTGCCATCCCCAAACACATACCTTCCCATTTTCCAGATATGCCTCAAGAATGCATAATTGGGGATCACAGTCTGGGAAAACCAAAGGCAACTGGTACCTTTCATCATTAACTGAATAGAACCATTTACCAACCTGCGAGCTGCTTTCTCCTCAACATCCTTTCCTTTCCTATGAAGAAATAACTGGCAGCATAATCTTTTTTTTTTTTTTTTTGTATAAGAATTTCTTGCTATAACTTAATTCTTTTGAACTGTTCACTAGCTTTATATTTTATGCCATGCTTTCAGGTATTAACGAAGGGCTAACGTATTTTACTTAAGTTAAACTAATTAAAACCTTTAAAATTCAATATTCCAATTTTCATGACCTCAGTTAAATGCCTTAATCATATTATATCACTTTTTAAAATGAATTAGACTCTAAAGTATTATAGTTACAATTTTTTTTATGAAACTGACCCAGTATAGCAACATAATAAGGCTACTAAAATGAAGGTTAATGAGAAGAAACACCAAGGTTCTTGCCATTTCTTCTTTCTTTTAAAAAATACTTATAATCATTCCCACTATTTGTTTTATATGTACTGTACAGGACACAGCAAGCTCATACTTCTCCTCAAATGGCAAGTAGTCGAAATCTGGATACTTTGACCTTAAGTAGTACAGTGCCCGGGGCATCTGGGCTCATAACCTGCTACATCCATAAGGGTTTGCATATTCCAAAAATCAAAATCATTTTGATCAATGTCTTGGTAGGGTTTCATGTTTTCAGTAAACTTTTTGAACAGACTCTCTGAGCCGGGCACTGTGTTGTGCTCCAGGCTTTGGGATGATGTAGAAACAGAATCAAACTGCTGTAATGCGATGTGTAAGGACCCAAGCACAGGAAGGTGCATAGTGCTCCTCACGTTAAAGAATGGGCACGAATTTATGTGGGAAACAGGACGAGAAAGTATACTGAGGTCTGTGCAAAATGGCTTCAGCCATTGTTTAACTTGTGCTCAAAGGTCTTTGCATACTCTGTAAAAAGAGCAGGTCTAGATGAAACATGCATGATCAGTGTGGACCGTTAATTGCCCCCTCGAATTCCCAGCATTGGTGCCATCGTCACTGACGACCTGACTGGAGCCCCTGCTATTTTTCTCCCTTCAGTATTTGGAGCTGAGGCAAAAGAGAGTACCTAGTTTGTGTTCTAATAACCTTCTATGAGACCTGATATATAGTTATTTGCTACCTCTTAGGTTACTTTCTTTTTTTTTTTTTTTCAAAATTATAGTTCCTAACTTTTCAAAATTGCCCTTTGCACACATTTTTTTTTCCTTTTAAGATGAAAAGTGGACTTTACTTCAGTCTGACATTAGGATTGCTCATACAATCTACATTTAAAAGAAACATATTTCTCTCAAAAGAAGTTTTCAGAAATCTGTGACCATCAAAGTACAGTGTGGTAAAAACTCTCACACGTGGTGTAACAGACTCTTCTGGGACATTGTGGAGAAGCATTTGAATCAGAATGTCAATGTCCTGCCTAGTTAGAGTGGAAATACTTCTAGTAGAATAGTACCTTTTTTTTTTTTTGGTAGTGATATATTTCTGAAAGATGATCTTCAAACAGTATAAGAATTCTTTGTTCTCTTTTTTAAATGATTTTGGAAGAACAAATTGTTTATGTATATAGGTCAGGTAAGTTTTCTTATCATGCATTGTTTTAAGCATTAATTATCCTTTAGTTAGTTACTTGGCTTTATTCCTTCCAGGACTGATTTCTTTCTTTCTTTCTTTCTTTCTTTCTTTCTTTCTTTCTTTCTTTCTTTCTTTCTTCTTTTTCTTTCTTTCAAAGATTTTATTTATTTATTTGACAGAGAAAGACAGCCAGGGAGAGAGGGAACACAAGCAGGGGGAGTGGGAGAGGAAGAAGCAGGCTCCCAGCAGAGGAGCCTGATGTGGGGGCTCGATCCCAGGGATCCAGGATCATGTCCTGAGCTGAAGGTAGATGCTTAATGACTGAGCCACCCAGGTACCCCCAGGACTGATTTCTTGTCAACAAAAGAACAAGTGCTAATTCAGATCATTTTGGAAATGTCCTAAAAGTCATTCAAAATATCTTGAGTAGGTTTGACACATCATGCAAAACTGTTCAGAAAGTCTTCATCGTTAACTAATGACTCATTTTCTTTGGATTTACAAAGAACAGAGTCAAATAGGTGAGTTCAGATCTCTTGTCTTTGTAAAATCTTATTTCTTATTTCTGGAGGACTAGAACTTAAAAAAAAAAAAAACAACACAAAAAACCTCCCACCCAGAAAACTACATTATTCATAGCCTGTGTAGAATCTTACAGTAAGAAGTATAGATAGATGGGGGTGTAGGCGCTTAGCAAATGACCTCCTTCTTGGAGGACAACCCAGAGGAAATGAACTACAAGGTACCCTAGCAAGTCTTCAAGTTTGAAGGGTGATTAGGTACATATATTTGACAATAGCTTATTAGCCTTCTTAAGATTTTAAAAGGAAATGATTTTTAAATAGCAGTTGACAAAAGATCCAAATGATTTATAAAGAGAACCAGATGGTGAGGATCACGAAACATTGGATTATGTTTCTGTCGGAGACTGCAGAATCAGCTACTTGGGAGACTTTAAAAGGAGAATTTATGTCGTTTTAATAATGGCATTAACAATGGTAGAGTGACCAGGGGTGGTCCTTTAGGAGACAGGGAAGAGCAGAGTGACTGCCCAGGGTTGCTTCAATTTTTAAATTCTATGACCTACACATCTATTTTTCTTAAAACTGTTCAGAACAAGGCTCAAGGCTCAGGGTTTTCAATCTATTACCAGGCTTATCAAAATTTATTTGGTTACTTCTAACAGCAGTTAGCAAGTTTAAGCAAGGCAGAAGTCAGGAAATTATTCTCAAGTTAGGGGTCGGGTCTTGTACACATCGGTTTCTGAACCTGAAGTTTCTATGTGAACTTCAGCAGGACTATAACTGTTGCCAGTGGAGAAAGTGCATGACCTAATTTTTCTATACACATGTACCATTTACCTTACAACCTCGAAGCCTGATAAATAGGGGAAAGCTTCATCCTGTTTTCTGGGTTGGCAATGTTTGCCATGCAGGTAGGATACACGCAGGTGGAATTTCATTCTGTGCTAAATCACAGCATTCTGCAAAACTAGGGGCCTTGCGAAAGGCCATATCTCAAAAGAGTTACTGCTTCAAATAAATGTGCCATTTTATAAAATTACACCCACTGTATCAGAAAAAATGTTCTTTCATGTGAGTGACATTTATATGACTGCCATTTATAGGGAAGAGGACATTCTCACATAGCACGGCTGAAGAATGGTTTTGAAAGCTGAGAGTGTTCTCTGAATGATAAATGTGATAGAAGTCTAAGATACTTGTGTGGGAAGAGATGCTCCCCAACTGTGTAGTATCCCTATAAAAACGAAACTTGCATAATTATGAAGAAAGCAATTACTTGGTTATACTTATTGCATTAACAAGATTTTCGATAAATTTCAAACCAGCAAGGAGCTTTCGTTATGGATTTTCACCTTGTTACAGTGTTGGACTGTGTGAATCATCTGATTCAATAGCCTTTTATTTTACATTGGTGGAAACAGGCTGAGGTGGTGAGCTGCAGGTTAGAACTAGGAATAGAATTCTCCAAATTCCCTCCCTTATTCTCCATCCAATACGCCTTCATTATACCAGTGATCTTTTTAAAAAGTTCCTACATTACCATCAGGAGGAAAAAAACTACCTTCTAGCTGCCTCTGGACAAAGAGGGAAACCAGGCTATATTTATTCTTCACAATAAATTACATTTCAAACAATCTTCTCTGGAAAAGCAATCGCTAAATTACAGAAGGAAATTTAAATCAAAATCAAGGACGGAAGTGGTTGCAGATCTCAGGACAAATTTCAGCTCTTGGTGAAGATCTGAGACTGCGGAGATTGCCAAAACCACATTCTTCCAGGCTCCCTTCTTGGTGAGCGCCACAGGATTGCTTTCCTCCAGAAGTAAGGTACAGAAGAGGAATACAAACCCTAAGTCTTCCACCTTAGGGTTTCTCTGCACTCTCGGGAGGAGATGAGCGATAAAACTCCAGGAAGCTAGATGTTTGTTGAATAGCTTAACTGATCGCGCCACACCCTTAGATGGCCTTTCCTGGAGAGGGGCGCGGGGGCGCGGCGGGGGAGTTTGCCAGCACCTCCTTCCCGGTGCGAGCTGGGGGGAGGGAGTGAGGTCCTGGAAGCTGGGGCTCAAGGTGGGCTGAAGCGGATAAAGGAGCGAGGCAGCGTGGCGAAAGGTACGAGGCAAGAGCCGGCGACGGGACCCACCTGCTGGGAAGTGCTTGGGAGGCGAGGCGGCCACGGTCACGCGCAGCTGCAGCTCAGCTCAGGGCTGCGGGTGGCGCCTCTCGCGGGTATAAGAGGCCGGAGGGAGCGGAGGGAGGGCCCGCTAGATTTCGCAAGATAAGCGGTGAAGAAAGCGTTTCCAGGAAGAGTTCGAAACTGGGAATCCCGGGCAACTGGAAGAACCAGAACTTCCGGTGCTCTACCGCGGCTGTTGCAGATGTTGCTGATGGTAGGAGCCTGCGGGAGTTTTCAAGGGTGTTCCGCGGAGTGCTTGGAATCTATGCGTTCCACGCAGATGGAAGCATAGAGAGGCTGAGGAGGATCCCTCTCCTGAAGGAGCCAGACAGCTCTGAGTAGTTGAGAAAACACTACCTGGTCTAGGCTTTGAGGCATTTCTCCCTTTTCCATTTTGTCTTAATTCAGCGTAAGAAGTAACATCTTTCCCCCTCTGTCTGGAAGTCTTGGGTTCTCTTGGGACCCATAGCAGAGATGATCTTGAATCTGGAGGTTTTAATTTAGGTAGATTAAATCGTTCAAGAGAAACAAGCCGAATGAAAGAGAGGGATGATGATGCCCATACCTTACTGTTGATATATATATCTATATAATATTGAATAATAATATGTAATATATTGCATAATTATATATATATATATATGCAATTGGATTGCTATGTCTTTCTGTATAGGAGGAGCTCAAAAGCTTTAGCTATGAGGGGTTTAAGATTTAATTCATCATGATAACCTATAGGGCAAAGCACCCCTGCACTCTCAAACTCTGCAGTTTGACCCTAGAGTCCTCCCAATCTGGCTCTTGCCCAGCCATCTGGTCTTAAGCTCCATGGCATACTTGCTGAAACCCAGATGTTCAGCCACATGGAGGTCTGTTTCCAGCACTTTTCAGGCAACCCTTCTTTGCCTGATTTGTAGCTCTCCCCAGAGTATCTTGTGGAGTTAGCTCAGACCCCACATCTTCCAAGAAGTCTTCTCTGAGCCTCTTGTTGCAATTAAACTTTCCTTTCTCCCTTCAGTGTAGTGATATTTCCAATGCGGGCAGTTAGGACGATTTACCTCTTAAGAGAGTTATTGTGTCTGTATCTCCTCTCCTGGACTGGAAGCTCGGAGGCGGACACCTTATCCTTTTCAGCCTGGGATTCTCTACCACACCTAGCACAGCGCTTTGCTTATAATAGGTGCTTAATATTTATCGCAGTCATTAATTAACTTACTGTCAATTATATTTTGTAAAAGGTTCATCTGATAGTATTCTTTGGACGAGGAAGAACTTAAAAGGTATTCATTGATGTTACAGCATCAATTTTCCCAGCTTCAAAACTGACAGGGTTAGAGAAAGGGGTGCAATTAGGAAAGAAGGTCTCCTGGTTTGTCCCTTAGATGTCTCATGGTTGATCCACAAGGTTTGGGTGACTTGCCCCTGGGCTAGCATCTGGCTTTAAGCCTTGTGGGCAAAAAACTTGATTCTTAGCACACTGAACTTGACACTTACAACCAGAATGCTGATTTGTTAGTTGTTAATGGACTGTAAAGGAAATAATTACTGTGGAAATACAGTTGCTGAGGGCAATGAGCATTCTAGCCATCACATTCTTTCCCTGGAGACGTATCCTGAGGAAGCCATTTTATGCAGAAGTCTGCTCTATCAACAGGGGAGTGAGTTAGCAGATCCCAAGGTCACTGGCATCTAGCCATCCACCACTGACACCATGGTGACATATTTGCCACCAGGAGCGTGTTGCTGGGTCTATGGACTAGGTTACGCTGGTTTCTGGGTGGCGTTTGGATCCATGATGAGTTGACATGTGGACAATCATATTCCCAAATGCAGCCTCCAACTAATAACAGAATCATTGTTTTTTATACTTATTTTCAGGGGGGCAAAAAATTTTAAAAACCCGATTTTTATGAGAAGCAGATATATTTCAGTTATGTAAGCTCTTTTCTTTGCCAAAGGCAACCAGAGTCCCAGAAAGGGAAGATGAAATTACTGGAATATGAAGGATAGAAGAAATTTTCTTTATTAGGACTAAACTTAAGAGTTGCTTGACTTATTTATCTTGCGGTTAAAAGATTGATTTTTCCCTTGATCCTAGGAGAGACACAAAATTCATAACTCTTCTAGTCTTTCCTTAAACCCTTGCTGTCGGGGAAATTAAACTCTTAAAGATGCCAGCAGCCTGAAGACCCAAGGCTTTGCTGTTGGCAGAATTCATCCTTCTCCTGAAAGCTTATCATCAGAACTCCAGATAAGCCTTCCCAGATGTTCCGCACACCAAAGCATTCCTGTTTAGAAATTTCTACATTTACTCTGCCCTGAGTCTCTTCTGCTATGTCCTCCCTTGCCAGCCTGCTCTCTCCATTTCTCTACATGGCAGAACTTAGGAAAATTGATGAAGTAGGCCTAGTGCCAGTATTAAATGACTGAATGAAGTATGCCTTTAACCTTAGTATCTCCTTTTCTTTGTCATTTTTCTCCTCTTAAGGGGCTGTTTTCTGTGCAGTCTCTGGTCTCAACCCCTCCTCCCTCTTCCCCAAGGCCTCTCCTTACAGTGCATGACACATTATCAAGCCCCCCCCCCCCAGGTGACTGACTTGATAGTCTATAGTTAGAATGTATATGGGAAACCCTTATTGACCTAAAGATTTGCCCTCTAGCGGTTTTTGAAAAACAAAACAAAACTGAAGGATTCTTGGAGATGTCTGGTTTATTCAAAGAAATAAATCTCTAATGGAGGGGGGACAAATTTTAGGCACTCTGATAGTTATTTTTGAATATGGGTTTAATGAGTATTTTGTCTTTTGCTTGCCTAGCATCCAGGGTCAGGACTAGGGTGAGATGAGTGGGGAGTGAGGGCACAACATCTGAGGAGGGGCTTACTCTCAAAATAGACCCTCATGAACCAGAAAATGAGTGTCTCCTTAAATTTAGGCCCCTTGGTGCTTCAGTGACTTCCTCTCGTCCTAGCCTTGCAGAATCCATTTCTCTTTCTGCTAATCGTATCTTCATTTTCCCTTGAAACATACCCTAGCACAGTCTCAGCCCCTGGGGTCCGGGTGGAGGTGATGCACTGGAGGTTTCCGGTGGGGGGCGGGGCGGGGAGGATGTCAGTTTCAGGAATAGACACATGACCTAGGCCTGACCAATCAAAGCACACACAGCCTTGTGCACCGTGATTGGTTCAGTGATGACATGTGACCTAGGCTGGGCCAATAGGTATCTTTCCTGGAACAACTCAGAAGGAAGCATGCTCTTTACAGAGGGTTGTTTAGCTGATAGAAAGTTAACCTAGGTCATTGTGAGGAGAGAGTGAGCCTGAGAAAGAAGCCCCGCAAGGCAAAGGAGGGTGAAGAGGTGAGAAGGAAGAGATTTAGAGATTTCTGAAGTTGTTGGAACTCTACACCTGAAGAGGGTTCTCCACCCTGGGCTTTTGAGTTCCATGTGTCAATAATTGTGTGTTTGTTCTCTGTACCGTCCTGCCTAATGAAGTGGGACGGGGTGGGATGAGAAGAGCACCTGCTTAGGGTCGCTTCTCCAGTCAGACTGCCCTGCTACGGTGGCTTCATCACATCGTGCAGTCAGAATGAGGATAACTTTTGTTGTTTGGGGGAAGAAAACCCCCAACTTTCTGAATTTCCTTGTAGCAGATTTGGGACTTTAGTGAGTAATCTCTGGCTGAAGTTTCTCAGCTACTTTTTGGTAGATGTGGAAATTTAATTTCCTGTCCCAGCCAACTTATTTTTCTACTCCTTTCCCACTCTCCTGGGTGGTGGGCTAATAGAACCACCTTCTCTCCCCTCCATACTGTGAAACTGCGAAGGGCTAAAACCAGGTTCATGACCTGAATTTATTTATTATACCAATCTCTAGGATCCCTGCCAACACAGAACAGGAAGCAAAACCAAACAACATTCTGCCACCCACCTGTTACCCAAAAAAGCACTGATGGGAAAATACGCCAGACACTGACAATATTGGAGACTGGGCTAGGCAATGATGTCAGGAATGACAATAAAGAATTTAAAAATAAAACATGCCCTAAAGATCCTGATTCTGTCACTAGAAATTCAAGAGAAGGTAAAATTGGAAGAGTTGAGTGTATGAGGTGAGTGAATAATAATACTTTAAAAAGTCACCGACTAGAGGTAAAGGACAGTTACTTGTGGGATTTGGAAATAGGGAAGGAATCCCTGTCCTCTTTATCTGAGTCTCTGACTCTGAGTCACAAGTCTATGGTATGTTGGCAGGGCTATGGACTGACCGTCCCCAAGAGAAACCTGGATGTGGCCCAGGCCACACCTGCTGATCTCAGAGGAGGTCACTTGGCCATGATACTATCAAAGAACAAGATCTTCAGGAGCGCCTGAGTGGCTTATTGGTTGAGCATCCAACTTTTGATTTCAGTTCAGGTCATGATCTCAAGGTCCTGGGTTTGAGCCCTGCCTTGGGCTCCATGCTCAGCTTAGAATTTGCTTGTCCCTCTACCTCCCCCACTAGCACAAGCACTCTCTCTTTCTCTCTGTCTAAAATAAATAAATAAAAAAAATTTTTTTAAGAATAAGATCTTCAAAGTTTGAAGAGATGAAGAAATATTGAGGTGTAGTTAATGTTTTGGTAAATGCAATTTTTGATAAATGATGCATGTTTTGATAAATTAACAGAGATGTTCTTTTGGTAATTCAAAAACTGAAAATAAGCTTTATCTCAGCCTCTTATAAAGAAGCTGATTGTCAGGCTCCTGGGAGAATCATGTTTCCACAGTGGGTGGTGGCTCCTGTTAGTACTGGAAATATTATTGGTAAAGGTGAATCCAGTACAACTAGTTAATCTGTGCCTGGTGCCAGTAAAGAAGGTTAGTTGAATTGTTGAATTGTCACATACTGAAGAGGAGAAAAAAAAGAAAGAAAGAAGGAAAGAAAGAAAGAAGGAAAGAAATAAAGAAAGAAAGAAAGGGAAAGAAAACGTTGAATGTGCCTAATCCATTGTTCTGTTCAAACAAAATTTGCAGTGAAATGAGTATAAAGCAGATCACAGGAGGAAAAGGATAAGAATAATGAAAATATGAGGCCATTTTATTTTCTGCATACTTTTGACTGTATAAAGATCAATTACTTGCTAAGAGTTATTTTCCTTCCTTGAGATTGCCTTAAAATAACTATAAAACTTTATCATGCTGGTAAGGAAATGCCAAATATAGATTATTTATTTTATATGTATAGATTATTTGCCAAAGAGTTGATTTCACTACTGTAGATTGTTGTAGGTTATGTAAAACTTCATTTTAGAGGATTAATTAAAATATTTGAAAATTGATGCACAGGTGCAAAATTCGAGATTTGAAAGCAGTGCATTAGAAAGCATCTTCCCCCAGACATTGAGTTCTCCTGCCCGGAGGCAACCCTGTTCATGATTTATTGGATTCCTTTCACAGACAAGTTATGCATATAAAAACATACCTGTTTAGTCTTAAAAAAATCCAAGTGGCAGCCTACTAGTCACATCCTACGCCTTGCTTTTTTTCACTTAATGCAACTTAGAGATCATTCAGAAAGAGCAGTCAAGGCAGGCCTATTTGAATTTATGTCCCTACATGCCCAGCTCCCTTTACTTATTCCCCCCTTTCTCTGCTTTGTTTCCATAGCTCTCATTACTTTCTATCGCACTGTAATTGAATGATTTACTATGTTTATTGTTTGTCTTTCCCGTGGATTGCAGGAGCCATGGGGACAAAGAATTTTTGTGCCATTTGTGGTCTGCTGTGTATGTTACACCTAGAATGGTGACTGGCACATAGCAGGGTCTCCATAAATATTGTTGAATGAATGAGTGAATGAGTGTTTCAAAGGAAAAATGATACATTGGTAGAAACCCAGAGAGAAATATGTAGAAATTAAAGATCTTTGAAACCATTCATGTAAAAACTGTATTGATGTGATTAAACCCGCTCTTTACCAGCGGAAGTGGAAAGCTCAAGGAACTGTCTCTGCTGATTGCCAAACATTTCTGTGCTAAAATCATTCAGAAAAGGCCAATGCCTCTGGCTACTTATCTCTTGCTATTCCCAGAGTTCTGCCTTTTTTTTCCCCCCAGACTTCTTTTTCAGCTATAACCTTTTCATTTAATTACTTCCCTCCCAGCTCCATATCTCCTATGTCTTCAGTAGCATTTTGTGAAAATGTAATGGAGTTCCTGGGTCTTTTTTCTGAAAGCATCTTTGTAGTGAGATATCTCACTAAGTCCCAGCAGTTAGCACTTGCAAACAGGCTGTGGAAGGATGTCCAGCATTCATTATAGAAAAGGAAGGAGAGCCTACCGTCTTTGCGTTTCGGGACCTTACAGGAGGCGCTGAAAGGGTTTGTTTTCATCAGAACAGTCACCTGTGTTTTTATATAATGATCACAGAAAAAAGGGATGTTGGACAGATGCTTTCAAATGGCCTAAGTAAAAAAATATTTGGAATCATTAAAAAAAAAAAGGAGGCGGAGGAAAACAAAATAAATGGCTTGCTCTCTTGGTCCCCTTTAGGTAGATATCTGATTTGGTGGGGCCAGTGGCTATTTAGAATATTCTTAATTTGTGCTTTCTTGCATTTTGTTAAAGAGTGATTACCTAATGGATTTGATACATGAGAAAGGCCACACGGGAAAGAATACTTGGAGGCAGTGAAGGGGTAAGTTATAATTTTTTATGTCATTCAAATGTAAATTACTTAAAACCCTAGATCAGGACTATTTTAACTTTGAACTTAAATCCAGGGCCATTCCTATCTTAATGGCTATTCCTTAAGAAGAAAGCAAGAGACACATTTTAATTAAGCACTAGAAATTTAAATAGAGAAATTTGTCAAATCCCATCAAAATCTACTTGCTAGAAATAAAAGCTTATTATTTTTTGGAGGGGTTGACATCTGTCGGTCCTGGTGCCCTTTCTCCCCTTCAAAGAATAAAGCTTCATTTGGCCAGAGGGAAAGAAGGAAGTCAAGTAAAGTTCGCCTAAGAAACCCAAAGAGATTCAGTCAAGTTCATGGACTTCAATTGCAGTGCCATTAAGACCCTGGAGAGAGCAAAATGGAGTCTCTGATGTCAAGCAGGGGCCTGTGTCAAGCAACGCAAGCAGTTAAGGTACTGCTGCTAGGAGGTTTTGGGACCAACGTCAGCTGACACCCCAGAAATGATAACGAGCAGAACCAGAGGTCTGCAGGGATCCGAAACCCATTAAATCCCTTTACGAAGGGGAGGATTTGGGCAGCAAACTATCAGACTCCTGAGACCTGACCCCTCTATGTCTGACCACTTGAAAAAGGCATCTGCTGCCGAAGGGTGTGCCCAGTGGATCTTGGAACAGAACCAGGATCCTTCCGCGCTTGAACATCAGAAGCAGTAAGTGCTGAGAGCTGACCCGGACCAGACCGAGGCCTTATCTCAGCTGCGCGCCCACAGACTGACTTCGCGTTTGGTTCGTGAACTTCCTGCACCCTTCTGTTATCTGGTTGGTTGTGTCTCTTGTCTTCTGTCCTGCTCTGTGTGCTGTGCAAGAAGCCGAGTTTAATCACATGGTGAGATGTCACTGAGTTTGGAATCCTGAACCTACTTTATCATTGTGATTTAACTTTGCTTTATGATTGCATATAGCTGACATTGTGGAAAGACACAACTCGTGTGTGCGCCTTCATAGCGTGCTCATGACAGACCCTTGCTTGGGGACATTTTAGTGAATTCTAAGAAGTCCAGTTTCAAGTCTACTATGCCTTAAAAGGAAAAAGGAAGAGACAGGAAAACTGTAAAAAGCAGACTCGAGGGCTCCAAGTACGACTGTCTGGGATACTTTATTGTAGGAGCAAAACAATCAGGAAGTACTAAGGAAAATGCCATATATGTCATAATATGTTAATCTTTATGTTAATAGCCCTATTATGACAAGAAACATTATGTTTAGTGTGCTTCAATAATACAAGGAATGGTATAAAAACCATTTTAATGGCATTTTTATCCAAAATGATAGTCATAAAATCAGTTTTTTTTAAAAGATTTTATTTATTTATTTGTTGGGTGGGGGGAGAGAGAGAGAGCACAAGCAGGAGAAGCAGCAGGCAGAGAGAGAAGCAAGATCCCTGCTGAGCAAGGAGCCTGATGCGGAACTCGATCCCAGGACCCTGGGACCATGAGCTGAGCCGAAGGCAATGCTTAACTAACTGAGCCACCCAGGTGTCCCATAAAGTCAGTTTTTTATACTGACCCATCCTCCTTCTCGAGAAACTACTCATAGTCAATCATATCCACCTTTTCATAACTAATCATTGCCACACTTTCATTTTGAACCTCTCATTTTCTCATCATGACCTCTGTCCATCCAGCCCACTCACCATGTCTGTCCCACTTTGCTAACTTCTAACTTCATCAAGACCTCCAATTCCTGCTCTTATTTATTTTTCTATTTGTCACTTGCTCTTGCTTCCTTCATCTTTTCACTTCTCTTACTCAGCTGAGATTCCATATACTACTATGACTCTTCTCTTGCAAATGCTTTGTGATCCACTTGGCTATCTCTTTGTGTGTTTCCTTTATCTGGCAAAATCTCAACCTTGGTTTCCCCCAGCTAGCTGCCTACTTTGCACCTCCACTTAAAGCAGCTAAGTGTTGCTAGAGAAAATCACACAGTTGTGCTGGCTGGAGTCATTTCAAAACCATGACCACACATGGCACATTACACTAAGTGACATCCTACTGTACCTGGCAAGCATATTCAATGTCTAACTCTCTGAAATGACTCCTTAAATCTCCACTTCCCTTCCCCACTCAGTCACATATTGTGAAGTCACCATGATCTAATTTTCCTACTACCAGTTCTAAGAGCCCACCATATTCATACTCACACACTCTGCGGGTCTTTTTGCCCCTGAGGCCATTTTCTCCAGGTATGCTCTGGATCCCACCCCACATGTAGGTGCATAAAGACCACTCCTCCAATTATGTTCTTCCTTTTCCCAGTCTTCAGTCCATCTCTGTCCACCAGATTGTAACTGATAGCATTCAAGTAATGACTTCATGCGCTAACCTTGAGCATTTGTTCCCATTGCAGGATGTTCGCATGTTGTAGTTACTATTGCTTCTGCATGGAAAGGTCTTTGCTCAGAGCTACAAGTAACTGCCTCATTATTCTGGTCTCAGCTCGGCTTCTCTTCTTGTTGCCTTTAATGACCTTCTTACTCAAATTAGCTCTCCCATCCACCACCGTTCAGATAGGTACTGTATGTCACATTACATAGTTTTATTTTCCTCATGGTACATATTATCTGAAAGTATCTAACTTTTTATTGATGTGTTTATGTGTTTCTTTTCCCACTGGAATGTAAGCTTATTGAAGGCCAGGGACCATTTTTTCTTTGTTGCTGCGTTACTGTATTGCTGGAGAACAGTCACTGGCATTCAGTAGGTTCTCAATAAATACTGACTGATGGATTGAGTGGATTGACTACTTAAAGGTAGTAATTACAATAATTTGGAAGACATCATTCTCCAGAAATGTGGATGAAAGATATATTACTGTGTTTTCTCATTCAAACAAATTTATTTCTGGAAGGATAGTGAAAAAGAGTAATGTGAACACCACTGCTAAAAAAAAAATACTTATATAGAACTTTTGATGTGCCAGACATTTTTCCGGACACTTTTCAACTATTTATTTAAACCTCACAACAACCCTCTGAAGCATGTATAACAGATGAGGAGACTGAGGCACAGAATGTAACAGCGCACTTGGGTGTTTCCCAAACTCAGGTTTCATTGTTGCTTCAGTGGGAAAAATGTCGAGCAGTGTTTCTCTTAACATAAATCCCTTCAGATCATCACATTTGCAGGTGGTCATTTCCATAAGAAGGAACAGTCATTTAGTATGAAGTATCAGCCAATCTTGTAGCTAGCATTGATTTTGGATTCACTATATCCCAGAAACTGTGCTAGGCATCGCAGGAGATACCAAAGAAGAATAAGACTGGGTCCTTTCTGGAAAGGCAGGGTTAATCTGTTTAGTAAGTCAAAGAGCCGTAAATCTACCAAGGACTGTATAGCATCAATGAGTAAGATGAACAAATTGATAAAATATTTACACCTTTGAATGCATACCTCTAGTTTTTAGGTGACAATATTCCTTATATTCTGAGGACGTGGAAAATATTCATGAAGTTAGATATGTGGACAAAGGCCATATCACCATACCTTGGCACCTAGCTTTCAAAGTCTTATGGGATATATAAAGGGTGTTGGATCCAAACAAGAATTTCCATATTTGGGCATCAAGCAGTCTCCCTTTTCTGAACGCAAGTATCAGTTGGTCTACCCAGCTCAGATACCATTTTTCTTAGTACCTCATTAAGAGTCTTTTTTCCCACTTTTTTAGGACTTTATGTAAACATAAAAGCCTTAGTTTAGCAGAGTTGGCTACATACCACTAGATGAACTATAAATTTTTGAAAACTCACAAAGTGGTAATTTGAGAAAAATATAGACAGCATATCTTAAACAATTCAGTCATAGCTCCAACATGGGGTGGGTGATACTCAGCCTATTTCCTTTAAGAACGAGGAACACCCTTAGGCAGCAGTGACTAAGGAGACATCTGTCTTCATCCTGTTTTTCCATCCTACACTAGCCCACACCTTCCAGGACTGGCCTGGGCACAGCTCATTTCAGAGATGATTACCGGGAGTTTCTGGTTTGTGTCTATAATTTCTCAAACTTAAATCCCTAAAATATCTTAACTTTCTGTTTCAACTACACAGTCTGAACCAACTCTATTTCAGTTCTGTAGCTACATATACTCCCTGTGTTTATTGTTCAGATCTGCAGTGCTAAGAATTTATGATGTGCAGTTTTTTAAAAATACAGAAGTATCTACTGAGACTGTGTGTAAGAAAAAAAAATGCTTTATGCTTTGTGTTATATCCTGTCATCTTCTACCAAAAGCCTCAGTAGCTAGAATGTATGAAATTTTAAGATTCTTTAGTATGGTCAGTTGAATTGGTATCCCCCTAAAAGTTATATCCCAGTCCTCAGCCTTGTGAGTCCCTGAGAATGTGAATATATTTGGAAATAGGGTCTTTGTAGATGTAGTTAGTTAGGGATCTTGAGCTGAGATCGTTCTGGGCTTAGGGTGGGCTCTAAATCCAGTAACTTGTGTCCTTATAAGAGAATGGTTTGAGACACAGAGAAAAAGGCCAGGTGAAGACAGAAGCAGACCCAAGCAAAGAGGTGTTATGCAGACCCAAGTGAAGGGATGCCCAGGGTTGCTGTGAGAAAGGCCTGGACTAGATTCTTCCTCAGAGCTTTCAGAGGGAACCAACCCCACTGAAACCTTGATTTTTACCTTCTGGCCTCCAGAACTGTGAGATAATAAATTTTTGTTGTTTTATGTCCCCCCCAGTCCTGTGGTAACTTGTTGTGGCAGTTCTAGGAAATTAATACACTTGGTTTTACCTGGGGAAATAACAAATTCATGGCTTGAGTAATGACATGAAGATCCTCACCTATTACTGACTTTGCTTCCTTAATGGTTATTTCCTGTCTCATATATCACCAATTGCCTACTTTTGCGGGGGTATCTTAGTTAAGGCGGTTGCTCCCAACAGTTGCACAATCAAGACAACCTGATGCCAACAACAATCAGCCAACCAAGTACTTAAAAAGAAATCTGTACTTTTGTGGCTTTGCTTTGTAAGTATTTCATGTGTATCATTATAAACATTACAATTATCATGCATTTTAAAATATTTTACTGAGCAATGCCTAACTTAGAATTTTGGTGAAACAAATCTTTCTTCTGGTAGAATTTTAATCAAAATATTGCAGAGAGAAATATACTTAACAACTTGATCTTGGATAGTTAAGGTTGTCATATGCACATTATGGGTTTTTGGGACACAGAGAGTGAATCACGTGAGGCTGGAATAACTGAAGGAACACCACTGTGCTCATCCTTCTTCAGGACACTTCTAGCAGCCAACTTCACAGGAAAGTGAATTTCTTGGATGTTGCTTGTCAGAGTGTATCAGAGATTCTCTGCATCCATGGACTTTAATCTTCGCCAGGCCAGCTGCAGTCACAGTCCTGGGTCTTTGCTCTCTCTGATCGCTCACCGATGTCCAAATAGTTCTAGAAGGTAAAAGCTTGTGTTTATTTTGGTAATAATCACAGTTGGTGAACACCAATTATATTTGTTCTATTTATAAAAAGGACAACCAAGTCTGTGAATTCAGGTTCACAGCAGAAATTCTCTATTTTTTATGAAACACAAACTGAAACTCAATTGTAATTCAATTTTGGTGCTTTTGTAAACTGATTTTCTGCATTTATCAATTTTATTCTGAGGAAGAGCCCATGAGCTTCACCAGAATGCCAAAGAGGTCGATGGCACAGGAAATTTTAAGAGCCCTTGCTTTAGCTCTTAGAAAGACAGCTAGGGTCTGAGGCCACTAAGTCATTTGCTTCTGCAGGCCTGGGTTATTTAGCCCAGTTCCCTTCAAGGGCATTGACAAATGGCAGTAAGTAACATTCCAATTTCCCCAAAATGACTAAGCCCTTGTTCTTTTAAGTTACTTTACATTTTATTTACATCTTGTGTACCAGCTTTTTTTTGCTGTCACACTGAGCATGTTCTGTTCTGTCTTCCGCTGAAGGGTACACTTGGTTATCATCATTAGTCATCTGCAGCTCTCAGTTTTGATTCTGAATGTGCGATCATCTTTGCTCTGCCTTGCTCATACCCTGACCTTCCTTCTTTGGCTGGTCACTGGAAATGGGGTGCGTGCTACCCTAAGAATGTGCTAGAGGGCACAACGTCATTTCATGGGAAAACGGGGACATTAGAGGCAGGCCATGTGGAAGGGTGTCATGGAGTTTCCTTTATGGAAATGAAAATGATCTCTGTTTATAGTACTTTGCCTTTCATAACGGCAAATTATTCTGCCGAGGCTGTGGCTTCTGAGTGTACAGGTGTGACGGAATTAACGTGGGTATGACACATAATTGCATTCCTCTTCTCTGATATTCAGGGCAAGTGGAACTTGTTATTTCTGGCTCTCTTTAGGGCCTCTGGTTATAGAATGCTCTCCCTTCTCTGAACTAAATTTTAAGAACCTTCAGCAACAAACACATCCGTGGCTCCAGTCATGCTTCCATATGGGAGTAGCAGAATCATTTATTCATTCAATGAACGTTTGTTCCATGGTGGCTGACTACTGGCCTGTGCTGTGGACTGTGATTTCACATGCTGGCCTCATCCTTTCAGGAGGCCTCGCTTGTGATTTTTCAGAGGATGGAAGACCTCATGCTCACTTAACTGTCTCACTCTCCAAATCAGATTTTCCTCTTCAAGAACCCTTGCGTTCTTTGTCCCTTCCAGGATCTTATTCCTACCAATTTTACTCCCTTTTATGCGTTTTCAGTCTCTGGGGTCACTGGTCCCTCCCCCACTCCCTACAGTCAGGTTGTTCAATATTCAAAACAATGACAACAATGACACCCCAAACCCACCATCCAAACATAAACAAAAGAGAAGAGAAAACATTCGTGATCAGACCTCTCTTTTCTGCTTCTCTTCCTCCCTGGATACACTTGGCAGATCTCGTTCTCCTCACGTATGCCTATCTACTTACCCCTGGGACCTTTGTCATTTGGTATTCTCTCCCATCAAGCCACTGAAAGTGCTCAGTGACTTCTTAAGGTGAATTTTGATGGCTAGTCTCACATTCTCAATTTTTTTTCTAACCTCTCTGAGGGCTGCCCCCTCCTGCACTCTTTCTTCTCCCTTAGTGTCCCTGGCACTGTGCTATCCTGATTTCCTTTGCTTTCTCTGGGGCTTTTTAGTCATATTTTCGCCATCTGTCCATTCCCAAATGTGGCTCCTCCCCCAGGCTTTGCTTGTCCTTCTTTATCTGTCCCTATAAAGCTCTGCCTAAGTGAGCTCACGTCAACTGTGAGCCCTGATGACCAACTCCCATATCTGTGGCTGCTGGATTGTCTTTCCTTCTGGACTGGTAGACGTCCCCACGAGGGCCTGGCAGACACCTTGGGTATGCATGAGCTCCGGCCCTTTAAACTAGTGCTCCTCCTGCTTGCAGATGGAGTTATTGGTCTTACTCTTGGAGTCACCCAGGCCCCAGACCTGGGAAACTTACCTTTGAATCCTGCTTTCCTTCATTATCCCGCACAGCCACTTGGTTGCCAAGGGTCATCCAGTTTTCTTTCTCAGCATTTTTCATACCATCTTTCCCTTTCTATTTGTACAGGCTTTTCTTTGTTAAGGTTCATTCTCAATTCCCAACTGATTTATTTATCCCACCGGCCTCCATCCCTGACTCCCAAACCCATTCACCAGGTTCATTTTCCAGAAGCACTGTTATGATTAGTATGGAAATGTTTGTTTGTTTGTTTCCCACCAACTTCATTGTTCTTGGGCACATGCACATAGCTGCAGACCCAGGCCGTGGATCTATTCCCTTTCCTACCGTGAAGCAGAATGGGAGGCTTGAGGGATTGTGACTCTAGATAGCATATATGGAAAATAACCTCTCCTCTTATCCCTCCCTTCCTCCATCCTTGCCTCCTTCCGTTCCCCCTTTTTCCCTCCCTTTGCGTCTGTTCCTCCTTCTTTCCAGCCTCCCTGATGTCTTCCCATTCTCCTTTCTCTTCCTTCCTTTTCTCTCTTTTGTCCATTATATCCTAGTGAATGAGATAATCTAAATTGGCCTTCTGCAGATTCTGCAATATTACTATTTAAGACCCTGGTTTTAAGTAATGGAAACCAATTCAAGTTAGGTGAAAGGAAATGGATACAGCACTAAGAATATGGGTAGGTCTCAAAGGACTGGAACAGGGATGGCAAAACCACTGGGTACTCTCTTTGTGTCTGTTCCTTGATTCTGTTTGTGCTTCTACTTCATCCCCCTCTGCAGACTCATCTGACATTTCTTCTCAAATTGGAACATGGCCCCTCATAGCTCCTAAATTTATATACTTTATTTTCTGACAGATGGAGACACAAACTCTCCTTCTCTTGGTTTCAATTCCTAAAGTCTTCCTTTAGAGAATCTGATTTTCTGGCTTGGTTCAGTGTATACCAGTATACCCTCTCCAGCTTTATGCCTAAACATTGGGCATGGGAAGTATAATTATGTACCTGTATACTTAGATTATGGAGGTGCCTGGGTGGCTCAGTCGGTTGAATGTCTAACTCTTGGTTTCAGCTCGGCTCTGATCTCAGGGTTGTGAGTTCAAGCCCCATGTTGGGCTCCATGCCCAGTGTGGAGCTTACCTAATAAACAAATAAGTAAAGAAGGAAGGAAGGAAGGAAGGAAGGAAGGAAGGAAAGAAAGAAAGAGAGAAGGAAAGAAGGAAAGAAGGAAAGAAAGAAAAAACTTAGATTGTGTATCACCTTTCTTTAATATGTCCCTGTCACTGTCCAAAAAGTTAGTCATTCCACTCCATGTCCCCAGCAGCAGTTTGACAAAGCTCTATAAGCACTGTTTTCATTGTGTGGTAGTAATATATCCTCCACTAGACTGAGTTTATCTAAGGCTAGAAATGTGATTTTTTCATTTTTGTGTTCCTTTCAAGAAGCGAAAACTAGAGTCTGTTCATGATAAATGTTTATTGAAGGAATGAATCCCTAGGATCTCCCTCCCCCCAAGTTTGTGGTATTACAAAGTAGTATTGATGTAGGGAATATGTTAGGGTTCAAAGCCAATGGCTAAGAAAGAATTCTTGAGACATTTTTGGTGCAAAAAGGTGGTTTTATTAAAGCACAGGGACAGGACCTGTGGGCAGAAAGAGCTGCACTGGGGTCATGAGGAGCCTCTTATAGACTTTCAAGTTGGGAGGGGGTTAGGGATAATGTAAGCCTCCCAGGTATTTTGGAAACAAGGTTTCCAGGATCCTGAAGGGGCTAGCTGTGGTTAGGAAAAGGTCATTTATTACTGTTTAGTAAAAGCTCAGTCATGAGACTCTTCAAATCTATATTGGTGCTTGGAGGATGATTGCCAACATGTTATCTTGGGGAGTGGAGATACAGGAAGTTTCCAAAGGAATTGTTATATGTTAAATTAGACTTATAGGATCCTGGGGCTTGGGCTAGGATTGCCTTTTGCCCTTAGCAAAGTATTAACATTGAGGCAGCCGAGTTCCTAGAGGAACGACACTCTGCCTGTTTCAAGGATTTTTCAGTGGGCTCTAGGTAGTAAGGGGATTTAATAATTTTTCATCTGCCTTTGTTTCCCACATCAGTATTACAGTGATACCCACAAGTAGATGTAGTAACAGGTTCTCTTGCACATAACTTACTGGGTAAAAATATGGTCTCCAGAACTAGATTGCTTAGGTTGAATCCTGGATCTGGTACTTACTAGCTCCGTGATCTGGGTCCCTGTGCCTTGGCTTTATTGTCTGTAAAATGGAACATTAATAGTATCTATCCATTGAATTGTTGTATTAAATGAGATAATATTTGTAAAGTGCTTAGAGCAATGCCCGGCTTATAGTAGGTGCTCAGCAAACATTATCTATTCATACTAGAAAAGTTTTCTACTGAATTTAGTAAACTGGGGAAAGAAAAAAGAATGGAATGAGGTATTTTGCCCTATTGTAATCATGATTTCACTTGTTTTTTCCTTCCATTGATTCCTCACATGTTTCTCCCTTGTTTCCTTGCTCCTTTCCTCTTTTTACTTTCCCAACCCCATGTCTTTTCTTCTTCTTGAATTGAGTGGTAGGAGATGTTAATAATAGAGTTAAGGTTGGACATTGAAAAAGTAACAGTTCTTGGAAGTCATAGATTAAGCCAACTAGACCGTGATAATAAGAGTTTGATATATATGAGTCATTTGAAATGGTTTCCTGGATGTGGGCCTAAAAGGTTTCAGGAGAAAAAGTATCCAAAGATTAAAGGAATGTGAGTTGGCTAGTGTATGAAATGCATTTGCTATCTTTAACCCTTCTTCACTATGTGATAGTTCTTTGTTTAGGGCAAATAAAATGCCAGTTACATTTTGAGTGAGCGACACTTTCTTGTTTGTAGATTTAGGACTTCGAGCCTCTAAGGTTGAGATCTTATTTATAGAGAGGTTTGTACTGCAAGGTGTGCCTGTATAAATCTTCATCTTTTGATCATTATATTAATTTCAGAATCTCTTTGGACAATTAAAAAAAAGTCTTGCTGTTGATCTAATTTGGTCTTTGGTAGTTGTATGAAACATGATCTTGCCAGGGCTGTTTGTATTGTTTGTTCTTGAAATTCTAGATACATTTGACTACCCCTCTTCAACTCTTTGGTTGTGTACTACAGAATAGATCGTGAACTACAGAATAGAATACAGAACAATAGATTTTTTGACCAGAAAATTGGACTTGTTGTTTGTGTTTAGAACTTCCTTTTAGTTCTAGATTAGGACAGTGCCACAATATGCTTTACTTAATGCCTTTAGCTTAAGCAGACCTGTTTATTGAAAAAAAGGCATTTGCATAGTGAGCCTTAAAATTGAAGCATGTTTTTTTATCCCTTCAGTAATAATGTATTTCCTATATAATCAATTATTTTGGAAAACCAGGGGTGGTGGTGGGGGGGCATGGCATGAGAGTGGTACAAAGTTGTTAGGTTTGAATGAGGAGATTTCAAGATTAGAATTAGGACTGAGATGTTAAGTGCATTATTCAAGTGTTGTGATAAAGGGCTAAACTTAAAAGATTTTGAAAATGAATCTGACATGAAATAAGATTGTTCCTAGTAAGTAGAACGTTTGGTTTGGATAATAATAATGAGAGAGAAGCGTATATACCACAGTAACTGGAAGCTACAACAAAGCTATCCACAAAATGACTAGAAGCAGATTCTTTTTTTTTTTTTTAAGATTTTATTTATTTATTTGACAGAGATAGAGACAGCCAGCGAGAGAGGGAACACAAGCAGGGGGAGTGGGAGAGGAAGAAGCAGGCTCATAGCAGAGGAGCCTGATGTGGGGCTCGATTCCATAACGCCGGGATCACGCCCTGAGCCGAAGGCAGATGCTCAACCGCTGTGCCACCCAGGCGCCCCCTAGAAGCAGATTCTGATGATACATTAACTGGGAAAGTGAAGCTTGAGTGGCTTCTAAGGCCATCAAAATGCAACAGTAAGAAAGTATACTTATCCACAGTGTTCTTTTGTTAAAGATGCTGGACGGATGCCTCACAAGGTCAATGAGAAACACATGTTCAATGAACTGCTCCCCTGGTTTTCTTCAAGGCCTCATTTAATAGAGGCATCCAAATAAAATGTCCTTGTTTTCTTGATTTTTCAAGGTGTAACCAAGCAGAAACTTTAAACAAGTCCTCCATTTTCATATTTTTTGGAATAGCATATTTATGCAATTCTTGGAATATATTTTTATTACTTTTGACTGCTCAATTTGAGTGAGTCAGTAGGTTTCTGACACAAAGATTAAGTTAATATGTCAATTCTGGCATCAGCAAAAATATCAGTCTATTTATGGATACATGTTTATTATGAAGAACTTTTTCAGTGATGGAGTGGTTGGATGTGTGGAAACTTTTGAGTGAGTAAGATCAAGAGGGGTATTTCCATTTCCTCTGATTATTCCCCACAATCACAAACATTAGCAAGTGGTGACGGATGACATTTAGATTTAAAGATTTAAATAGCTAACTAAATATTTCTTGACTAACAAACTATAAAATATAACACTTGCTTGTGTTTTTTTTCTTTATTTTTTTTTAGTAATGAGGGGGTGAGGTAGGAGGAGGGTCTAAATATATAACCTGAATTCAAAAAACTTCTATGTAATCCTTTTTTTTATGTAATACTTTTTTAAATTATTTTTTTATTTGTGGTAAAATACACAAAACGTAAAGTTTACCTACTTAATCATTTTGAAGTGTACAGGTTAGTGGCATAAGTATGCTCCCATGGTTGCACTATCATAATCACCTCCATTTATCTCTAGAACTCTTATTTGATACTGTTTCGTGTGCTGAAATTATCACATCTCCAGTTCAACCTACCAAGTGTAGAAATCAAGGAGTAGAGCCACTTTATAAGAAATGTGAATCATGACTAAAGGTAGAATTAAGTGATGTGCAGTTGGCACAAGTAGAAAAAGAGGAAAAACCAAGTGGACTGTGTTTATGTGATTTCATGGTAGGAGATAAGCACCATTTATCTAAAAATATACTCAACCTTACCTTGTCCCCACAGAATTTCCATTCCTAAAATCTTGTTGTGTGTCTAATTGTCAAGGATTAGATTAGATACTGTACTGTGCGCTACTTTGGTCACATATTGAATGATAGGGCAGCGGTCATAATTTCTATTCTAGGGCTGGAATGAGACTCTTCCCAGCTCTCCAGAGGTTTAATGACCCCTTCATGCTACAACCTCATGTCTCCCACGTCCACGATAGGCAGAAGAACTTTAGGTCATAGAGTTGTCTTTATTTTCCCAGGCAGAAGCATTCCCCACATCCTGCATGTTCAGGAAAGTGCTGAGAAGGGAGAGTAGCTGATGATAGGGCCAGAGATCCAGGTAGTCTGGCCTAGTTGGGAATCTTTGAGAAAGTCTGTAAGAGTCTCTGTTTCCTTTTGGACTAAGGAGAGATTAACCCTGGTACTATAGGGCAGGACTGGGCTGAAGAGTAGGCAGAAATGGAAAGAGAGCACATTTTTTTCCATGTAATTATCTCATTGAAAGGATTGGTTATATAGAACTTTTTCAGACATGAGATCATGACCCATTAATGATGGAAAATCAGTGATAGATTACTATCAGCATTTTAATAAACTGAAATAAAAGAGAGTAGAGAATATCACAATGAGTGCTGCTTCATGAAACATTTCTTAGGTGTGTATGTGCAAATACATTTGTTTATATATGTATGTGTGCTGTGGACATGGGTATCGTAAATGGGTGTCTGTGTGCAACGGACAGTTCATTGCTTACCAAGAACTTATTGAGGGGCACCTGGGTGGCTCAGTCGGTTAAGCATCTGCCTTCCACTCAGGTCATGATCTCAGGGTCCTGGGATCAAGCCCTGTGATGGGCTCCTTACTCAGTCTGCTTCTCCCTTTCCCTTCTCACCTCCCCCCAGCTCGTGCTTGCTCCCTCTCTCTCTCAAATAAATATATAAAAAAATTTTAAAAGACTTAAAAAAAAAGAAGTCATTGAGAAAAGTTTGAATCTACTGAAGTCACAGCTGCTTGCTTCTGATTTTTAGAGTCTAATTTCCTCAAAGTATTAACTAACATCTAGGTGCAATTAAATCAAATCCATAAACGGTTTCCAGCTTCCTTCTGTTTTCAGTTAATTCTCGTTAACTTTAGCTAATAGATCACTAGTCAGTATGTAGAAATGGTAATTCACTACTAAGTTAGCTAACATTTATTGTATTGTCCCATATTGTTCTAAGAATATTATATATATATTGATTCTTACAACAATTCTTTGGGATGGGCAATATTCTTATCCTCATTTTACAGGTGAAAAAGTGGAGGCACTGAGAGCTTTAATGAATTGTTCAAGCTGGTAGCTGACATGTGGCCCAGCCAGGATTCCAACCCAAGTATCTGACTGCAGAGTCCATGATCTTGACCATTACACAGTACTACCTCTCACTATCTTAAGCAGAAGTATTTTTTTTAGCAAAAAATGTAATATTTTTAATATCACATTGTGCATTTGAGTCTTTGGCAACACCTCATTCAAAGGTGTTGAACTGAAATAATGTTATCACTACTCTTCTCTGATAATTCCATTCCAGGAAATATTTGCCAGTGACTTGATCCTTGCTCATTGGTGTGGTGCAGAGATGCAGTGTGATGCTGTCTAAGACTACGCTAGCTTATAGTTCATTCCTCGCTATGTGAAGAGGAAGGGTATCTTCGAACACTGTGTAGTGTTCATTGAACAAGTTGACTTTTCCAATTGGTAGGTGGCGGCCTAATGGGGCCCAGAAAACAGCTCTGCCAATGTTTTACCCAGAAATCAGATAAGGGCTATTACTTGCCACTTGTCAGGCATTGTATTGTCTCAGGAATTCAAACAAAAACAACAGCAGCAGCAGCAGCAACAGAAACCTCACACTCAGCAGAGTAGGGATTAGAAACAAGCTGATTAAAACTCTTCATCCTAGATGCTTCCAATCACTTTGAATTGTAAATATGTGCTGTATGTAGCGTTCACAGACAGGGTCTCATATTCTCCTTAGAGCTCTCTCGTGCCTTCTGGGTGTGAGAGAAGGGTCATGACTGCCACTATCTGGATCAGTGTGCCTGAGGCAGCCAAGCCATTATAGCTGCTCTGGTATTAGCAACCCTGCAGGGGGTCTCCAATGACCTATGGGAGTTCGGCTCTAAGTATCCCAGTTTCCACCGTCGGACTTTGCATAGGACGCATTAATTCTGAAGCATGGATTAATTCAGAAAGTCCTTGCTGGATTAAATGCCAGCCTCCCAGTATGGCAGCTGGTGGTGGTGAATTGTAAAATAACCACAAATCCTCCTCCCCACCTCATGTGGCATAGCAGATGTCCCATCAAAAAGTAGAATCCATTTCTCCAGCTTGAATCTAGTGGCCATGTGAACTTGCTTTGGCCGTTGGGAAATTAGCAAATATGACCCAATCAGAAGCTTGAAAAGAGCTTGCTTGCTGGGGCTTGTTTTCTTGCCACCTTTGGAACTTGAGGCTACCACCTAAAGGAGCCCAGACTAGCTTCTTGGAGATGAGAGGTGACTTAGAAATGAGCTTATCCAGCGAGAGCTCCCTAGGCCAAACTTTAGAAGTATGTGTCTGAACACTGAAGGCATCTAGCCCTAGAAGAGCAGCCAGCTGAATGTAGAAATCAGTTGAGCTCGCCCACAACGGGAACCATCTGGATGATTCACGAAGTGTGAGAAACTACACATATTCCCTTTTAAAGTCAGTAAGCATTAGAATGGTTTGTTATGTGGCACAAACTAACCAATGCACTTGCTTAACAACTTACCCTCTATTGCCTTCCTCTCCCCGTATCTTTCTCCTCCTGTGCTCCTGGAGTTTCCTGAGCCTCCCAAGTAAATGTTCACTCAAATCCTTACCTCAGGATCTACTTCCTGGGGAACCCAAACTACAACTTTCTGAATTCAATTTTTACATAAAGTGAAGTCTTTTTTCTGAGGCCTTCTCTTGAGGGGTTGTGAGCCATGAAGTGACACTGGACAAGAAATAGTGTGAAACCCAGACTGTGCCCATTTGGACAACCCACAGTGCTCTCGGCTTTGACAAGCTCACAGTTTAGAATATTCTCTGCTCTGCTGATATAACTTCCTGATTCCCTCAGATCAGAATGTCATACATACTCTTTGTTCTCCCCCAGCATGACAGTAAGAATACCTTCCTAAACTGTTAGAGAAAAATTTGTCCTCCTAGGCTGGAATGAAAGTGAAGAGTTGATCCAATTCCTCTCTGCCGTGAGGGAGGAAAAGGTGACTATTTCTATGAAACTTGACTCCTACACCTTTCTTCTTTGTTCAGTTTACTGTCAATGTGATTTGAATGAAAAAGAGAAGCTCATAAGCTTAGCAGTGGCTTTATGAATCAAAGAAACTCAATTTCCTCTGGATTTTCCCTACGTAGCAAAAATAGAGAACGTAGGCTCTATTGTAACTGGATAACCAGATAGCAGAAAATTTGCCAGGTAAAATTGCAAAGAAATACGAGTTGTTTTTGATTATCATGGTGATAGGATGAGAATGACTTTTGTGTGTGTATGTGTGTGTGTGTGTGCGTGCTTGTCTGTGCGTGCATGTGTGTACTGGGGTGCATGTAAGCTCAGGTGGAATAGGGAGAAATTAAAGAAAGGAAGTTACATTTGAAGAATAAATATATTCATAAACTTGCAGATACAATGATTTTATAAATGCTTTAACACAAATTCTAAATGTGATTATGTGGATCCAAATTTCCCAAATGTTGTTTCTTTTCACCAACTTTATGTGGTGACTGTATGAATCTAATAACATAACTCTTGAAGTACTTTTCACCATGCATCAAGAATTAGGATAGTGACTAATATCTTAAATGCTGTTAAAACTTACTCTGTTTATGCCGCCGCGCAAAGAGCACTATTTACCGGAAGTAGAGTCTACTATTCTCGATTATTTATTCTATCAGCATCTCTCTCTCTGGGGGACTTTTGCATTTGTTTGACATACGACTTTGAGACTATTAATATTACTTTAGTTCCCCATTGTAGCACTCTGACACTGCTTCATTGTAAGAGTGGTTGTTATTTATTATCATTTCAAGGTGGCAAGATAGGACTATATCTCTAAGAGGTAACACACAAATTATTCTCTGCCATTGCAATGAACAGCTGCGTTTCTTTCCAATCTTCTGCTGCACATGAAGTGCATTTTCTTTATCATACAGTTTAAAAATAGATAGCAATTTTTTAATTGAAAGGCAATATCCATTCATTATAGCTGATTTTTGGAGTAAAGGTATAAAAGCAAGAAATAAAAATTGCGTATAATTCAAATAGTTAGGGACAGCTACTAATGTTTGGTGAATTTCCCTCCAGAACTTTTTGTTTGGGTAAAAATGCACATTTATTTTTAACTAAATTGGCATTATAGTGTATTAAAATTATTTTATTTTTAAATAATAATGTATTTTAACCTTAAAATGATATTATAGTTACTTTTTAAAACCTCTCAATATTTAAATACCATGTTAACGGCTTCATCCTGTGTCCCTGCATGGCTGTTCATGGCATGCTTTACTTACCCCGCTGTTAGACATCTCTGTCGCTTCCAAAATTTCATGATGACAGTTACGTACAATGCCGACATCTTTGTAACTGAATTTTTCTGCACATCTATGATGATTGTCTTAGTCTAATTTCCCAAAAATAAAATCACTAGATCAAAGAGTAGTACATTTTTGAGGCTTTTGATCTATTTTTCTCTCAAACAGATTGTACCTATTTTCAGTCCCTAAGGGTATATTTTAATAGTTTTGTTGCTCTTGGCAACATGAATTTTATATACAGTTGTCAGCTAGTTTGATTCCCAAACACTAAGTAAAATGAGGATCAATCTGTCTATCTACCTAACTATTAAGGAAAACAGCCTAAGGACACATATGTGTCATGGATTTGTCCTCACACTTTCTCATCCGAGCCCCTGGTGACCTGGTTCTTCACCTGTGTCCAGTGTGTAAGAATGGCAGGGAAAGCACCTGCCATTAGGTGGCATGAACGTCTCAGATCATGCCATATCACACCCATGTTTGTTTAGAGAGCATATTGCAATCCAATTCTCCATTGCTGTGTAAATCAGAATGGCACTTACACTACTGCTTTGGCTCATTCTGTTGCAAACAAATGAGCTTTATTATTATTTTTAAAGATTTTATTTATTTATTTGCCTGAGAGAGAGAGAGAGCACAAGCAGGGGGAGCAGCAGGCAGAGGGAGAGGGAGAAGCAGGCTCCCCGCTGAGCAGGGAGCCCGATGCGGGACTTGATCACAGGACTCTGATATCACAACTTGAGCTGAAGGCAGATGCTTAACCGACTGAGCCACCCAGGCATCCCAACAAATGGGCTTTAAAGGAAGAAAACTCCAGGAAACAAACTGAGGGTTTTGGAGTGGAGGGAGATGAGGGGATGGGCTAGCCCGGTGATGGGTATTAAGGAGGGCACGTATTGCATGGAGCACCAGGTGTTACACGCAAACAATGAATCATGGAACACTACATCAAAAACTAATGATGTACTGTATGGTGACTAACATATCATAATAAAAAAAAAAAGAAACTCTCAAACAAAATTCATTTTGTAAGGTGTAAAATTTAATATATAGGAACCCGATTTTTCTTTGAGCCTAAGGAAAGTGAGACAACGGAGTAAGACAAAGGTGAAGGTACACATTTTGGGCTAGATTTTGAAACTAGAAGAGAATGTGCTTACTCATTCAGAGTTATTAGAAAAGCTATTTTGCGAGAAGGAAAAGACCTGTAGGAGAAAACTTGCAATTTTCAGGGCAAATGTCTCCATGGAGTTGACCAGTCTGACATCTTCTTTCTTTTTTTCTTTTTCTTTTTTTTTCTTTTTTTTTAAAGGTTTTATTTATTTATTCGACAGAGATAGAGACAGCCAGCGAGAGAGGGAACACAAGCAGGGGGAGTGGGAGAGGAAGAAGCAGGCTTCTAGCGTAGGAGCCTGATGTGGGGCTCGATCCCAGAATGCCGGGATCACGCCCTGAGCCAAAGGCAGACGCTTAACCGCTGTGCCACCCAGGTGCCCCTGACATCTTCTTTCTTTGCCTACTCCCCAGGTCTTGTCTCTCCATCCTGCACCCCAGCTTGGGATTGCTCTTGTCAGTTCTCTCTGCCATCTTGCTTGGGTTGCAGCTGCTAGAACTACCTGGCTTTCTACCTCACAGAGGCCTTCCATCTTCCTAAAGACTCAAGGCCCTGATCACCTGATCCCGTGGCAGATAGGTGCTGAAGTGACCCCCTTTGTGGGCCTCAGCCTACACTCTTCTCCTGGGAGTTACATCTCCCGTCATTGTTCAACCCAAGAAACGTGAGGGACTGAAGTGGTGTCATTCATAATCCCAAACATAGAGTTTTGACACTCTGCCTCCAAGTAGAAATATCCCAGTGCTTAGATTTTAATTGCTTGTTTATTCATCCAACTTATAAATTGAGACCTTTCGATGTGTCAGGTACTTCTAAAGGGTGTGAACTCCACATTGAACAAAAGTATACAGATTCATGGCCATGTTGGAGATTATAATCTAATAAATCTAGCAGATGATTAACAAATAAGCAGCAGTTTTGTAGTGTAGTGGTAGGTAGTGACAAGTGCTATGAAGAAAAATTAAGTGGAATATGAGGATAAAGATGGAGAGGGAGATGCTACTCTTCTAGATAGGAGGTGAGGGAAGGTCTCTCTGATGGGATTCAGCAGAGACCTCAAAGAGAGAGAATAAGCCATAGAGATATCTGCAGGATAGATGGACTTTCCGATAGGGGAAACTATATATGCAAAGGTCCTGAGGTGGAAGTATGGTTGAGAAGAACAAAGAGGCTGGTGTATATGGATGGAGTAATTAAGAGGAGAGTTGGGGGAGTTGAGCTCAGAGATAGCCAAAGATCAAGTAAGGTAGGTAATGTAGCACCCAGCTGATGTAAGGACTGGATATTTTTTGAAACATGATAGAAAGCTAGCGAAGGCTTTTGAGAAAGAAATGATGTGACCTATTAACATTTGGTTGCTGTCAGGGTTTTCTTCTAATTCTGATTTCATGGTCTTGTCCTATGGCATTGAGACAACAGGACATTTTTTCAAATTTTCTGTCGCTTTTGTCAACATCAGCATGTGGGAGATAGTTTAGATTTGATAAATGTTCTCTCTCGGCCAAAGGCATAATTAAAATTTCTGGAACTTTATATAAAACTTTACAGAGGACTTGAAGTAGTGAAGTTTCTTTGGATTTGAAATAGCAGAATCTGACCCAGATTACTTTAGCAAATGGAAAATTGTTGGTGTATCTTGGAGAATCCAGGGAAGATGACCTTCTAGGCCTTGGGAAGCAAGGCTGCTCCAGGGGCCTTAACAGAAGCCATCTGTGGTCCTTTCTCTGCAGTTTCACATTATGGAGACCAATAGTCTCTGGGTCCCTTTGTTTAAAAGTCTAAATGACTAGAAGAGAGAATTTGATTGGTTCAGCTTAACTCAGATGTCATCTTCTGAACCCATTGATTCTAGTCAAGGGGACAAGGCAGCAGAAACACAACTGCACTAAGACCCCTGTGGGTAAGGTACATGGTTCCCAAAGACCAGGCTTTATAGACACTTCCTCTGGAGTGGCATGTGACTGCTCTGTGGGCAATACCCATGTGCTTTATTTATGCACTTTGATAGAGGCAGACCTCTGAAGCAGGGGCTTCTAGGTAGTAGCCCTGTCTCTGGTCTCTCTCTGTGGAGAGTTAATACCCTGGGCATTTGGTTGCAAAGTCTTTGACAGTAAGGGCCAATTTTATCCCATTGTGTACCTCCTTGCACAAAATAAAGGGTAGGGGATATTTTTGGTGTTTAATTTTGCTTCAGGCCCTGTTCTTCATGATCCTGGAGCTGCCCCACAACCATCTAAAATTACAGGTTCTATTTTACATTCCTAAGAGATTTGCTGATAACTTGGCAGGCAGATATAGTTTTATTGTGAAGACATTTTGCCCACTCTCACATGTACTGCTGTGCCAAGAACATGGAATTTGGAACCAGGAGACTGCATTAAATCTGGTTCCTGGGAAACTGGGAGATGGAGATTTGTGGGCAGGAGGTTGATTAGGGAGTGTTCTGGAGATTGGTACCCATGAGGCAGGAAGGAAACAAGACTGGGTGGAGGAAGAAGAGGAAGAATGATGCAATTGCAACAGGTCCTTCAGCCCATCCTATAGGGATCTGTGGAGCTTGGGTGGACCTTCAGCATTATCTGGAAGTGAGGCAGGAGGGCCAGGACTCTGTACCTTGCAGTGACCAGTATGGGGAGGGGCTCATGTCGGGAAAAGCATCTCCCTTAGGCCTACCTAGGGCAACGCCTGGAGAAGGTTACAGCAGTGAGCTCTCAGCCACCGATGCTACCAGTAGCTGGGGGAATGAGTGCTTTACTCCTGAGTCTTGGCGTGGGGTGAGGGAGGGTCTGGCTGTTTCACCATAACATCCACTTCAAAGACTCAAGTTTTAATTCTGCTCTACCATACTGTCCTGTGATGCCTTGGGGAAAATCCTGAACTTCTTTGAGACATCATGACCTCATTTAAAAAAAATGGGATTTAAAAACTTTGATTAAATAAGCAGTGTTGTGAGCACTGTCTAGGACACTTTCACTTGTGTTTATTGTTTAATTTTCCCTGTAAATCTATGCCATATCTATTTTAGAACAACCCTATTGATAGGGAGATAGATCCTCAGAGAGATTAAAGTAGTTTGCTTGAATTTATATAGATAAACCATACAGAAAATGCAGTCTCAGATCTTCTGAACTTGTCTTGATTTTGGCCAATTCACTAGAGCTCCCTCTCAGCAACAGAAATAACATTAACGATAATATTAATAATATAATTAATGAAGACAAGTAGTGCCTCATTTATATGCTTGTTATGAGGATTGAAAGAAAGACATTTGCAAATAATAAGTTGCTGAAAAAAATTAGTCAATATCACTGTTCTTCAAAATTGCTTTTCCCGTCATTAAGACATGGGCATGGTCTAATCAATCTTGAGAAGACAAGGGAAGGTTTACACAGGATCCTAGAAAATCTCTCCTAGCCAACCTCTAAGAGTCACAGGGCATCATGTTGTTTCCAAGTTTTTTTAATTGATGTTTGGACTCCTCTGGTTTACTCTTAGAGAGCTTAAAAAATTCAGCTCACATATTCTGAGCTGCAGCTTAGTCTTTGAGGGTTGTGCTGTAGGGTACAGAAATGAAAGAAATGTTGTCCTTGAGGGATAAAAATAAGACCAATCAGTGACAGTGATGAGAACCCATGTACTGGAGGAACAGGGACATTAAAAAGAGCTCAGAGGCTCTGGGAGTCTGGGTCAGAGTCTTCAATTGTCAAGGTGACTCATACCGTAGATGGCAGCTGATGTTTTGAACTTTATACTCTTTGACTTTCAGGATCCATTCTTATAAGGTGAGAAAGTCATGGCAAGGAACCAGTCTGTGGGATCTTTACGAGTTTGAAAAAAAAAAAAAAGCACCTCTATGTGTGGGGCATATTCCCCCATGAGCGCTTGAAGTGCTTTATATGACACCCAAAATCCAAAGAAAACAGCATTGTTTTGAGCACACACGGTCACAGATGTATTTTAAATTGCTTTGCGAATGATGGATATGCATGAACCTTAATGCAAACTCAACAGCACTTTTAAATTTAGGGAAATAGTGTCTCCACATTATTGTGAAAGCCCCCTTTCACACTCATTTCATAGTTACCTTGCTAGGAAATTGTAGGTTTTGATCAAACTTTTACTAACTCTGATTTTTGGAAAATAATCAAATATTACTACTAACATATACTATTTGACTAAAGGTATTACTTCTAACCCATGAAATCAAAAGTCCTGGGTTTTCTCATGTTCAGCCCTACCCTCCCACCCGGGCTTCATTTAGTAAATTCCAGATTCCCCAGTGTAGCAAGTGCAATAGAGGTCAGTGGATTCTCATGTCACTGTTTTGTTTACTTTTTATCTCCACTTGATCTGGATTAAAAAGTCAAGATTTTTGGCAGGAGGAATTGTTTGAAAAGGAACTGTAATGTTATGGGGATGGTTAAAATGAATCTGAAAATTCTATCTATGTAATTGTAGAAAGATTGAGTGAAGTCCAAGTGGTTAGTTTGTTCAATCAATTTCACTGCATGGCTTCAATAGTGATGAGAAAACAGGTCTATTAGGGCTATGTTTCTTCCCACTCTGTGAACCACCGTCAGAGTCAATAACTGATTACGTTTTGGTTGTATAGACCTGGCTAATGTTTTGGGTGCGATCTGGCAGAATACGCCAAATTGTAAAGCCACACAGATACAAGTGTCATACCTAAAGACATTTTTTGGTGGGGATTTGTAGCAGAGAAGAAAAGTGAGTAAAATCTAGAACATGTTTTTATTTTCTCCTTTTGTTCCCAAGGCTATCATTATCCTTTGAGTCAGAATTGTGAACAAACGAAAATGCTTCCTGGTGAAAAAAGCAAAAGCTGTTAACCTCAAGCACATTAAAAAACGCAATCTCATTTTCACTTTCTAAAGTATTGGTGTTGAGATATACTTAAAAACACAATTAACCTTAGGAATGAATATGATAACAGAAACTGATAGCAACTAATCAATTTAAAATCGCTGAGTTACAGACTTATATATTCAATACCATATGCATGAAACAATGCTCTATTACTGAGCTTTATGTATGATGATTTACCTGAGGTAAGCACATGACACAGTTTTAGTTTATGATTACAAACAGGTTAAAAAATACTCTTTAATTGTATTAAAAATATAATTTAATGCAGGTGGTTTGAAGCATCTGTCTTCTTCACATGATAGCATGGGTACACTTCGATACAATAAAAAAAATTACCCCTAAAAAAAAAAATCCTTCATGCTCTAGCCAAAATTCCAAGTTTAATTTGAGAAATGTAAACACAATTATCCCTCTGATAACGCAAGATCAGGGTTTCTCAACCTCAGCACTATTGACATTTTGGCCCGGATAATTTGCTGTGGCAGCTGTCCTCTATACTATAGGGTGTTTAGCAGCATCCCTGGTCTCTACCCCCTAGAAATGCTGCTAGAACCACCGGCTTCTCCCCCTTCCCCATCTGTGACCACCAAAAATGTCTCCAGACATTGCCAAACATCCCAGGGGTCGGGGAAGGGGCAAAACCACCCCTCGTGGAGAACCAGTATGCTCACGACTCTCCTGGGTTTCGTGCTTAAGTTCAGTATTACAATATAAAAAGCAAAATTTACCTATGTAGAATATTTGGAAGGTCAATAATCTTTGCTAGGAAGATTTTTGTTTTTAAAGGAACTGTATCATATATCTGGTAGACAGTGGCCAGAACAAAAGGTATTCTTGTGAGCGCTCTGTGATATAATTTAGTGACACTTAGAGGAATAGTGATTACAAGACCCTTCTGTTTTCAACCCCACAAAATTCAATGGCATGTTTTAAAAATTATGGATAAACTAACTGAAGTGTAAATTGTGTAATTCTCATATTGACTTCATTTCAAAAAAGAAAATAACATTTAGATTTAGAGAGAAATAAGTTGTCAACAGCTTTGGGAAATCTCTAGGTATGCCTAACTATGCCAACAACCATGGGAATACAATTACGCCTTTTCTCAGTAGTGCTGCAGTGGAGAATCGTATTTTCATCTTTTGTCCACATGATTTTCTTATTTATAGTATCCAAGTAAAGGATTGAGAGTATTGGTATTGTTAATATGTTTCTGTCAACAAATCTTCATGTATACGGTTTTGTTTTTCCTTTCGTGTTTTGGTAAGTTTGTTTATATTTCTCTAGAGTTAAATAAAAATGGATTCAAAATATATTGGCTTTAGGATTTACAACAGTTCGCCTTACGATTGGACTTTCATGCATGTATGAGAGTGTAGGTGCATCCGTTCTTGGGAGGACACCCATTTGCCTTCCTCTTTATGCCCATTGAGAAGCCTCTCCCTCATTGTGTCATCCACTTAGAGCAGGTACACCGTTTATTGAAAAGAAAATTTTTTTCAAGACCTGCTCAGTTTAAACTCATCCAGATCCAAATTCTGTATCAAAGTGCATGTCAGAAGTCAGAATATACCCAAATTACAATAGGCCACTCATCTTCTTTTCTCCTTTCAGTCTGGGTCATTTGTGAATACAGTGGTTTGTCTTGCTCTGGGACTGTGTGGACCCAGCAGGGCACCAATTTACTCTTCCAGATGCTGATCTTCCGGGGGCTCCTCACTGAGCTGCCCCACATGCAGTCTGAACATCCTGACAGATTCCCTATGCAATATGTTAGGTTGTACAGTTAATTTTCTCCCATCACTCTTACACTCTTCCCTTTTCTTAATGTTAAGGACAATTCAAATTTTTCAAAGCTTAGAGGAAACAGAAAGTACGCTGTGAAAATCTTGCATCCCACTATTACCCCCCATCTGCTCTTTTTCTATCTTCCCCCATTCACTGTTAACCACTGTTGTCAATTTCTTATGTGTCCTTCCAGACTTAAAAAAATGTGTATACACACACACACACACACACACACACACACACACACACACACAAGCAAATTGTACTTTCTTCTATTTCTTACACAAAAGAGAGGATGTTGTGTATGATGTGCGCTGGGGGGATCTTTCCATAGTAATACACAAGGCACTTGCGTATTGCTCACCCTTTCTTATAGCTGTGACAAATATTCTTTTATATGAATGTACAATAATTTATTTAACCATTCCCCTGTATATGGACGTTTGAGCTTGTTCCATTCTTTGACTATCCTACGTAGTCAGCAATGAAAAACAGTCATTATTTTTTGCACAAGTGCAAGTACAAGTACATGTGAATGATAAATCCACAAAGTGAAGTTTCGGGGCTAAGGGGAACTTGCCATTTTGTTTTGTTTTGTTTTGTTTTTTTGAGAGAGAGAAATGGTGCATGTGCATGCACTCGAACATGGGGGTGGTGTTGGGGGGTGGAGGGCAGAAGGAGGCGGGGAGAGATAGATGGAGAGGGAGAGAGAGAGAATCTTAAGCAGTCTCCATGTCCACATGCTCCTGAGATCATGACCTGAGCTGAAATCAAGAGTCCTATGCTTAACCAACTGAGCCACCCAGGCACCCCGGGGTATCTGTGGTTCTAATTTTGATAGCTATTGGAAAACTCCTTTGAAAGAGGTAATCTTAATAGCAACACAGGACTCTGCCTCCACAATTTAAAGTTATAGCAATATGGTAGGTAAAAATCGTGTAGTTTTAATTCCCATTTCTCTTTTTATGAATGAAATTGAGATGTATTGTTCAATCCTGATTGTGTCTTTTGAATTCCTGTTAGATTATGCCCCTTGAACTCTCATAATTTTAGGCAATTAATTGAAGTCATCTGGAGGCTGTTCAGAAGGTAAGATCCCATGTACCACTGATTGTGTGTGGATGTTGGAGTTGACACCTCTCACATCATGTGTTGCTCTATTTCTCTTAGAACGAGCTCAGTATTTATCTGTCAATGACAATTTCGTAAGTACTAATTTGTATTTTCTCAGATAATTTATATATTCCAATTCAGTATTATCAACTCATTTGCCTTCATTTATGATTCCACTTTCTCTTTCCTATGTAAGTTCTTTGTAATTGTGACTAAAGAATAATGTTTTTCATTATGGCAAATCTGAAATTCTTCCCCCATTTCCATCAGATGAAGAAGAAAAAATGGAGGGTTTTCTTGTCAAAAATTCTCTTCTGGATATCGTCTTTTACATTGCATTCTCTTTTATATAGATGGATGTAGATGTCAATAGGTGACTGTATCCATATAGGCATTCAACATTCGTCCAATATTCATTGAGGGCCTACTATGTGCCAGGTTCTGTTACAGAACTTACCATTGTCTAATTGCAGCCCAGCAAAGACAGGCATTTGAGCATGCGTCAATCTTACCTACATTGTGTGTGGGTATAAAGGACCATGCAGGGACAGTACATACTGCACCATCTATCAAAAGATCAAGACTGGCAATTGGGACACTGAGTTCTATTCTTGGCTTTGCCCTTATCTTCCTGTGAGTATTGAGCAAATTCTTTCATCTCTATGGGCCTCAGCTTTCTTATCTGTGAAAAATGTAATGTTGACTAGAATAGATGATATTTACATCCCTTCTAGTTTTGACATTCTAAGATCATAATGCCCATATGCTACTTTTACAATTTAAAAAAAAATACCCAAGAATCCATTTATATACTAACAAAAATAATTGTCGCCCCCTCCCTTTTGTGGATACCTCTCTAAGGATTCATATTCATTCTTTTTCCATCTGGAGGTAGCAGGACATGTATTTCCCTCAGTGATATATTAGAATTTGTCATTATATGTAAACATTTGCATTAAAAAATTCCCCAGGACATTAAATATTCAACATTTATGGCATATTTTTGTTGAAGTATCTGTAAGTGAATGAAATGTCACAAAATATAAATCTCAGCAGGTTTCTTTAATAATAGACAGGTTCTGGAGGAGGCAAAAGTACCCGGGGAATGACTGTCAGACGCAGACATTGTGATGAGGCCTGTGTTCTTTAGGAATATCTAGGCCCTCGCTATGGAAGGATCAGCATCCCTCAGGTGGAAGATATTATAGTCCAACTCTTTATCTGGAACCAGGCTACCTGCCTATGAACCTGGAAGCAGTGATTTGTTTTTGAAAGATGCTTACGGACATCACACAATCTCATTTTATCAAGTCACCTGCACCTGTGCATTCTACAGCTCCTTTTCTGATCTCCATTATATTCATCCTGGGTTATTCTTCAGGTTAAGCAATTTCTTGTGCCATGGCAGTAGGTCAAATTGTAAATTGAGTTTTGAAATAAGTCAGTCAGAGAAAGAGAAATGCCATGTGAATTCACTCATGTGGAATTTAAGAAACAAAACAAACGAACAGAGAAAAAAGACAAAAACGAGCCTGTTAACTAGGGAGAACACACTGATGGTTACTAGGGCAGAGGTGGGTGGGGCGTGGGTGAAATAGGTGATGGGGATTAAGGAGGGCACTTGTGATGAGCACTGAGTGATGCGTGGAATTGTTGAGTCACTATATTGTACACCTGAAAATAATATAACACTACGTTAATTTGACTGGAATTTAAAAAAAATAATTAAAAAATTGTAAACTCGGTTTAAAAATTTATCCTATTTCAATGACTTTCAATCAGATTTTAAACAATTTAAATAATTTCATTGGTTATCTTTAGTGCAAAATATTTAGATTGATGATATTAACTTATTACTTGTCACTCTGGATAAATAATTAATATCTCTATTATTTTCAAATTAACGTGATTTAGTGGAAAAGAGTAGGTTTTTGGAGTCTTGTTTTAAATACCAGTTTCATCAATTACCAGTTAATTCACCAGCCTTATATTTATCTGAGCTTCAGTTTATTTCTCAGATGATGATACTATTAACTGTCAAATTGCTATGAGGTTAGAAATAATATACGAATATATAAAACTATCTCAACACAGCAGGAGTCAATAAATGTTCATTGTTTCTTCATCATTATTATAATGCATGATCAGATAAAATAGCCACTAGCAATTTTTCCTCTGATCTTTTCATGTAAGGCAGAGATTAGGAAATTAGGTCTTGCTGTTTGTTTTCTTTTTAATTACTTATTGGTGTTTGAGAAATATTTATTTCTACTGCTATTTGAAAACATCTAGCAACTTATATGGTGAACATGCAAATACTGTGTGAAGTCAAAGAGGGATGAATCACACTGCTCACACACTCCGCTAATTGATCACTTTGTGTAGAAAGTAGTGCCCATATTCCTATGCCAACCACAGAGCTCTTTAATGAGATATTTTTCCCATGATTGCTGTTCTCCAATTCATTATCATGCAAAAACAACATCATATTTTATTTAGTACAGTTGGCCTTTGTGAGTATGAAGCTTGAAGACTTCGGAAGAAAACAATTTTCTTTTTGAAGGAGGAGAAAGAAAGACCCAAATCTCAGAAGAGGCTAATCTGAAAGAGGCACAAGGGTGCACTTCGGAACGCTTTCAGCTTGGCGGTCGGCAGGCGCGGCTTCGTCTCCAGCAGAGCCTCTAGGTGGCGGAAGAGCACCGCGCTGCGACGGCCTCTTCCCGCCGCCGGCGGAAGTAGCCCCGGCCTCGCGGCTTTGATAGCCCGCGCGCGGAGTTAGGGTGGCAATACCCACCTGGTCGCCGAAGTTATTATTTATGCGCTCCACCTAAATGCCTAATTTATACTTTTAGGCCAGTGTGTAGGTCCCTTAAAAATAGTTACTTAAATATAATATGTGTAATATGGCACATGAATCTTAAAAAAAAGCATTCTTGGGAGATTGGCCTTTCAGTGTTTTTAAAGTAATGACTTTTGCCGGTGAAGAGACCTTCATTCAGAAAGAGGCCTGAGAGCAGAGGGGATAAGGTTCAGATTCAAAACTCGGAGTGGTCTGCATCTGAATCCAGCTCCCACACTTGCTGTGTGTCCTTGTGTGAGGTAGGTACACTCTCTGAGCTTTGGTTTGTAGTCCGGGCAGAACACTGGTGCCCATGTCGTTAGGCGGTTGTGGAGATGAAAAGAGCAAACGGGGTAAAGCTCTTGGTATCGAACTTGGCACATAGTAAGTACTCCGTAAACGGCAAAAATTGAGCCTGGTGAGGTAGTGATACAAATTCGGCTGGTTTATTCACGTTGAACAGCACGCGTCATAGCAATGTGACACATTCCGGGACTCTGAGGCAGTGGCCAGCCGTCCTGATAGCTTTTCTTGCCTTGCGGTTTAAATGAAGGAATGTGGCTAATCTCCATTTCTCCCTGACAAAATGTGTTGGAGGAGGGACTGGTGGGTCAAAGCTCTGACTGATAGGAAGCTCAAAGACACATATTAGCACACTGCTCTGACATAGGTTCTCAGTAGGAGAATTTTGGTGCTTTCATAAAAATCAGCATAAACAATCTTGTCAACAGCGGAGTTTCAAAGAGGAGAGGAAAGAGGGTGCGCGTGCTTTCCCTGGTCTCTGGAACAGAGCCTTATGATATCAGATTCTAGTGAACGTTGATGCTGTAAAGAAGCACCTACCACAGGAATCATAGGGAAGTCACAGAAAGTGATGTTTTGAATTGTTTTTCTGTAACAAATTGAAAGAAAATGTGTTATGTAAATAGACGCCTCTTGGGAAGAATATGACCTGTTAAACCAGTATAATTGCAGCAAGGGGTGAGAGGCAAATCTTTATTTAAACCCCACTTTATCATCCTTCTATATTTCCGCCTAATTTTTTCATTTCCAAGGAACTTTCACCCATAAATTACTTGGGAAGCACATGCATAGTGATATTAGAAATCAAAGGAGGGAGAGCTATAAGTACTTTCCTAGGTATCCACAGATATAGCTACCTAAAAATGAATGGAAAAAAAAACCCCACATTTTGGTTCTTACATAGAAACAGCAGCTGATCTAAATGCCAGTATTTAACTTACACCCTGTTCTCCATGCCCCGGGAAGTGAAGAAGTGTGGGAAGTGGGCTTTCTTCTCTGCTCATCCCCCATGTGGCAGAGTTGGCAGGACAGGAACGTTTTTGTCTCACAGATCTGCCCCAGGCTTGGCTGGCTGCTTGTGCATCCTGTTCCTCTCTGAGCTGCACTGCTAACCTGCCTGTACCCTGTCCTCTCCCTCTCCACCTCTCTGGTGAAAGGGTGGGGGGTCCCCGTGGACCTGAAGCAGGGACCACCGCTCTGTGTGAAGCAAACGTTGCAGTCATTGCCCAGGCCAGTGAGGCCTTCTCAGTGCTCTTTGACAAGTTACTCGTAAGGGAAACAATCCATGTTCTTTGGTTTTGAAACTTCTGGGAGTATTACATAGGCTTCAGTAGATAATACTTTAAATAGTGGCTTCAATTCATTCATTCAAATTGCAGTTATTTTGTGCCTATTACATGCCAGGCACTGTGCTGCTTAGTATCAATGCAAAATAGAGTAAAACGTGGTGCCTTCTCTTAGATGTTCATGGAGGACAGGTGGGCAAAGACAAAAGGGGTGGCTACATTGCCCACACACCTGATATATGATTAGCCTGCTGTTTTCCTGGAGGCATTCTGTTTGAGAACTGTGGTGGTCGGTGATGAATTAATTGTGAAGGTGGTGTGCTGAGGTGAGGGAAGAAAAAGGAAGAAAACTCAACCTCATACATTATTTCAAGATTATCACGACATTACATATCAGAAAACAATCTCTCCAGCCAAAAGTGTGGGCAGTTGGGCCCTGTATATTACAATCTACTTGATTAGGAAATTACTTATAGGGATACGGGGGCAATCTGTGGTATCCATGATGGGTCGGAATGACCACTTTGTCTTTGTCAATTGCTGTGTCTCTCTGTTGAGAACGTCCATTACTTTGTTTACAATGTACTCTCTGGAATCTGAGATGAGACTGTAAGGAAAGAGATACAAATTTCATTTTTAAAATTACACTGGAAGAAGGAAGAAGGGAATTAGGATGTGGGGATTTTGGGTCTCCTGATTCATTGTATGAAGACTTTCATATGTGATTATGGAAAGAACTCTGGGATAGTTCGAATTTACAGTCTTGAAGTAGCAGATATATGAATAGGTTTAATTGTCTTATAGTGCAATCTTAAGATAAAGGTCAGTATTGATACAATGCTTGGAAATAGTCTTTTGGGATAATGACATTTTCAAATGTGAGGGTTTTTTTTGCCATTCCCTTTCTTATAGGTAATCATACTCTTACTGTACATGTCCCTATTATTACAGTGTGTCATTCATGTTTTTTGAGTGAGATATTAAATACCAACAAGGTGCAAGCTACCATCTAGAACATAAGGGAGCAACAGAATCATTAGGTTATCAAAAGCACATGAATAAACAGGGCCATCTGTCTTTTCTTACAGACAGGTGGGGGTTGACTCTTTGGATGTTGAGAACAACTGAATATAAGTAATTGTGTGTGTGTATGAGTGCATGTGTGAGTGTGTATTTCTATAAGCCAAAATTTATAATGTGCTTCTGTCATCTTTATTAGAAGTCTTTAAAATGTAAAAATATGAAGAAACATATTTATTTGGAGCATGAAACACCCCTCCCAGGAAAACCTTTCAAAACTTCATCTTCATCCTAACACCCAGGAAGTGTCAAGTCATTCATCATGTATAATTAATACATCCTTTCTTCCCTTTCCTCCCCAAGCACAAGGATTGCAAAATGACTCATGCAGTTTTTGTAGTAAATAACACTGTTTTCAACAATTTGTTTCCATGTCTGGACAGATGTATCACTTAATTTGTCAATTCTGAAAATTTATTCTGCCCAGTTTTTGTTCTCGAATGCAAACATACACGTACCTGATACTGCAAAAATGGAATGAAAATCTTCCTTTTGTAATATTAAAAAAAAGCATTGTTTACAGACCTTTAATTTCAATATGACAGCATGAGTTATCAAAAGCATCATTTAAGTGAGGTGAGATAGTTTTATGAAATGCAGAAATGTCTTCTAGTTGAAGAAAGGTCATGGAACTAATATAAGCATTTCATCTATTTAATTGTATATTTGTGCAAGGCTGATCATCAATGACTGCCCTCCTCCAGAATGGTTTTCGAATTAGAAATAAATTTCAGTATATAGTGTGTTAGACTATTATGTAGAATATGTGCTCGATTAATACATAGTTATTTAAAGTCAATTTTGGATTGGTTTGCTTTAGGGAAAGTAGCATTTGTGTAGGTAACCTGTCAGTATTTGTTCTGGCATCTTAGTGTGTGTTTATTTGATCAGTGATTTTATTGAAATTCATGGGAAATAAAAACTTTATATACAGTAAATCCAGTCATCTAACTGAAAACTAAATCAGGTGGTATTTTGACTTCCCAATCCATTTTGGAATTAGATAGTGTCATTTCTTGGAGAAATACAAATTACCAACATAAGGTAAATTGCCTTTATCCCTTTCACCAGGTAGAATGGGTGATAAAATATTTTGGTTTAAAGTGATAAGCAAAAGAACACAAATACATACATGGCAGAACAGTAATTGGCAAGTGATTCTCTTAATTTCTCTACTGTGGGAATGAAAGTCTGAAGCTAAAACAGATTCTCCTATTGTTGACATTTTTTCCAGGAGCAGTTAACAGGTAGCTCTATTATTTTTAAAGTTCTTCCCAGTCTTTTAGGGTAAATGAAGAATAAAAGATAGTAGGTAACTGAGGCAGTTATTTGAATTACTATCTCAAAAATTCTAACCAGTTATGTATATGCTACATAATTGAGGCCAAGACAGGTATTTCAACTGAAATAAACAATTCCTTTGATTTGGTAATATGATTAACATTTGTCTGTATCTGGAAAAGTGTTGTCTTTTTCAATGTCATATTTTCTGTGAACTTCAGAAGGAGCTCTCTTGTTTTAAGAGAAAAAAATGTAAATTAAATCCAGGGTCTTTTTTATTCTTAAAACACATCTGTAGACCGTCTAGGTGACAAGCATTGTCAACTATATGTTGCTGAAAGATGAAATTGGATTTTACAAGTTATCTTGAAAATTATGACATGTTGAGTTACTTGCTTTAGTGGATTGCTTGGCTGTCACACTACGGGGTTCAATGGATGTTTATTTCGTCTGTTTGATGAGTAACTCCTTTCCCTTGAAACTCTTCTTGGTGTTCTCAGAATCACAAATTATGGGAGAGTTCTATATGTGGCAGGTGAGGAGCTATATGGTGGAAGGGGCTAAATGAATTTCTTCCATACTCTTCACTGTTCTCTAGACTCCTCCATGCACTGGGATTATGGTCATACTCCCAGGATTCTACTGACACTGACTCTTCCAATTGAATGCTTAGTTGAGGACAAAGATAAAGATGCAGAAGTCTCCCAAAATGGATAGAGATTATGTTGGTATGCATAGGAACCATACTTATGATAATACATAATTATTCAAAGGATGACATTTTTGTCTCTGGCCTGCATAGTCCTACCTAGTCCTATACCCCCTGATGAAGAAGCCCGCTTCTTATCCCTTCCTCATGGTCATCTTTGATTTTTCTGCAAGTGGAAAAATTCCACTTGTGTTCTCATTGGACATCTCAGTGAGTTTATAAGATGCTGGTTTTCTGGCAAGGAGTAAAAGAATGCATGCAGTCTGGTTTTTGTCTTGAATCATTCCCTTTGGAGGTCTTGCTTAGAAATTGCTCACTACTAATTTCAGCCGGGCACTGTGTGAGCTTCTGGCCTGCAATGCCCATCAGGATTCCTTGCCCTTCATTCACAAAGGACCCCAGTTTGGCAATGATTTTTACTCCTTTTCCCTCTTTGGAATGTACATACCCTTCAATATACAAGTGTCAGCTCCGACATTTTCATAACTTCTGAATGAAAATATCATAGAGGATACAGGCCTGGCATGTCTCTGTGACCCTAATTTACTCATAATTTACTGATGAAAAAGAAAATAATGCTATTACTTGATAGCTCACTACATTTAGGAATCTCAGATATATGGATGAGCTAAGGTCCTAAGGAAAAGTTGCATAAACTGGAGTCATAAAAAAAGCATACTGCTGAGACTGTCTTTGAAAATATGTAGCTTAGAATAAAGGGGCTGATTTTGCCATGGCAGTAAAATTGCAGTAGGTCAGCTCCTGCAGCTTTGATTGCTGCTTAGAATTTCAGAATTCAGACGTTATGAAAATGCAGGAGCGGTCCACGTGTACATTCAAAAGATATGTGGTTTAAAAGGCAAAAAAAAAAAAAAAAAAGAAAAAAAAAGTTCAGATCACCATGGAATATCTACTTGTAGAAAATTCAATATTCTCTTATTTATTTATTTTTATTTTCAGTCAGGTTTTCTAGAGCCTTGGCACATAAGAAATTGAAAGGCATGGAAATTGCATAATTTAATTAGGAAACTTTTTTATTTGCCAAGAATAGGAACAATTCTTATGAAACAAGACAGCTAAATATTACATTATATAATATCATAATTCACACAATAAACCAAACTTAAGAAATTAGTTTTGCATAAGCCCAGCTATTAGTATCAGCTGCGAGGGGACTGATCATTAGTTTTATTATCCCTTGTTGGGGTTTCACTGTAGTGGCATTTCTGTCTGTAAGTTCTTGAGAGAGTAGGTAAAGCAGTGAAGGGCTGAACAGATTTCTTGAGAGGTTCAAGGTCTGCAGAATTCCACCCTGACCCAGTGGAATGCTGAGAGACGTTGTTTCCCCAACAATATTATGGGGGAACTGACATAGTTCCTTCCACACCAAAAGCTAACCGCTGAAAAATCAGGAACTTTCCTGGCTGAAAAATACATGGTGAGGGAAGTCAAAAGCAAACAAGCAGCCTATTTATCTTTAATGTTCCCCTGGAGAATGGCTGCTTAAAAAAAAAAAAAAAATTGTGTGCCCAGGAGTGGGGAATGACTTAGTAGTAATCTGACTCTTGACTGGACTTTACCTATTTTGCTCACTATTTCATGTAAAACAAGCTTTTAATTTGCTGCTTTTTTTTTCTTTTTTTTAAACTAATGTTATCTGGCGATGTTACCATGGTAACCAAGCCTTGGCAACCAACCATGAGTGCTGCCCAAATAGTACTCAAAAATCAGAGAGCACAACAATAAGAACACAGTGAAACTGCCCCCATTCTCACCGTGGAAGGTCCAGACAACTGGCTGGGAGTGAAAAGATGGAAAAGAGGGAGAAATGGAGGGCATAATCTCAAGTGGAGGCAATGGAAAGGAAAAGAGATTACAAAAATTATGCCCACTTCGGGTTCTTTTCTTTAAAGTAATCATGGCATTTTAAAAGTTAAACTGGAAGTAATCGAAATCAATATTTGGTGTGGTGGGCAGAGCCAACTGAGAAAGCAAGTCCCATAGACCACATAAGGTCTGGCTAGGTCGGCGGCCGGGGAGACTGGGGAAGAAAGAGAATGCCCAGACTGTGGTGTAGACAGACACCTTGCCCAACTCAATTTTAAGGCCATATTCTAATGGTACAGCGTGCATGCATGAGTGTGTGTTGGGGGGGGGGAGTTGTTTCTTAAATTGAGTCAAAACTGGGCTTCAAAGTCTGGTTGTGTTGACAGAGGGTATTCCCTTTCCTTTCCAGCATTTTATTTATATGTGAGTGTAATTGAGGAGTGAGTGACATTTAAAAAAAGTTTTTAAGCAGTTTTTTTTCAGTGCAGGGACTCCTGAGAGAAGGCTTGTAGGCACCTGGTGGTTGTTTCCTACGTAGACTTCTCTAGCAGGAGGCTTGGATATTCTGCCTCCATTCATGTATCCCTTGAACTCATTTTCTCCTCTCTGTTCCCACTGACACTGCTTTGTGGCTTTGGTTCTTATCCTCTTTCTCCTGACAGCAGTTGCTCTTCAGTATTTTCTCCTTAGAATCTGTTCTTCTCTTACTTGGTTATTGATCACTTCCCTGTCTTAAGATTTTAAAATGAATTCTGACCACTTTTTGGAACAAGCTCTCACCTTGTCCTTCCTGATAAGTCCCTACTGACTTCTGACCTGATAGTTTGGTTGCTCCCCTCTCATAATTTACCTCCCACCATTAACGGATGTCATTCTAGTTCCTGAATCTCTGATTTCATGCCTCCCCTTCTCTGTGGGCCTGGAATCCTGCCTTTTTACCTCCCTTTCCATCCCATACTTCCTTTCTCCTCGAAAGAGGAGAACAGTTAAGAAAGGAAACCATATAGCTCGTTGGCTTTATAACTCTGAGTATTTGTCGCTTATTGAAATGGCAACCTGTCAAGAAACCTATTCTGACTCAATTTCTAGATCACTTTAGACAAAGAGCATTATACCCTTTCTCGGTTTTGTTGGGAAAATCAGTTCCATTTATTAAAGTACATTGATATTTATTGATGAAATTTCATTCTTCTAGTAATGCCAGTATTATTTGCATGAAACAATGTAAATGAGAATAATACATAAATGTTTTTGTCATATTTAAAAAATCTGGTCAAACTGGGAAACTCAGGTCAAGTTTCACTAGTTGGCAGCAACAGTAGCAGTGCTAATCTTCATCTTGTGGTTCTAGCAGAGGCATCCACAGTGAGGTAGCTAGGGGTGAAGATAACCTGTGAGGAGAATGACCGAATTCTCTCAGAGTTATTTGGGGGAAATTCATATCATAAAAGAGGGTAGTCTGGATAATATCCAGTTCTCCCTTCCTTATGAATTTAGAGAAAACTAGATGGCTTTCAAACTTGAGTGTGCAACAGAATTACCTGAAGGCTTGGTAAACCATTGTTAGGTCCCATTTCCAGAGTTTCTGAATTAGTAGGTTTGGGATGGGGCCTGAGAATGTGCATTTCTAACAAATTCTCAGCTAGTACTGATGCTGCTGACTTGGGGTTAGACTTTGAGAATTGAGGGCTAAAAACTCTAAAAGTGCCTGCATTCAACTTCATGAATTTAGGGTGTCATTATAAACATGCTGCTGGCCTGAGTTATACAGCGACTTTTGCAAGATGTAGGTAGGAAATGATTACAACACACAATAGAAAAAGAGAACTAACATGTTTTGTTTGTTTCTTTTTTTTTTTTTTTAAGATTTTATTTATTTGATGGGGGAAGGGAGGGGCAGAGGGAGAGGGGAAAACAGAATCCCCACTGAACAAGGAGCCCAATGTGGGACCCAGTCCCAGGACCCTGGGATCATGACCTGAGCTGAAGGTAGCCGCTTAACCGACTGAGCCACCTAGGCATCCCTATTTTGTTAGTTTCAACAACATTATTTAATACCTTTTCCTTAAAAAGAAAAAAAAAATACCCAGAAAGGTGAATGCAAGAGACAGTTGTATCAAAAATCCCAATAAGACTCAAGTTTAGGTGGCACATGTGAGTTAGTTTAAAAATACAAATGCATGCATATACAACACTCTTTAACCCAGTATATTGCTTCTTCTTAATTGTCTGATAAACGAGCAACAATACATTTAAATGATACCAGAATTATGGTAGAGATTGTTGTGTGATTTTCAGAATAGCTGAGAATCACATTTAATAATAGTAATAGAAAAGAAAGATCATTTTTCTTTGTTGTGGGAAATAAAAATATCATGGGAATTAAAATATCATATTCTTTTTTTTTATCGTTCTCAGTTATTCATCATGCAGTAACACTAGCAAGAATCAAGCTCCTTTTCTTTTTGTAAATCATTTTTTCACAATGGTTAAGTGATAATAGAATGAATCAACATTAGCATTTTTTTCAAAAGCAATTGTTAGGCTATGCCTGGAGATGAGTACACATTCAGCTCAATTTTATGCTCTTCTGTCACTTCCATTTACAGTATCATAGAAATATTTTTTAATTTCCATGTGATCACCCTTTGTATCATCCATCCTCACACAAAGATTAAAATATTATTTATTAAGGCAAGAACATCATTAATTAGCCTAGTAGTCTAACCAACAAGTAATCATATATATTGTAAATTCTGAAAAGAAGTATCATCCTTATAGGAAGTTAGTTAAAAAGCAAAGAAGTTACTTTTATTATTCTACCTAGTAATGTTTAGAATTCATATGTAATATGGTCGTGGAGAAATTAAACCAACAGTAACCTCAAATAATAACAGCAATAAAAAGAACATATTCAGTAGCACACATTCAGTAGCATTGGAATCCTTTTTACCATCCGGAACCATTCTTAGATTTGTAAGAGTAACTGTGTCATCATCACAGTGTGTGACTTAAATCATTTAAGTTGTTGGAAATAATTTTAGTTAGGAGAGTTCACTTTAGCTTCTTGCAAACATGCAATTTATAGGAACTAAATGAGAGCATTAATTTCAGCTCAGAACGTAATAATTTATTAGCCTAAAAATTCTGTTAAACCTCCTGACTAATCAAAAATATGTATTAGAGTGAGTTGCTGTTGTGAATTCAGCCTTTTGGAACTTTCCACCTCTTTTCAATTTCAGTTTTAGACTGTTCGGTTGCTTAATTCCCATCATAATTAATTAATTTATAAATAATTTATGTCCCATCTCCTCCCAAGAAAGGATTTAAGGAGGCTGCATTTAACTAGGCAACTACCATAAATATATAATGAGGTGGATTTCAGTATCCTCTCTTTGGTGACTGGAAGGTCACTCCTGCTCGCCTAGGCAAATAATGCCACACGGCCACCTCTGCCAGGACCCTCCTCTTCCCGCTTTGCCTGGCTCACTTTGAGGGTGTGGGTGCTGATGGTCTTGTCTTACTCATTAGGGACACAGACCAGGTTCAAATTCTCTTTCTTCCATATACTAGCTTTGTGAGCTGAGGCAAGGTACTTAATCTCTCTGAACCCATGTTTTATCTTTTTATCTTTTTTTTTTTTTTTTGAGAAGTTGGGGAGGGGCAGAGGGAGAGGGAGAGAGAGAATCTTAAGCAGACTCCACGAGGTGGGGCTCAATCTCAGAACCCTGGGATCAGGACCCGAGCCAAAATCAAGACTCTTAACCAACCAAGCCAACTAGGTGCCCCCCCCATGTTCTATCTTTAATATAGGGATGATAAATTATAGATATCTCATGGAGTTGTTCAGAGGATTAAATGAGTGATTTTCTATAGAATCTTAGAAAAATGCCTGGCAGGTAGTAAGCAATACTCAAATGCTAGCCATTGTTATTATACACCCTTCTGTTCTCAATTAAAATGTCATTTCCTCAGAGAAGCTTCACTGAGACACCACCTTAGACCAATTTACTGCTATCATAGGAGCCTGCACTTTTCTTCATGATGCTTATCACCATTTGCCATAGATATTTACGGTGCTTAATCTGTCTCTCCCATAAAGCTGTAAGCTCTAGGAGGACTAGAATCTGTCTGCCTGGCTCAGCACTCTGATATGTAGTACAGTGCCCAGCACAAAGCAGTCACTCAGTAACTGTTACGTGAATGTGAATGCATCCAGAGAGATCTGTCAGTAAACTGGCTAATCAAGATGGGATTACACGTAATTATTTTGTTAGTTTTGCACATTTTTATTTTTAAACCTTTTTTTTTTTAAGATTTTATTTATTCGAGAAAGAGAGGGTGCCTGTGCACGAGTCAGAGGAGGGGCATGGATTCAGACTCCCCACTGAGCAGGGAGCCTGATGTGAGACTCGATCCCTGGACTCTGGGATCATGACCTGAGCCGAAGGCAGATGCTTAACCGACTGAGCTACCTGGGCACCCTATTTTTAAACTTTTAACAATTAATATGTCTTCTTTACACAATAAGAAAAGGAAGTAAAATCTTGTTATATCACCTTTATGTGCTATTGTGAAGTCACTTCCATGAGGCAACAATGGGACCATAGAATGGAATTCTCATTTTATTTTTTATGGACCATTGGAGTAGATTAGTGTTTCTCAACTGGGGGTAATTTTGCACCTTAGGAGCCATTTGGAAATGTTTGCAGACATTTTTTTTTTGTCACAACTGGGAAGTTGCTACTGGCATCTAGTGTGTAGAGGCCAGGGATGCTGATAAACATCTTCCAATGCCCAGGACTGCCCCCTCCCTCAATAGAAATCATCCAGCCTGAAGTGCCAATAGTGTCAAGGTTAAAGAGCCCTACTAGAGATGGATGGAACCTTGTAAAAATAGAAAGTTCATGCAATTTACAAAACTGATTGAGCTGTTAAATAATAAGACATCAGAATTTTGAAAATAAAATTCACTGTGATTTAAAAAATTGTGTTTGATGGTTTGTATTTGCTTTGTGGTATGATTTGCTGGTAGTAAAGTAAAAATGAGTGTTTAATGTAGCGTATTTACCAATATGATATGTCCATAGAGAACCTTGTAGTGTGCCATAGATTATTCCCTTTATCACCAATGGAACTGGCTTTAAAAGAACAGTGTGTCCTGACTGCTTCTTCACACAGTTGTAAATACCCAATTTGATGGAATTTTTTTAAAAAAAATTATTTGAGAGAGAGAGAGCACGAGCACAGGGTTGGGATAGAGAGAGGGAGAAGTGGATTCCACACTGAGCAGGGAGCCTCATGCCGGGCTTGATCCCAGGACCCTGGGATCATGACCTGAGTCAAAGGCAGATGCTTAACCAACTGAACCACCCAGGTGCCCTGGAAATTTTTTAAAGAGCAGTTTATGAGTTGGTTTAACCAAAACTGTTGGGCAGGGAATACAAATAACCATACTGCTTATAGATTGTTGTTGTATAGCTCTTGAGTAATAAAACTGAAATGTGGTAGGGCTATTCAATATTTATGGAGTTTGGTCTGTTTGAACATGAGTGTAACATGTGGGAGAGGATGAGCCCATACAAGCTAGGCAATGCTACGTAACAACACTTCCGTGGTTTAACCCAACAAGGTTTATTTTTTCTTTGGAATCCACGGTGCATCCAAGTGACTATCCCAAGCAATTGTCTATGTGTGACAATTCAGCCTTCCAGGCTGAGGAAGGAGCCACCATCTTGCAGCTGCTGGATCATATGGCCTTGTTAGATGGTGTGGCAAGGAAGAGGGAACCTTGGAAATTGTTAACTCTTTAATGCTTTCACCTGCAGTTGACATAGATAATTTCCAGTAACATTTCATTGGCCCAGCAAATTCCGTGGCTGTGGGGGTGGGGGACTGGCATGTTGCATAGAGAAACAGAAATATTCCTGAGCATGAACAGTATTTATTATAACTAGCTTTCGTGTTTGTGTACCTTTGTATGTGGTCTTTCAGGATAGTTATTAAGGAGGTAGTTGCTAAGTGCACAAATGCCGTATCTCACAACAAAATATCCTGATTTCATTATACTCCTTTTGGGTCTGTATTTATATCTCACTTAATGTTGTCATAGTTTGCTTCTAAATGTTTGGACTTCAAAATGAGAATCTTTACCAGATACTGTGGTCTCTGGTTTCTCAAATGGGCTACCATATTCTACTAAGTACTGAACGCTAAGGGATAAGAATTGTAGCTTTTGCATTGTACATAATGGTGAATAATCATAACGTTATTTTTGTGGTAAAAGAGAAACAAGCATACCTCAGAATACAAAAATACAAAAGAAAAATTGGTGAATTCTTAAAACATGAGCCCTAATGGAGTTTTGCACTAAAGCAGGCTGTTTTTAGCTATGCCCCAGAGGAAAGTATTTACTTTCCTATGCTACCAAGGTTACGTTACTGAACAGAGTTGAGGAACACTGCTGTGTACCTAATTTTTTATTCAATTTTGATTTGGATGTTTCCTTAGTTATTTTCATTTTGGTGGAAATGATCATGTTTTTAAAGCAGGGGCTCCTTCAGGGATCTGCTATTACTACATTCCGAACATGGGGGTGAATTTTACAAAGAAGAATTCAGAATTTGTATTCTGTATCCACTAGCAGTTTGATATAGGAGAAACTAGAAAATAAAATTGATCATTGGGTTCCTTATTCTGGCCCACCACGTGGAACTGTGAGAAGATACAGAACGATCCCTACCTTTCCTCATTCTACCATGTGATTCTGTGTATTTGTGGTTCCTATTGTTTATAGCTATTTGAATCTGTATGCAGCCATTCAGAAGACAACTTTTGAGCATCTCCTGTGGGTGAGTGGCATTATGTTAGGTGCTGGGGATTAGGACAAGATGAGGAAAGACAGCTCTTCCTCTCAAGGACATTCTGTGTAGATGACGGCCCACAGCGGTTGTAAAATCTGTCATTCATTTCATATGTATTTATTGAGCACTGATATGTGACAGGCACCCAGCAATGCTACAGTGAACAAGAGACGGTAGAATGTAGTGCTTAAGAACAGAGTCTCCGCAGCCAGCCAGGCTGCAGTCAGATTGCATTTGGGGCTTCATGGAAGCTCTTTGACCACCTTGTGCCACAGCTTCCTTGTATGTGAAATAAGGATGATGCAGAATTCACTCACATGGAATTCTTGGGAGAATCCTATGAGCTAGTATATATAATGGACTATTTGGGGCGCCTGGGTGGCTCAGTCAGTAAAGCATCTGCCTTCAGCTGGGGTCATGATCCCGGGGTCCTGGGATCAAGCCCTGCCTCGGGTTCCCTGCTCATTGGGGAGCCTGCTTCTCTTTCTCCTCCCCGCTCATGCTCTCTCTCACTATCTCTGTTACTATCTCTGTCTCTCTCTCTCAACTAAATACAATCTTAAAAAAAAAAATAAAGCACTATTTAAGTTTTAGCTCCTACTGTTATTCCTTATTTTTTTCTCATGCTGTACTCCCTCCTCAAATCTACATTGTTTCTCCTCTCTCTTTTTTATTCCCTTAGACTAGAGCGGTCCCAGTAATTAATCATTAATTTAAATATTGTAGTTTATCAGTAACCTGTTAAAAGTACTCCCTTGAAAAAACACAGGGGAAAAATAGAGCTCTATCATTTTCTGGTTTTTTATGTAACCTTTTGTTTGTGTGTGTGTGTGTGTGTGTGTCTGTGTGTGTGTGTGTGTGTGTGTGTGTGTGTGGAGTCATGGAGAAAAGCCAGTGCAAACCACATTTTTCAAGGGACTTAATCAGGGAAGGCATTCGATTCAAGGGCAAGACAACTACAATCAGAAGTTGTGCTTTGCAGGAGCCTCCGCTTTTCCAGACTTGGAAATTCTGAAACGTCTCCTGTCCACCTCCATTATCCGGGGACTTACGACTTAGGCTTGCTCCACAGGTGGGCATTCATCAGAGGCACACACAATTGTCCACAGCCTGCGGGGCTGCCTTGGCAGCGGAGCAGCAAGTACCTGTACTTAAGACTTTCACACTGGCTTTATGAAGTGCTTCACCAGTGTGATATAACTTTGCAAAGGAATAGGTGTAGAGAGAACTCAGTGGAGACCCATTCTTTGGCAATATTTGCATTTTATAGGAAGCATACATATGAATTTCCCATTTCTATAGTAATGTGGCTTTAATCTTAATGAATGCCATTTTGGTGGTTCTCTTCAGAGAGTGGAGTTAACATTCACATGTGAGCTGGAAATGTTAAAGTGTTATTAGTCTCATGAGCGTTTTGCTTCTGGCTATGCAGTTTTAGAGATTTCATCATAGTTTAGGTGTAGCAAAATACCACCATTTCTGCTTGTTAGAATGAAACTCTCCAAGGTGTCTGTCTACTTCAGACCAAGGTTTGACTTTTCAAAGCAGAAAAAAATGTTTTTCCTGGACCCTGAATATAACCCCATGTCAAAAATCAATAGAAAAGCCAGCAAAAATTGGTCACGAGTGCTGTTAGAAAGCTTTTTCATAACAGTTTTCTTGTCATTCCTAACAAATTTCTTAATTAAACTGCCTAAGTTATTACTATGGTTCTGTGCAATTTCAGAAATTCTGTTCATTTATTTAGTGATTTACATTTTGTTTGGCTCCACAAAGAGTTTAAATTGACAACCCCTTTTTTAAGTTGACAAATTCATTCTCTAAGAATGGAAAGGTGAGAACTTGGATTGCAGAGTCAAGTAGTATAATCCTGGGCTCAAGAATGCTGTTTACTGCATTCTTGCCTTTGCTGCCTGTCTTTTCTCTCAAATACGGAGCCCTTCTTTTTTGGTTACTCTTCAGGTCATGATCATTTTACCTTACATAGAGATTCTTGGTTGTTAAATAAAAATGTGGATAGCACCCCAGGTTTTGGTTATAATAGTAATCGGTACAGGGGGTGTGAAACTTTTAGCTTTTTAAAGTGTAACTTCACTTACACACACATACACACATATCCACCTTTCACATGTAAAAGTTATTTGGTAGAATCTGCCTTTTTCATCTTGCATATTTTCCTACTTAAATACAAAGTATAACATTCCAAATCCTAAGGTGACGTTCTGTCATAACAAAGATCATCTTCTCACTAAAAGAATATTTACTGGGGGCCTTACTTGACTTACCATTCATCACTTTCCGTCCTTCCAAGGGCTATGCAAGGTAGATGTTGTTATAGTCACACAACTGATAAGGTAACTGAGGGTCTGATATTAAAGGACATGGCCAATGTCACGGCTTTCAAGTGGTAAAGCTGGGATTGATTCAGTGTGGTCGCTGGACTGCTTGCCTTGGGATCTCCTTGGGAGTGTGTGAAAATGCAGAATCCTGGGCCTCAGTACTATGGGACCTGAATCTACATTTTCAGATAATCAGGTGACTTTTATCCACACTAAAATTTGAAAAGGGTTGTATGGTTCTTAAAAAAATAGCTTCAGCCAGTGTATGACAAGACACTGAAAAAAATTCCACTTGTGATGCTTTTCATCTATGGGCCTTTATGATTTTTACCTAATTACAAGTTAGATTATAGTTCATTATTCTTCAGCTGTTCTGTTCCTGCATCTGGCTTTGAGCTAGTCTAACAAGGATTATGTGTCGTGCTAGCTTCTGTGACATTTCTTAGTGATCTGTTTTGTGGTATTATTGTTAGTTAAAATGGCCTTGTGGCTATAAAACAAGAAAAATTGATTCTGTCCTAACTGCTTGATCTTTCCATGTATCCAGGTAATCTTCGTGTCACATTCCCCTCCAGACTTACCTTTGCTTGTTTAATTCTTTAAAAAATTTTGGCTTTTTCCTTGTCCGCTCCTTCAGAACATTAGAAGTGACTTACAGTGATAAACTCCACTTAAAACAAACAAGTTTTATCTTACATAGAACAATGGGAAAATTATAGAAACAAGTTTAAGAAGGTGAAACATGCTTCTGCCTTGCATATGGAATGATTAGTTGCTGTAGTTGAAAACTGAATTTAATTTTCATCTTTTGGGCAGTGAAGTCAAACTGGGAAGTGTAAGAGGCTGTTGAATTCTCAAAGTAGGATGAATAGGATCATTCATGTTCATCTGGAGAAAAACACATTTTCCTGCTATCGAATACTAAGAGGAATATATTAGGTATCTCTTTGTATTAAAGTTCATAAGGCAACATAAAATATAATGTCATATTTTGCAAAAGAAAATGAAATCCATTTTAAAAATATACCTTTCTTTGGTTAGTCTTCAAAAAATGCTAAGGTCATGAAATTTAGATTTTGTGAAATGATTTTTGGGAGGGAGTGAAAATAATATGATGGCAGTGTATTGTTTCTTGATGATCAAACAGCTGAATACAGAGGTAAGAGCTTGAAAGCCTTATTTAAATGTGTAATTTAATATGTCCCTTTGACTGAGCCTCCCTCTTGCATTAGGTTTATCTGAAGTGGGCTTTTTGGCAAATGCTAGATCTCAGTAAGTTTGAATTTTCAGAAGTGGATAAGATAATAACAGTGTTCTACTGTTGGTTCACGGAGGCTTAGGATACCAGGCATGTTGATATCCCATTGTGAAAAGCGTTGTTCTCTTCTTAGTGGGAACTCTCACTGTTTCAAACCTCTTCTGATGAGATAATAGAAGAGGCCATTTTCTGAGTGTATAGTTGAATCTTAAACCCTGTAACGAAAGAAGCAAATCTCAAATATCTTTCCCAGAATTGTTATGGATGATTATTAAAGACTATGGCTACATGGTGTGTGTGTGTGTGTGTGTGTGTGTGTGTGTGTGTGTGTATTTATACATAATTTTTTCCCTAAAAGCATATTTTATAAATAAAAAAATCCAGTTGACCATGTTGAAGGTCATTCAGCATTAGACAGTTTGAAGCTATTTTGTTCCAGTTTCTTTATTAATGTGAAATGATTATCGAATAAAGCATGGTCTCAAATCTCAAGGTATTTCCAGACTGGTAAGGGAATAAAACTCTCTTAATTATTATTTAATTAGAAATAATGTTTTATAAATTTATATTCTGAATAAGGACATAGCCCTAAGAAACTGGTTGATATTTTACCAAGAATCATTGGGAAATGCTTGCTAAAAATGCAGGAAAAGAATTCATTTGAATATCAAAATCTCCATTTTAAACAAAATCCCCAGGGGATTCAAAAGCAGAAGTCTTTGGTGGACACTTGGAGAGATAATGGATGAGAATGGTAACCTTATATTTAATGGACTGACTGGTCATTCTCACTGCATGGAGACCCAGTTAAAGTGTAATGGCTAAGGTCATCTGTAAAGACTAATCTTAATAATCACCTTACAATTTTACTTGAAGCAAGCTATCCATGTTAATCTCCAGGCATGAAATGTAATGATCTGTTTTATTATTGTTAATTTATGCTCAAGCTTCCTTTTGCTCTTCTTTTTAACCAACATAACAATTATACAGGCTAACTATTTGCCTCAGGGAGATGCTGTAATAGGACTAATTAAATATTTAATATTTTAAAGGACTTAAACAACCTTGTAAGTAATATGTTAAGAAGAGATAAAATCATGATGTTCCCTTTAGTAGGAGGAATGTTAATGAAGCACTGGGATCAAGCATCCCTTTAATGCTCATATCCGGTGTCTGTCCAGAAGCAGAATAGCATAATGGTTAAATTTGTGGCTTTGGCGACCTATGGGCATTCTCCCACTTCCCAGCTGTGGGGCCTGAACAAATGTCTTAGTCTTTCTAGGCCAGTTTCACTTTTGTCACCTGTAGGGTGGGGATACAAGGATCACCTACCTTTCTGCATTGTTGTGATATCATATGTGTATCTAATAATATATGTATCTAATGAACGAAAGTGGTTTTTATTAAAATGAGTTAATCCCATGGACTACAGATGTAATTTGTGACTTATAGATTTTTCTTTTTAAACTAGAAATGTAGTTGAGATTTTGAAAATGGATATACACTTTTAGAATGAATCTCAAATCTGGAAAGGAGGGAGAGTAACAGGAGGAGAAAAAGAAGGTGGAGGGGAGTAGGAGAAAATGCCTCTAAATGTAAACCTATCCAGGGGCTAGAGACAAAGAATAAGCAATTTCTGTGCAGAGGACAGAGACTTGTTGTAGATATATACAATCAATGTAAAAATGACCTCACTAGTGTGACGGATCACAGAATCATCACATGTCAGAGTATAGAGATCATATGGGAAATGCTTCATTTTCTAAGTCAGTGTTTAGTGAATGAATCTGAATTAGCCTAATATTTTCATCATTTTTTTAAATGACATCTTGTTTTTTCAAAGTTCACATAGAACAAGGAACCAGACTAACAAAGACTTAGAAAAGTTGTCCCTTTGGCAACTGAATCAGGATTAATTGAATAAGCATTTTAAATACGTAAACAGGTACATCTACAATATTTTTCAAAGATTGTCTTCCTATTTCCTACGTGTTTCTTGAGGGTTTTTCCTTTACAACTAAAGATATTTTGTAAATTCCTTTCTAATGGAAAGTCTAAATGTATAACTTATTCACCTGGTTTTTCCTGAAGACACGAATTACAAATTTTGGGGAGACCCAAATAACGCAATTTTATTGCGTATTCCTAGTTCACCAGCCTTGCTATTGACAAAGGAAACTATTTCTCAACTCCATTCATTCAACAAATACTTACGATTGTTACTGTGTGCTAGGCCGTTGGAAAAGAGAATCAAGTTTAAATTTTCTCAGAAATTATGTATTTTTTCTTGTCCCCTTAATGTACCATCACTATTCTTGATTAGTTCTTAAAATTTATTAGTTATGTATTGGTTTTGAAAACTTACTAGAAAATCAGGGTGAGGTTCTACTTTTCTTTCAGGTACAGTTGATCCACATTATTTATGGATTCCACTTTTGTGAATTCTCCTACTCATTAGAATTTATTCGTAACCCTAAAATCAGTACTGATGGCACTGTTGAGATCATTCATAGACCTGTGGGTGAAAAATTTGAGTTGGCCCCCATGTACATGTTCAGGAGATCAAGCAAGGCCAATACTTCACCTTCTTGACTTAGCTTTTATATTGTGACCACGTGTCCTTTGCCTTGTTTGTTTAGAACTATATGTTTTGCATTTTTGTTGGTGACTTAAAAGAGACCCTAAGCATAGTGCTGGAGTGGTACCTTGTGTTCCTATGCACAAGGCTATGAGGAGCCTTATGGAGACAGTGTGTGTGGTAAACTTCATTCGAGCATGTTGGCTGTGATTTCTACATTACTGAATCATTAATGTATATTTAAAAAGGCATTTTTAAACCGAAACACACATAAAACAAGGTTATGTATTGATTGGTTGATGAAAATGTGATCAGAGACTTGCAAGAATCTAACCCTGTATTTTCCCAAGGAACATTCCGTACTTCATTGTTCACAGTGACTTTGCAGAACATAACTACCATGAATAAAGATAATCAATTGTACTTGCATTTTTGAGGAGTTTGCTAAATGCTTGTTTTTGGTTATAGTGATGGTAAGAGATTCTTTGGCAGGGCAATTGTGTGTTTTGGGAGTCATTCCTGTTCTTCTGATCCTTCCAACTATGTTGTAAGGCCCTGATCCCCAACATTATAACCACTCCTAGATCAAATGGTGCTAGAATGGTTTCTGTAAACTGCGGTTGAGTCCTGGCTAAGATGACTCCTTCCACCTCTGACTTTTAGAATGTTCTCTCCATCCTTAAAAGCTAGTAGGTTTGAGATAATTTTGGTGTAAGTAGTTATTATTCTCAAATAGGAGTCATGTACTAAAAATAACAGAAATTTCCCTTTTGCTTTGGAACTACTCGAGATTGGAACAAACTGCCCTCCTGAGGAAACAAACATAACATGAACAAAAATCCACAATATTGAAAGCCTTGGAGTTTAATTTCATAAATACTTTCCCTTTTCCTAACCTTCTATATTAAACCTATGATTTGTGTGTTTATGGCTGAACAGAAGATTTTGTAAGATATTCTATTGGTTAGCAAAGATAAAAAGAATTTCATTTCTCATTAGATCATCTGGATTAATTTACTGAAGAAATAGAGTAAAATATTTTAACTTCTTTAATGGGCTCAGGAATTGTCTGGGTGGTTTAATTGAAGTGATTTTAAAAATTATTATTTAGGGCACCTGCTGGGCTCAGTCAGTTAAGCGGCTGCGTTTGGCTCAGGTCCTGATCCCAGGGTTCTGGGATCAAGTCCTGCATCAGGTTGGGCTCCCTGCTCAGTGGGGAGGGAGTCTGCTTCTCCCTCTCCCTCTGCTCTACCTGCTCTCCCCCACCCCGCTCTTGTATACTCTCTCTCTCTCAAATAAATAAATACATAATATTAAAAATTATTCTTCACATATTGTGGAATTTTGACTGTTAGTACCTGACAAACCTTGTAAAGAAATGTTTACACTATTATTAATTTCTATATATCATATACAAAACTATTTTAATCAATTTCTTTTCTTTTAATATTCAAATATACTAAAATATACAGAGTAACCAACCATGAGAGGCCTAATGATGGTGATGACATTTAGTGTTCCATTATTGTTAGACTCAAATATTTTTATTATCTTAGTGTCAAAAATAACAATTCTATCTAAATTTGCTTAGATATTGGGAATTACAGTAACATTAAATCAATTGAAAATTGGCCTCCAGCTCCATTGTTATACTTCAACACATCAATTGATTGAAAAAAAAGAATCAACATCCCTTTTACATAGATCACTGTTAACATTTAGCCATGAGCATTTGCAGCCTTATTGTGTCTGCTCTGTAAATGCCTTCCTTGTCGCACCTGAGGTATTGCTTTCTACAGACTCAAAGTCGAGTTGCTGTCTTAAAAGAGAAATTCAGTAATGAGTTGATTGTGGATTATAGCTTCTAAGCAGTTCCATTTCAGTTTTTCAGTTTAAATTTCCTTTTCGATTCTCTAGAATCTCTTTACTTATAGAGGTGGGTAATCAAAGGTAAGGGAATCTTTATATTCTGCAAGGTAATGGGACTCATGGGGATGCTCCACTTCTTCCTTCCATTCTGTTGTCAGTGATTAGAAATTTTCTTTTTCATATGTCAATGTTTTTATAGCCTGTCTATCCTAGATTTCCTGGAGCCATTTTGGAACGTTTCAAATTTATTTCATTGAGTAATTGACCTTTCTTATCAGGACACCCAAACAAAACCCATCTGGACTCCCTCCTTGGCTCCGTCCATTTTGCATCCTCAGTCTCCACAAAGACACTTAATATTAACATATGTTCACATTTTGTTGTTTAAACATGGTCTATATACCATGCAACAGGTAACATTTAATCAGGCTTGTATATTCTCCTATTTTTGAGTATATGGAATGTCTCCAATTTTTCCCTACTATGAATAGCTGTAAGAAGTCTTAATTTGTCTTGTAGGTTAATTCTTTTGTCCGTATTCCCCAAAGTGGAATTAACAAGGCAATGGGCAGGAACCATTTTGTCACTAATTCTTTTATCAAATATTTATTCATTTCCTGGTATATATCAGAACTTGTGCTAGCTGCTGGGCATATGATAGTGATTATTTAAAATAAAAGAGATGTGGTTTCTGCCTTTAATTTTATAAGTCTCGTCTCATGTGCCAAATTGCTCTTCAGAAAGAGTGAACTATTTTCAGAGCCCTCAACCTTTTTCATTCCCTCAATATTTCCAATGTTGGTTTTTAAATTTTGTTTCCCTTTTGCTAGCTTAATCACTATGTAATGGCACCTTAAAATTATTTTGATTTGTGTTTGTTAGGTATCAGTGAAGATGTGCATTTCTCCCCAAATCAGCAATTTATTCATCTTTTCTCTTTGTTTATTTTAATAGGATAATTTGTAGATTATTTCCCCTTTTATTAAATAGGAATTTCTATTTTTCTCCATTTTCCTGGAATACTATTTTAAGTTTGAATTGCACAGTAATTAGACACAGAAGAGTGAAGTTTAGTAATTCTAATAAATGCTTATCTTGTAATAGAACATCTAATGAATTTAAAGATCATTAAAGTGATCCTAATACAGTTGGCTTAAATGATTTTAAAGAACCCCATGAGATCAAAAAGCATTTTTGCTTATCCATAAATATATTAACACTAATTTTATGACACTATAGCTAGAAGAAAAAGAACAAAATATGATAATTGAGTCCTTTAGGAAACAAAGCTAAATTAAACACATTTTAATTTATTAAAAAAAACTCAAAGTGAAAATTGCCTTTAACAAAGCTTCATTGAATAGTCTTCTTCAGGAGCCTACATACATTTTGAATTAAAAATCCTTAGTCTTATAGTAACTCAAACAGGTTTTCTGACCCATTAACGGCAGTTTCACGGCCACAGCATTCACATAGCCACCAAAGAACTTTAAGCCGTCTGGTCAGCAAGGACAGCCCAGCTTTGGAGTATGTCTACCCTGGCTGGCTCTACACCAGTTCTGTTCCTTCCCTTCCTACAGCTCCCAAATCCTTCCTAGGCTTCCTCCCCACCAGAGTTCTGAACCCTCAACCTCCTCCTTCATGAATTCGCCTCCAGTAGGTTTTGACTTGTATCCCAAGGGAAAAGGCTGAATATGGAAATGGTTTGGGGGATGGCAGAACTACACATAAAAACGAGCAATAACAACAACACAGCTCAAGAAACAGACCGTCACAGAGGTTCACCTGGTTTTAAAAAAAATTGAGAAACAAAGTAGTATTTGAGCAGATTACTTCATTTCTCCAGAGAGAGTTTCTCTCTCTCTGCCAAGTTTTAGGTTTTCTCATCCAGGCTCCTGATCCCTAGGACACACACATACACAGACACACCCCACACCTGGTGTGGTGGGGCTGAAACTGACAAAAATCTTAAAAAAGACGTTCTTAGGTTGAACCACATGAGATTACTGTTATTTGATCATTGTTTAACCCAACACAAAGGCCAACTGTGTATCTTCTTTCAGTAGGAAGCCTCATAAATATATGAATGCTAATAGGGGACAGCAAAGCAAGGTGATAAGATCGAACAAAAACCATTGTCTGTCACCACCCAGATTAATAGTATGAAGCACTAAAAATCAAACAAATCAAAATGTATTATAAAGCAGACCTTTTCAGTTGTACATTGTGCATGAGTAGAAGCAATATTTTTCCTTCAGGTTACTAGAAAACTGGGGCTTCAGAGTGGTAAATAGGTCCTTTTGTTCTGTTTGTTCATCCATTATTGCAGAAGCATGGCTGCCGGTCCCAGATTCTACTAAGATCTGTGACAAAAGATGTCACAATTTCTCTCTGCCCATGCCAGTCTAGTTGAGGAGCACAAGACAGAAAATTGTGGAGTAATTTGAGAATAAGTCCAAGGCAAGTACCTGACAATAAAGAGCAGGGTGAGTTCCTAAGGTGCAGTGGGAATTCAAAGTAAGAGAAAGTTCACCATAAGTGTATTTGATCCAGCCTGGGAAGACTTCTTGAGGAAGGAGAGCTTTAAGCTGGGAAGCTATGCCAGGTACTACGCTTAGTGTCAAACACATGTTAGGAATTGTATTAGAAAAGATAGCTATGTTTAGGATTGTCAAAAAGGGTGAGTCTACCTTTTAGTTAGTACAGTGACATTTCCATTTGCTGTATAGTAGCCTAGGTACTTTAACTGAGTCCAGGATGACTCCCTAGGTGGCTGATTTATGACCTTAGGGGAGTTTAGGTATCCTGAGAATCTGCCTCACTGAATTCTTCTTGATAATTGATCTGCTTAGTATTGTCAATAACTTTTTTTTTTTTTTTTTGTCGGCAAAGGACAAAAAAATGTTAATTGTGTTTTTTAGGACTTGTGCTAGATTTTTCAGAATGTGTAGAAAAAAAGAATCCCTGAAACCACTAAAATTTTCTTGACACACCTACTATTCATGATTACCACCAAAAGAAGACAGTTTTTTCTCATCTGAGCTATCCAGGAGAGAAATTGTATGGCCTAGTCATTCAGCCTTTAGGTAAGAGACCAATTCACAGAATATAATAAATACTGTCATAAATCAAGGAGATTTTTAGGGCTGTGCTTTGCACTGAAGAGAAAATACAAATAAGATTAAGCAAGAGTCTCCTCCTTTAGACTTAAAAAAATGAATAACAGGGTTTTGTTATAGTTTGTCATGAATACAAATTATATACAAATGTCAGAAGAGGAGAAAAGTAAGTATGTCATTTCAAATTTTAGTATTGTCTTCTAAGTATATGACTTGTCAGGATAGTAGAGACCAAACTACTTAATCAACATTTCCATAAAATGGGCATACTATTGTTTTGTTTTCTTTTCTTTTTTTTTTTTTTTTAAGATTTTATTTATTTATTTGACAGAGAGAGACAGCCAGCAAGAGAGGGAACACAGGCAGGGGGAGAGGGAGAGGAAGAAGCAGGCTCCCAGCAGAGGAGCCTGATGTGGGGCTCGATCCCAGGACTCAGGGATCATGCCCGGAGCAGAAGGCAGACGCTTAACGACTGAGCCACCCAGGCGCCCCTGTACTATTGTTTTCTTTTTCTTTTTTTTTTTTTTTTAATAATGATTTTTTATTATATTATGTTAGTCACCATACAGTACATCCCCGGTTTTCGATGTAAGGCTCGATGATTCATTAGTTGTGTATATCACCCAGTGCACCATGCAATACGTGCCCTCCTTACTACCCATCCCCAGCTTATCCCATTCCCCCACCCTCCTCCCCTCTGAAGTCCTCAGTTTGTTTCTCATAGTCCATAGTCTCTCATGTTTCATTCCCCCTTCTGATTACCCCCCCTTTCTTTATCCCTTTCTTCCCCTACTGATCATTCTAGTTCTTATGTTCCATAGATGAGAGAAATCATATGATAGTTGTCTTTCTCTGCTTGACTTATTTCACTTAGCATTATCTCCTCCAGTGCCGTCCATGTTGTAGCAAATGTTGAGAACTCGTTCTTTCTGATAGCTGAGTAATATTCCATTGTATATATGGACCACAACTTCTTAATCCAGTCATCTGTTGAAGGGCATCTCGGCTCCTTCCACGATTTAGCTATTGTGGACATTGCTGCTATGAACATTGGGGTGCATATGGCCCTTCTCTTCACTACGTCTGTATCTTTGGGGTAAATACCCAGTAGTGCAATGGCTGGATCATAGGGTAGCTCAATTTTTAACTTTTTAAGGGACCTCCACACTGTTTTCCAGAGTGGCTATACCAACTTGCATTCCCACCAACAATGTAGGAGGGATCCCCTTTCTCCACATCCTCTCCAACAATTGTTGTTTCTTGCCTTGTCTATTTTTGCCATTCTAACTGGCGTAAGGTGGTATCTCAGTGTGGTTTTGATTTGAATTTCCTTGATGGCTAATGATTTTGAACATTTTTTCATGTGTCTGTTAGCCATTTGTATGTCTTCATTGGAAAAGTGTCTGTTCATATCTTCTGCCCATTTTTTGATTTGTTTATTTGTTTCTCGTGTATTGAGTTTGAGAAGTTCTTTGTAGATCTTGGATACCAGTCCTTTATCTGTAGTGTCATTTGCAAATATATTCTCCCATTCCGTGGGCTGCCTCTTAGTTTTTCTGACTGTTTCCTTGGCTGTGCAGAAACTTTTAATCTTGATGAAGTCCCATAAATTCATTTTATCTTTTGTTTCTTTTGCCTTTGGGGATGTGTCATGAAAAAGGTTGCTTTGGCCGATGTCGTAGAGGTTGCTGCCTATGTTCTCCTCTAGAATTTTGATGGATTCCTGTCTCACATCGAGGTCTTCCATCCATTTGGAGTTTATTTTTATGTATGATGTGAGAGAGTGGTCAAGTTTCATTCTTTTGCATGTAGCTGTCCAATTTTCCCAGCACCATTTATTGAAGAGACTGTCTTTTTCCCACCGGATGTTTTTTCCTGCTTTATCAAATATTAGTTGCCCAAAGAGCTGAGGGTCCATTTCTGGACTCTCTATTCTGTTCCATTGGTCTATGTGTCTGTTTTTGTGCCAGTACCATGCTGTCTTTGTGATCACAGCTTTGTTGTACTATTGTTTTCTGATGTGCAAAACATCTCTAAATATTTATAGAAAGAATAAAGAGACAATGATCCTTAGAGGTTTTTAAAAATGAAATAGACTCGGTTACCAGGATGATTAGGGACAGTCAAATAAGAAGACAAAGTTTATTGCTTGCTGCCACTTTTCCACATCCTTCCAGCTCCAGTACGCTTTCTTCTTAGCCCAGGTACAAAAAAATGCATTTTCACTTCCAATCTCCAACAGGGTAGACATGGAAGGTTTTTAATCCAGTATCTGTGTTACTTGTAAATCAGTTGGTATGCTGACCAATGATTCACTCTCAGCGAGGGATAAAAGTTCCTGTAATAGGAATCAGTCCTCCTCTATTTGAGACTCTATGTCGTCGGCCTCAATTCCTCCTGTTTGAGCAGGGAACACTGTCAACCTCGAAGCGGCTGATGGTTTAGGGAGGCTTGTTTACAGGTCTAGACCCACCTGAAGAGCCAAGCATTACATAAGTTGGCACTGTATATGCTCTTTTCTGTCCTTTTCAAAGGGTTTCATGCACAAAAATAGCCCCTTCCAGATTGCAGGGCTTCTGGGGGCAGAGACTGTCCTACATTTCTTTTTACTTACCTTCCCTCCTTGCCCCATCCTGTGGCCTTTGCTTCTCCTACCCTGCTCCACAACCGCCTTCTTAATTCAGAAGATGCAAATCATTCCTGATATTTACTGCTGAATTCTTGGTAAATTTAATTCAAAATTACACTAACTATAGAGAAAAATCTGGGCCAACAAATTCACCAGTACGTCTGCATTCTGGTTTATTCATTGCACATTTGCATTTTACCGACTTTTTTTTTTCCCCCTTATGGAGGAAGAAAAATTTCCAACAGAAGGATAAAGCTAAGGAATGTTAGGACCTGTAGCTGTAAGCTGCGCCTAAACCTTTGTGCGAGAGATTTTGCGGGTGAGCCAGATAGGTTCCTGAGGGAACAATTTTGCGGCAGAGAGAGGCAAATGAATCCCAGTCAGGTGAAGAAACATTTATTCATTAAGACGTAAGTTGAGGGGTAGAGGAAGTGAAAGGGGCTGCAGACCTCTGCAGGAAAGAAATAGTTATGGAGTCCCGGGAAGAGATATTGTTGAAAATTCTGAAGTCCAAAGTACCAGCCGAGGGCATTGTATTGCTTCCTCTTGGGAACAAGAGGCCTCAGGGTTCAGTTCATTTGTTTTGGCCTAATAACAACAACAAAAAAATCTCCCAGCTCTACCCTATGATTTTAAATATGAACAAAAAATATCCGTGGAGGGAAAGCAGGCTACAGTATGTGACTGCCATTGTACCAAAGAACATGAAATTACAAATCAATGAGTGACTTGAAAGAAGATTAAAATTTGTGTTTGTTAGTCTATTTTTAAGCCTTTCTTTCATAAGGCTAGGAAAGAAGGTTATATAAAGTTTAGCCAGCTTTTTGTAAGATAATCTAAATGCACCTTTTCCACCTTCTGTTCTCAGATTTGGCAGCAAAAAAAATTTGTTCTGATCACAGTTTCTTGAAGTATAATTACTTTGTCAAAAGAAAATATAATTAGAACTGATATTTTAAAATGCACCGTAATTGTATTTAAAGATTTGATAATTTGCTCACGTACGAAATGTTCTGTTAATTTAGCAACAACCAACAGCGCTGGAGTCAGGAAATGATCTGCCGGTTTTTCTCTTTCCTGTTTTAAAAATACCATCTATTCTGCCCTTTTGTCTATTCCAAGAGATATAGTCAGTTTCAGCGGTGGATTGAATTAAATGCTTGGCGCAGCTTTATGAGCGTCAGGTCCATTTATTTCCTCTGTTCTACTGCACTTTTTCACACGTCTCATACCATTACTGCAGCCGTGTAACAACAAAAGCAGTTCCGGATTCCAACGCGCCCTCTAAGGTCTCTTCGTTTGTAACCTCAATCAGCATAAATCTGTTTCTTGTTCCTTATCCCTGCCCTGAAAACTCTGGAAATCCCCTCCTTCCTTCTACTAGTCTCAGTTATCACTTAAAAACAAAACAAAACAAAACAAAACAAAACCCAAAAGAAAGATCTCTTCTATGTGGGATCAGTTTGATCGACTGAATTCCCCCACGAATGGCAAGCGCTTATCATGTTGCCCACATGCAGATTTGGATCAATAAATCACAGATTTTTGGAATAAAATATTTCTTATGAATAAAGGGGCTCCTTTTTCACAAACCGTAGAACTACACAGAACACTGGGTTTCAGAAAGACCCAGAGACGTCAAGTTTTAGATAGAAAACAAATTGAGTGAGTGAATTATTCTCAGTTCACATCATCTAAGGCTAGCAATTTTTTGTCAAAGTCAAGACAAGCGGATGACTTTCTCCTCTTTTTCTGCGAAGGGCGCTACCCTACTTTCTGGGACCTCAGTATTGAGATGCGGGGCAGGATCTGAACATATGCTGTTTGGGAGTGATTTAGAAGACTGTAAAGAGTGGAGTTAGTGGAGTCAGGTGCTTTGACCCTGAATCTCAGCTCCACCATTGAACCTTTGGCAGGTTATTTAGCCTCTCTGAACCTGTCTTCTGATGTGGAAAGCAAGAGAGTGATAGTACATATCTTTTTTGGTTCTGTGAGGCGTTTAGAGTGATTAGTTATTACTATTATCACCCTGGATTAAATACTGTCTAGCCAAATATTTCAAACAAATTATGAGCTACAATGGCTCATTTAAGCCTGGAATATTTTCTCCTAGAATTTAACTTCTGATGAATTGACAGTGACTCTTAGAATCACATACATTTCTAGTTAAAAATTTTTTGTTTCTTCCCTTCCTTCAACCAATTTCTATTTGAAATGAATACTGTAGTGGTCATTTTCCAGTTTCACATTTGAAGTGAAAATATGTATGGGAATTATATGGATAAAATATAATTTTCTCATTACTGAATTTTGTTGTGTGCTGTGAATTACTAGTTGAAGTTAGAGTAACTGGAAGGGCACAAAATATATTTGAAGGAATATAAGTTTCCATCTTTCATTCTGTCTAGACCTTTTTTTTTTTTTTTTTCACCATGATCTGGTATTGATTTGCAGAAGTGGAATGGATGGAAAAAAGAATGGCAATCAATTTAGGTCATTAAAATAATTGAACAGAAGAAAGAAATTCAATGTTTGCTTCAGTCACAATGCAGTAATGAATTCTCATTTGTGACATACATTGTTTAGCATGACATTGATAAAGAACTGGGCTTTCTTCTTATAGTAATGTTTTATTTTATCTGAAACATTGGCATTTAAGCCGTTTACTGGTCATATTCCTTATGTTCTTCAGGTTAAAAAATTTTGATTGTAAAATAAGTTTATGTTTTATATCAAGTTATAATGACACTGAGTACATTTATGAATAACTAGTGTTTGTTTAGGATTATTGGATGATACCAGATCTTTGAAGGTCATTGAATTGTTTTCATTTGGTATTCTCAATATGAATAATCTAACAAGGCACAACTGTAGAAACTGGGCTTTGGTTTGTTAAGTGAACACAATACACTCACCTGGAGTTGAAAGATGGGTTCTTTGAAACTGTATGAAGATGTTTTTCTATAAAACTGTGTTAGTTTCAAAATAACGAAAGGCATTAAATTAGCCATGGAGATGTCTTTGAAATAGAACAGAGTAAAGATGAATGCTTGGATGTAATCTTTTTTCTTTGGAAAAGTTAAAGAATGTTCTTAATTTTCTTTTTTGGAAAAGTTAAAGAATGTTTACAGAGTGGGTTTGAACTAGCATCTTTAGTTTTAGCTGAAGAGACAGTCATAGGGTATGTAAGCTAAATCATAAGGGTTAAAAGAAAAGAGAAAGAAACAAAGGATGGCTTCTTGTTTGGCCATCCTGACCATAGACAGAGGTGTGATTGACTCTCTGATTGTCAGTTTTATGGGACAAGGTAAGTGTGTATTGTTGACTTAAGAGAAGTGGCGCATCAGTAAATGTTCCAGGACCAAAGGGTTATTAATAATGTTGACTTGGTTTGAATTCCTAGGGGGAATATGGAACTGATTTTCTTTATTTGAATCTACAGCCCAAAGCTGAAAAAATGTGGCCTGCTGCAGTGTACGTGTTATTAAATGTTGTGTCTTGCCTCAGACCGCAGTGTGTTGTTTAAAGCTAACTGTACGCTCCATCTCACTGGGAAAAGCAGTTGTGTAATTCCTTAAGGAGTTTCTAAAAGCGGCGGGTTGTGTACAGTGTATTGTGTAGATGTCTTGCTAATTTTGTTGAACAGTAGCAGTATTTGCTACCACATTCTTTTCTTTCTGTCAAACACTGGGGGCAGATACTTTTTCTTTCTTCTTCTTTTTTTTTTTTTTGCTTGAATGGGGGGAAGGGCCGAGGGGGAAAGAGAGAGTGAGAGAGAGAGAATCTTAAGTAGGCTCCCTGCTCATTGCGGAGCCTGACAGAGGGCTTGATCTCACGACCCTGAGATCGACCTGAGTAGAAATCAAGAGTGGGATGCTTAACTGACTGAGCCACCAGGACACCCCGGGGGCAGATACGATTAAAAATGTTGTTTTTTTTTTTCTCTAACAGGATCTGCTCAATGACCTGAAAAATCTTTGTCTTAGTAATTCAGAATATTATTCCTTTCAGTTTGGTTCAAATTTAGTTAACTATTTATTGGGGCTTGGCACTGTGCGAAGAACTTTGCTAGGCACATGAGGTTATAAAGCTGAGTATGACTCTGTCCAGTCCCATAGGAGCTAATAATATATGGGTGACATGTTCTTGTAAAGAACAAAAACAATCAAACAAACAAAATCAAAACCCCAAACCACTAAGTGTAATGTGAATTACTGAAGGGTGCCTTAAATATGGAGACTTCACTTCAGTTGGTATGGATTTTGTCCAGGGAGAGAAGGGAAAGGGGGTTCGCAGTTGAAGAATAGGATGTGTCAAGGAATAGAGATATGACAGTTCATGCAGCTATTAGGAAACTGTGAGGTCCGGTGTGTGGTAAATTATAACATAGCTTGTTTATCACTTCCAAGGGCTTGGCCATCTTCTTTAACTGCTCTCTCTACTTTCTCTCTCTCATGAGTCCTGCAGTGTACCATTTATACCACTCCCTGAATATCTATTTAAAAGATACAGAATCATAATCACTGAACAATGAATTAAAATTTGATCCATGGTATCACCCATTTTTTTTTTTTTTACTGGAATGCACTGTTTGAGTTTATAAATGTCACAGCATTCATTACAGTTCTTGGAGTTGGAAATGCTATTTATTATTATCTAGTTAAAGAACTTCACTTGAGGATTGATTATAAGGTTGAGTTAGAGATTAAATCAGAGCTTTACTTTGAGGCACTGACTGAAAAGTGGATCTAATGGTCCTCACAGATGGCTTCGGAGGCCAAACTTTTCCTCTGCATGCCTTCCAAAGACTGTGGTTCTCAGATCACAAATATACCTATAGTGGACTTTTCAGAGAGTAGGTTTCAACAATGTTTGTGGAAAGAATGAAGGGATTTGTGAGACACCATATCTCCATTGGATCTGGTAAAGTCATAAACCTCTGCGTAGACTGTTTACATTTTACCCTGGAGATAAGTGTCATGATTTTTGGGGTCCCTATTCCAGAATAATAAAATAACCTCCCTGGCAGAATGCAAAATCCAACACTAAACCCTAGTCTAGGGTGTGAGGTAGAGAGAGTTAACTAGTTAGAGAAGAAAGTTTTTAAGAGTTGTTAGAAGTAGTTTGTGGTGCAGTCTAATAATTGTTGATTATAAAAGTCCCCAGCTTTTAGTTCCTGCCTGTGGTTTTAATTAGTTTTAATGAATGTAAATCATGGGGTTCTCTCCTGACCTGCTCGAGTTCATTACTCACTAGGTTGTCTGCAGCTGGTTGTTTCAAGATTAACTGTCATGCTTAGGAAGACGAGCTCTTGTCACTCCCACAGTCTCAAGCAAGGGCGATTTTCTTCCCCCGGAATGAAGTGCAGTCCACACAGAGCGTTGGGCTTCAGTGCTCTCAGTCTGTGTGTAATGACCCCATGGGTTGTATGAGAGGAAGACTCACAGTGGTGGATTCTGGATTTCATATACAAAGTGAGCCCCAGAAATGCCTAATCTGATATTTGCCTTATTAGTATAATATGCCAATATATACTTATTGATTATAATAATGATGTTTGGTCTTATTAAAAAAATGAGGGTGGGGAGGAGTAGAGTTTAGTGCTTAAACTCAATGTGACATATTGTGGGACCACCTCATAGGTGACAGTAGGTCCCTTTAGTTGCATGATTCTCAAGTCTGGCTGTGCTTTTGAATCACCTGGACAGCTTTAAAAAACTCCACATACAGGACTCACCCCAAATCAATTACATAAGAACTTCTAGTGTTACTGATTCTATAGGTCTGGGATTGGGCTCTCTCCCTCTAACTTTTTGTTTTGAAATAATTTAAATCTTACAGAAAAGTTACAAAAACTCAATTATACTTTTTAAACTACATTCAACAATTTTTTACATTTTACATTTATTTTATCTATCTATATATATTGAAATTTTTTTCTGAACTATTTATAAGTATGTATTTTTTTGTTTTTGACCATTTTTTAAAAATTTATATTTTCCCAGCTTTATTGATATATTCTTGATATGTTACATATATAAGTTTAAGGTGTACAACTTGATGATTTGATACACATATGTATTGTGAAATGATTACTACAATAAGGTTCGTTAACACCTCCACCATTAACATAATTACCATTTTTTCTTTTTTGTAGTAATCACATTTAAGATCTACTCTCTAATGCACTATAGAATTATTAATTATAATCATTACGTTGTACATTTGATCCTACGACTTCTTAATCTTATAGCTGGAAGTTTGTACCTTTTAACCAGCATCTCCCCATGTCCACCACAACCCAGCCCCTGGCAAACACTATTCTACTCTCTATTTTTATGAGTTCAGCTTTTTTAGATTCTACATATAAGTGAAGTGCAATATTTTTCTTCCTCTGTATGACTTATTTCACTTAGCATAATGCCTTCTAGCTCCGTCTGTGTTGTCACAAAAGGCAGGATTTCCATCTTTGTGTGGCCGAATAATATTCCATTGTGTGTATATACTACTTTTTCTTTATCCATTCATCTGTTGATGGACACTTAGGTTGTATCCATGTCTTGGCTATTGTAAATAATGCTGCAGTGAATATGGGGGTTCAGTTACCTCTTCGAGATACTGATTTCATTTCTTTAGATATGTCTGCAGGAGTGGGATTGCTGGGTCATATGGTAGTTCTATTTAGTCATTTTTGAGGAACCTCTGTGGTGTTTTGCATAGTGTCTGATTCAGTTTACATTCCCACCAACAGAGCATAGGGCTGCCTTTACCCCATATCTTCATCAACACTTGTTATTTTTTGTCTTTTTGATTTTAGCCATTCTGATAAGTGTGAGGTTATATCTCACTGTGGTTTTTATTTACATTTCCCTGATGATTAATGATGTTGAGCATCTTCTTATTACCTGTTGACCACTTTTATGTATGTCTTCTTTGGAAAATATGTCTATTTAGGGCCTTTGCTCGTTTTAAAATTAGATTATTTCATTTATTTTTTTGCTATTGAGTTGAATGAATTTCTAAATGTATTTTGGATATTACCTCCTTTTCAGATATATGATCTGCAGATATTTTCTCCTATGCCATAGGTTGGTTGCCCTGAAAATATGTTGCATATAACACACCTCTTTACTCAGTAATTTTTCAGTGTGCATTTCCTTAAACAAAGAATATTCTCTTCTATAGTCAAATTACAGTAATCAAATTAAGGAAACTTAACATTTGTATAATACTTTTATCTAATTTGTATACCATATTCTGATTTTGTCAACTTTGACAATAGTGTCTATGTTAGTTAAAATTGTATGTGTCAGCTTGGCTGGGCCACAGGGTGCCCAGAGATTTGGTTAAACATTATTCTGGGTGTTTCTGTGAGTATGTTTTTAGATGAGATTAACATCTAAATCAGTAGACTGAATAAAGCAGATTGCTGTCCCTAATGTGGTGGGCCTTATCCAATCAGATGAAGGCCTGCACTGAACGAGAAAGCTCACCCTCACAGTCTCAGAGTAAGAATGAATTCTTGCTGTCTGATAGTCTTTGAACCGGAACATCAGCTTTTTCGTGCCTTTGGGCTCAGTCTGAGACACCAGCTTTCCCTGGGTGTCCAGCAGGCAGGTTTTTAGGCTGAGACTGGGCCATTGGCTCTCTTGGGTCTCCAGCCTGCCAGCTTGCCCTGCAGATCTTGGGACTTGCCAGCCTCCATGATTGCCTGAGCCAGTTCCTTATAATAACTCTCTTGACACACACACACACACACACACACACACACACTCTCTCTCTCTCTCTCTCTCTCTCTCTCTCTCTCTCTCTCTCTCTCTCTCTCTGTTCATTCTTTTTCTCTGGAGAGTGTTAATACAGTGTCCTTTACAGATCTTTTTTCCCTAGTTCAAGATCATGTATTGCATTTAGTTGTCATCTGTCTTCAGTTTTCTTTAAACTGGAAGAATTCCTCAGCTTTTGTTTGTCTTTCATACCATTGATGTTTTTTAAGAACACAGGACAATTATTCCACGGAATGGCCTTCTACCTGGATGTCTTTGATGTTTCATCCAGGTTATATATTTTGATTACATCCAGGTTATATATTTTTGGTGGAGTACTGCATGTGAATTGCTTTTCCTTCTCACGTTTAAAAGCACACCTTAGTGGGTGATGTTACTTTTGATCACTTTGTTAAGGTGTTGCCCGTCTCCCCACTCTCCTCTTATTATTATTATTATTATTATTTTTTTTTTTTCTTTTAAAGCTAGTGTATGTACTTTGTGAGAATTACTTTGAGGCCACAGAAATAACCTGTTCCTTTTACATTTTTTTTGCCAGCAGATTTAGCACCCATTGATGATTCTTGCCTGGGTCAGTTTTTACTAAGATGGTTGTTAAAATGGTGATTTTTTTGAAATCTGGTTTTTTCTTCTTTATTAGTTGGCATTTTACTATAAGAAAGAGGTTTTGTTTCTATTGTTTGGTTGTTTATTCATGTGTTTATTATAAACAAGGACCCAGTGATTCTTATTGAATTCAATGGCTTATAATGTATTAGCTCTCTATTATTATTTTGAAATATTTTTTAAAGAGCAGTTTCAGGTTAACAGAAACATTGAGAGGAGGGTACAGAAATACCCCAAATATCCCCTCTGCCCCAGAAAGCCTCCCCCATTATCAGTAGTACTCACCAGAGTGGGACACTTATTATAAATGATGAACCTATATTGACACATCATTATCGCCCAGAGTCCATAGTTTACATTGGGGTTCAGTCTTGGTGATGGGTTTGGACAAATGTATGATGACATGGATCTATTAAGGTATTCTACAGACTATTTTCACTGCCCTAAAAATTCTCTCCACCTATTTATTCCTCCCTGCCCTCTTCATCCCCTGGCAACCACTGATCTTTTTGTTGTCTCCATAGTGAATTTTTTTCCAGAATATCATAGAGTTGGAATCATATAGTGTGTAGCCTTTTTGTATTGTTTTTCTTTTACTTAGTAATATGTATTTAAGGTTCTTTCATGTCTTTCATGGCTCGAGTGCTCATTTTTTTTTTAAAGCACTGAATGATATTCTATTGTCTGGATGGATCACAATTTATTTATCCATTCACCTGATGAAAGACATCTTGGTTCCTTCCAAGTTTTGGCAGTTTTGAATAAAGCTGCTCTAAACATTCATGTGCCGGTTTTTTGGTGTATTTATTTTTATGTTAAAATTATCCTCGATTTTAAGTATGAGAGACTCCTCAAGCTGGCTTCTATGTTTTGTGGTTATTCCCTTATGGTTTTGTGAGTGCTTCACTTTTTTCTGCTACGAGATATTATGAATGCATTTTGAGTTCTAGTTGTGAGATTCAGCTGTTTCTACAAGGATCCCCGGTTCCTTTTAGTAAAAAAAGGTATTGGGAAAGCAGGATCTGGGTGATATTATATCCTCTCAGAGAAGTCAAGCATTAGAATGGTGCACTACATCAAAAACTAAGGATGTACTGTATGGTGACTAACATAACATAATAAAAAATTATTATAAAAAAAAGAATGAGCATGGTGATATATGATTATGAGAATAGATAGTCTGAAAACTATACTACTTTGGAGTACAGTTTGCTTACCAATTGCTGAAACCATAAAGGAAAAATACATTTAATTAAGAAAAAAACAATTAAATCTTATAGTTAATTTTTAGTTTAAAGAAAAAGCATCATTAGAATCAAGAAAAGGAAACTGCATTTCATAGATTTTCTTACCAGTAAGCAGTATTATTTTGTTACAAGAAACTGTCATAGCCCTGTGCTTCTGCAAAATGAATGATACCATTTAGGTCTAAATCAGTTGCACAATGACCAAATCTTGGCAGTGACAAAATAGACTTGACATGTCACTATATTGCAGATAAATATTTGAGAAATGGAATACTGATGGAGCTGATGAGTTTAAGAAATCACTTCGAAGGCATGAAAAATGGGCAGATCAGCTCTGTGCTATAGGTGAATCCTGAGGAAGTAGCAAAATATTGCACCTCAAAGGGGGAAGAAACTTAGGAGAGTTAGCGACCAAAGAGTGAAATGTAGAAATGAAAGGCTCTGTGTAGAAAAATTCAGAAATATTCTACTGAAATTTATAAAAGCAAAAAAGTTGCTCAACTAAGTGCAAAAACATGCTATTGTGAGAACATGCCCAGAAGTAGCCTTCAAGAGTCTAGGAATAAAATTATTAAATCAATTCTTCACAAATTATTTTCTTTGAGATAAAGAACACATATTAGCATATTATGGAATATGAATATATATTAACATACATGTGCAATATATATATATATATAAATGAAACCTTACTGAGCCATATGAGCCCTTTTGGCAGATGTGGGGTGGGGTTGGGTATTGTGGGCAGAGGGTTGATCAATGTGAAGACTCAGGCACTGCACTGCACCATGAGGAAGAAAGCATTTCAGTTTTGACATCAAACAGGAAGTAACATTTCCTGAAAAAAAGGGTAAAAATACTTGGGAACTGTCAAAATAGGAAGAATGCTAATGCTGATCACAGCAGAGAGAACAAAGTCCTAAGGTACTGAGGTTGGTTGGAAAAAACGAAGTCACTGACTCATTCAGCCTTTTCTTTTGGCAAGTAGAGGAGGAAGCCAGGGTTTTACAGAGTATGTTAGAGGAAGGCAAAGTGTAAATCATGGGTCATACCTGGTGCTTAGTGATTTCACTGTAAGCAGTGGGTAAGTGATGAAACAATGAAACATTTTGTGTAATTAGCTAGAAAAATTAGCATCGTACTTGCACAGGGCACACAAAAAAGATCACCAGGACAGAAAGTAGAGTATAGATCCAGACAGAGAGCACAGTCCGCTCTGACTGCTGTGACTAAGGGGCTGCTTCCACTCCTTCGAGAGTGGAAGTTGGAAATGGCTTTCAGAGCTTTATACATCCTATTGGCATTCTTATAGAAGGAAGTGTGTTTAAGTCTTTTTATGCAGGGAGGCTGAAGCTCTCTGCAGTCCAGTAGATGGATTTCACCTGATTGTTACCTGTGAAAAGCTGTTTGGAGACAGGCCAATTCCCACCTGGTACTGACTCTGTTCAGGTGCTGAACACCAGGGTTTTGCTAACGCTATGAAGCCAGAGATGTGCTTTTTGCCAGAAATGAATGCTAGGGCCTTGAGGTGGACTTACATTATGTGTTCAGTGCTGATTAGAACATGGATGCCTGTGTAGTGGTTTGTACTGAGACTAGTTTTTAAGAAAAATTTTAAAGATTTATTTATTTATTTTAGAGATAGAGAGCGTGTGAGAGTGTGCCTGTGAATGAGGGGAAGGTGGGAGGAGGAAACCCCAGCAGACTCCCTGTTGAATACAGAGCCCAAAATGGGGCTCCATCCAGGACCCTGAGATCATGCCCTGAGCTGAAACCAAGACTCAGATGCTCAACCGACTGAGCCACCCATGTGCCCCCATACTGAGACATTATGGTCATGTGGGAACACCCACATTTTTCCCTGATAGGGATTGAATTGTATTCACCTAAGATTTGTATGTTGAAGCCCTAGCCCCCAACATGATACAATTTGGAGATGGGCTTTTGGGAGGTAATTAGGGTTAGATTTGATCATGAGGGTGAGGCCCACCCAATGGGATTATAGGAGAAGAAAAGGGAGTGCTTTCTTACTTACCATGTAAGGATACACAGAAAACATGCCCTCCAACAAACCAGGAAGAGAGCTCTCATCAGGAACTGAATTGATCTTGATCTTGGACTTTCCAGCCAACAGACCTGTGAGAAATAAGTATCTTTTTTAAGCTACTCTGTCTACGGTATTTTATTTTCGCAACCCAAGCAGATGAATAAAACACTCCTGCAATCATGTATGGGAAGTACTCATATGCAGTAACAGCTTTATTCATTTATTATAAGGTATCTTAGCAGAGGGACTAGCGATACTTGAAGTCCTTATTGATGAATTCTCCCTCTACAAGAATTACATGGAAAATCAGTTCTTTTTTTTTTTTTTTTAAAGATTTTACTTATTTATTCGACAGAGATAGAGACAGCCAGCGAGAGAGGGAACACAAGCAGGGGGAGTGGGAGAGGAAGAAGCAGGCTCATAGCGGAGGAGCCTGATGTGGGGCTCGATCCCAGAACGCCGGGATCACGCCCTGAGCCGAAGGCAGACGCTTAACCGCTGTGCCACCCAGGCGCCCCGGAAAATCAGTTCTTAATCAGAAAGTGATTGGGTGACTATGGAATTAGCACGAGGGCCAGTAGATGAATTGAATGTTGAATGGATGGCTTGATGGTGGTGGTGAAAAATCCATGGGTACTTATTTCTCATTCATATTCAACTCAGTTGGCCATCTCCTTTCTTTCTTGAACCAGACCTTGCTCTGTTCTGAAAACACCACGTTCCCTGTTTTCCTCTCAGCTTTTCGCCTGCTCCTGGACTCACGCCAGTCCCCTTGGCTCGCTGTCTTCCACTGGCCTCAACATACTGTTCCAAGCAAACGTGTATATTCACTGGAACAGATCTTTCCTGCCTTTGTGCTTTTCTCATGCTTCTCTTTTTCTTTCTCAAATGTTCACCTTCTTCCCTTCCATTCAGGCAGATCAGCTCTCTTTTAAGAATCAGCTCAAGTTATCCCTCCATCGTGGAGTCTCTACAAAGGAGTTAACTTTTATTTAAACCTTTTGTACTTAACTTTCCCGACTGGCGAAGGGTTAGGGGAAGTCAGTGAACTGAATGTGCTACAAATACATGCAACAATGTGGATGAAACTTGAAAATAAGTTGGAATGGAAAAGAAAAGAGCAGAATAAATGCAATATATTTTCTAAAGCTCAGAAATGTGTGTGTTCACATGTATATGTGTGCACACACACATACACACACACCACAATATAAAAGATAGGAATTGTAAACACAAAATTTGACATGGTGATTTCTTCTATGGGGTGGAAATGGGGGATCCCCAGACAAAGGGCTAGAATCTAGACAGGGCACACAGTTGGATGCAGTGGTAAAGGCTACGTTGTAGTTAAGTGGAGATGATTGTGCTTATAACTTACAATGCTACATATATTCTTTTGTAAGTGTCAACTATTACTGAGTAAAACATGAGAAAAAGTTTTATTTATTTCATGTCAGTTATAATATTTACTCAAAATTTAATAAATTGCTTTTTATTAAAAATATTTCTGCCCAACTTAAGGGGGCAGCACTTGAATGGGCTAGCTAGAGGTCCAGACAAGGGCTGCCAAGGCACATGCAGCTTTAATAGCAGCTTTGGGCGGGGCTTATGTACACAGGATGGGGAGCCATCGTGCCACTTACCAGCTATGTTCTCATAAGCAAGATCCTCATTTTTCCTCATCTGTAAAATGGGGGTAATGATAATTTCTACTGTGTAGGGTTGTTGTGAGGGTAAAATATGTTAATGTACATAAATTGCTTGGAGAATGTCTGGCATATAGTAAGAAGAAGTTAAATGATAGCTATTTTTATTTGTTGGGGGAAGTTATAAGGGTATGGTCCTCACCTTTGAAATAGGAACAAAATCAGAGTATCCTTTTTTTTAAATTAAATTTTACTTAGTTAACATACAGTGCAATATTGGTTTCAGAAGTAGAATTCAGTGATTCATCACTTTCATACAACACTTAGTGCTCATCACAACAAATGCCATCCTTAATGCCCATCCCCCATCCACCTCCCTTCAGCAATCCCCAGATTGTTCTCTACCGTTAGGAGTCTCTTATGGTTTGTTTCCCTCTCTCTTTTTATTTTTCTCCCTTCCCATGTGTTCATCTGTTTTCTTTGTTAAATTCCACATATGAGTGAGGTCACATGGTGCAAAATCAGAGTATTAACAGCCATAAATTAACCAAACTTGCATGAGAAGACATATAAACCGTATGGCTAACTCATTAGTACCCAAAGGGTGGTAAATTTTTCCAATGATAGAATGTTTGTGTCTGTTACCCAGAGCATCTATTTTCCTGGTATTGAAGGACCTAGAAAATTCAATTCAATTTTATTGTCAAAAGAATGTTTGAGGTCATGGATTCAGGAAAAAAAAAAAAAAGAAATATTTATTCTAGACCACTGTGAAGCTTGTGGAATTAGTTTCCACTATCCAGATAACTGTGCTTCTTTTGGTCACCTTCAGAGTGTCCTCACCTGGAAAATGCTGGTGAACTGTCACCTTAGGGTCTTACAATTTCTTTAGGTTTTATTTTTCTTCTATATTTATGTTGACTATCCATCTTATATTCTGCCTTTTCCCTGAAAGGTCAGAATGCAGTTGGTTAACATCAGTTTCCTGAAACACAATTGCAGACTTGTTTTTCCCTGGGAGGATAACTATTTCTCTGTGTTTGAGTTTAGTGTTTCCAGTGTGTGCAGTTACACATTCATGGACATTCTTTTTAGAATTCTTCAAACCCTAGACAAAGCAAGGCTAACATGTTTTGTGGAAGGGGCACATGTGTGGAGGTGTTGGGCCTGAGCACATATTCTATGAAGGTCATGGTTGTCCCTCTTAGTCCCAGAACTCCATTTCCCATCCAGCCTTTTCCAGAAGTTCTGAAAGCTGATGTAAAGAAAGCAAGACAGTTGCAAAGAAGGAAGAGAAAAGACAGGTGATAATTAGATGACTTCAGAGAACACAAGCACGGCTGTGAGTAAACTACATTTCCCTTTTGGAGGGATAATAGGGAGGGAAAAAAAAAGGATGCTCCCTCTTCCTGAATTTTTTTTGTTTTGTTTTTTGATATTATTTTCCAAATAGTTGCATTTGCTATACATTCCCTTTGTTCCTCTGGGAAAAAGAAGGAGTATGTATCCGTTGTCCCCAAGCCATTCCTGATGCTACTTTGTGAAAACAGCAACAATGAGTTATTACCTATGAATTTTACTGGCTGATTCTTGGCAGTAATTTTATTAACAGGTTTTTAGGCCCTGCTTCACTATTTCCTCATGAATAGTTTGCAAGGAATATGGGATGAAAGTAATAAAGAGATAAGGAGATGGGGACCCCCTCCCAGGGCCTCCCTCATAGTGCTCCTGGAGAGTCATCAAGGCCTGAGAGCCTTTGTCCTTCTGTTGGCTGATCAGATAGTCTCCCCTGGGAGAAGGGAGAGTGACAAGCTGTTTATGGTGTGACCTAGGAGGTGCTAAAAGGACTTTCAGAAAATATCGTCCTCACTGGCTTGACATGAAGCTGTGTTTAGAATGACTCTAATGATGGTTTCCAGCTTTTAAAAACAAATGTTGCCTTTGAGGCCATAGCACATGAGCGAATACCTGCTTGATAATAATGTGTCCAGTGGGGGGAGCTGTAAGTTGGAAGGGACTGGGGCATGAACCATGATTGAGGTCAGCCCATTTTGTCAGAATGCATAGAAGAGTGAAGTGATCGAGGAGCGGGTTGGCTTTGCCCTTGCCCCTCCTCAGCAGAGGACTGTTGAGCCTAGTGGCAGATGAAGACATAGGAATGGGAGAGCCGTGAACAGAAGGCCCACTGCATTACAGCTTTGTCTCCAATGGATGGGGAGACTCTTTACTATAAGGCCGTTGATTTTGCCTATATTAAAATGATATTGCAATTGAACTAGCCAAGCCCTTGATATTTGAGGAGAGAAGACCATTACTGAACTTCAAAGGGGAAATTTTTTATTTTATTTTATTATTTTTTAAGTTTCCTAAATCCTCCTTGGCATTTGTTTTTAATCTCCTGGTAAGAAAACATGTTCTATAGCATGGCTACATGAAACTAACTGCTCTTGGGTGTCATTGCAGTCAGTTAGGATGCTTCATTCAACAAGCCCTTTTTCCAGTTCAAAGTTGTTATCACACAGTCAGGTTTACATATTTTTCCAATCCATGGCTTGACGTATCCTAAGTATTTCTCATTAGTTTCAGAAAAGACGGGAGAGAATCTCATGAACTCATCACAACAATATCAAGTGGTCTTCTGGTCTACAATCTTTTTTTAATTAAAATGGAGCCTACTGACTTCAAAATGAACCATAGGTTTTTCTCTCCTTTGGAAGAGATGTCTTTCTTTTTCTTAACGTTGATAATTTTATGAGCATGTGCATTATCTAAGTATCTGTAAGTTTGTAGGAGCATTTTGTTTGTTCGTTCGTTTTTTGTTTTTGTTTTAAATATTTTATTTATTTATTTGACAGAGAGAGACAGCCAGCGAGAGAGGGAACACAAGCAGGGCGAGTGGGAGAGGAAGAAGCAGGCTCCCAGCAGAGGAGCCTGATGCGGGGCTCGATCCCAGAACGCCAGGATCACGCCCTGAGCCGAAGGCAGACGCTTAATGACCGAGCCACCCAGGCGCCTCCATTCGTTTGTTTTTTAAGCAATATAAAATCCAGCCATTACCAAGTGAGCTGTTAATATTTTCACTTTCTATAATTCTGAGATTTAGTTCCTGTGGGATTGTTAGTATTATTTTTACAGTGTTATACTACATACCAAAAAGTAATATATCTCCACATGACTTAAGGGACTTGATATTTGACATAAAATTATGATCATGTACAGCTCTGAAGCTGTGTACAAAAAAGATGAAACTGAATCATTTCATTGAATACAGTACATTTTCTCCCCAAATAAATTGATTTTAGATGAATTCCCTTCATCTCTTCCACCCTGCTGGGCCTGGCTGCTTGCTGTGAGACACAGCTAAGTAGGAAGGAGGCTGTTGTTACTTGATGGCAAATTAATTCAACAATTTCAACAAACATTTATCGAATGCATACTATATGCCAAATATAATGCTACGTGCTAGGAATACAAAGAGGAATCAGGTATAGTCTTTGCCTTCAAGAAGTTCACTACTGAATGAGGCTGGAGAAATGTTTATAATGAACTACAGTGCGATATGGTAAGTGCTCTATTAGTGATGATGCAAAGGGAACAAATGAAAAGAAATGATCTTTTTTCTTGGGTGGCATCTGCTCTGGACTTTGACTCTTAACAAGTGGATATCACAGAAAGGATGTTTTAGGTAGAAGGCAAAAAAGTAAGAGCAGCATTCTATAAACTTTGGGATCCTGCTGGGTATCTGGCTACAAGGGGCCTTTTAATCTGGGCTAGGAAGCCCCATCTTGAAACCCTCCTGTAAATTTGTAAAAACTAACATTTACATAATGTTTTATAATAGACAGAGTGCTTTCCCATGAATTATATTATTTGTGCCTCACCAAAACCCAGTAAGATAAAAGAATCACAGAATTTCCTCTGCTTACCAACTTTTAATTATAAACATTTGCTAACCCGAACAGCTACTTTGGAGAATAAAAGCATTTCAGTTCTGTTTTCCACCAACAGATGGCGATGGTGGGTGTGCACGGTGTAGCTTCTAGGGTCCTCCGTAGTTGCTCATAGTCGATTGTGTATGTAGTCTTTGTGCTTAGTTTTGAGTGTATCACAAGTATGATTAACTGCATTGCGTGCAGTGAGTTCAGAGGTGGAGAGAATGTGCGAAATGCCTGTCAGATAAGTGTAGCAGATTCCTCTGGTGTCCCAGTCATGTCCCCTCCGTCCAATTTTGGTTGCCACTGCAGCCATAGTGGACAGACAGTGCAGGCACAGACTCCCCTCACATACTAGTGTCACCCTCAAGAGTGCCGTGTGTTCTTCCCAGAGCTTTTCTGGATGGGCAGGAGCTTGCTCAGACCATACCTACAGGCAGCCCAAAAGTGCAAGGAAGTTAATATCCTGAAGACTACTCTCACCCAATGGTGGAAAGGAGCCTGTGGTGAACCAGTCCAGGCTCCTGTCTTTCCAGTGGACAGTTATGAGCTGCATTCCTAACGGCAGAGTGGTGCCCCACTTCTCCAGCAACTACTTCAATACTACATCCTTTTATTGGCATTTCTTCCTTTGCTATCTTACTCAGTTGCAAGAGAGCACGTTTCCTTAGAGACTGTCTTCTTTAGAACATAAACTCCATGAGGGCAGGGATCTTGTTTGGTGCTTCAGAAAGTTTTTGGCAAAGAATAGGCAAATAAGGATCTGTGGAATGAGCTAATAAATTCATACATACATGGCAGCATGGAGGAAAAGAATATATTTGGAGGGGATTATGTATAGATAGCTCTGAAGGTACAGACTAACACTCTTACATTGTAGAAATGCATTGGGGCGTGCAAAAACAAAGTTTCTCTGGCCACTTTGACCTATAAACAGGTGAACTTGGAGCCTAAGTTGGAGAGTAAAGCACTGTATGTGGACTATCTTGTCTATGAGAACACTGAGTCCCAGCTAGGCCAAGTAGCTTTTGTGAGCTATGAGAAACTGGCCAAGGGTGCATTAGGTTGAATAATGCTCACCAAAGATACTAAGCCCTAGTTCCTGGAACTTTAAATGTTATCTTACTTGAAAAAAGGGTCTTTGTAGATGTCATTATCCTGAGGATCTTAAGATAACTCTGGAGTGTCTGGGAAGGGTCCTAAATGCCGTTGCTTGTGTCCTTCTGAGAGAGGAGCAGCGAAGAAAGATGACAGATGCACAGAGAAGAGAATGTGAGGTTGGAGCCAAGAGAGCTGTGGCCACAGCCAAGGAATGACACAGATGCCAGAAGTGAGAAGAGGCAAGGAACAGATTCTCCCCTGAAGTTTCTAGAGGGAGGGCCGCCCTGCCGACATATTGATTTTAGAATCCTTGCCTCCAGAACTGTGAAAAAGTAAGTATTTGTTGTTTTAAGGCATTCGGCGTGTGGTGATTTCTTTCAGCAGCCCTAGGAAATTGATGTAGAGGCCCAGTGGATTGACCGTCACCTATTCTAAAGAGTCTCAGGAAAGGAAATATGCCACGTAGGTCAGCAGACAACTTCGTTGGCATCCTCAGGTCCTTGGCAAGATTTCTTCATGGAAAACCAACACTTTTCCCCTCTTAAATAGCTCTCCCGAAAGACCAGAGGCAGGGTAGACGTGACCATCTCAGGAGGGCGTCAGGGGTGATCGTTCAAGGACACCATGTTAGGACTCGGAGCATATTAAGCTTTGGTGTTAGCCCAGTCATCCATAGCTGCTCTCCTGAACCAGCACTAGTAAAAATTTTAAGACAGAAAAGACTTCTGAGTTTATTTAAGCAAATCAAAGGTCAGGGAATTTCCCAAGGAGCCTAATTTGGGGGAGGAACTCCATAGTTAGAGTAACTAAAAATATTCCTTCTTCTCTTTCACTCTCCTTCTAGCCTATATATGACCAAAGACACTGCATTTCACACACTACCCCCCCGCCCCACATCCCTCACTTCACTACAACACGCACATGCGTGTGCACACAGCTATAGGGAGAACAATGACCAGCATGCCGTGACAGAATATCTAACAACCAAAATGTCTATCAACAGGTGACTGGATAAACACACTGTGGCATATTGTGTAATAGAATACCACTGGGCAATGAAAGAGAGTGAACTACTGATGCATGCAACAATATGGATGAATCTCAAGAGTACTACGTTGAGTAAAAGTAACCAGACATGAAGCATATGTGCTGCATGATTCCATTTATATGGAGTTCTTGAATAGGTGAAACCAATCTATGGCAATAGTGGATTAGTGGTAGCCTGGGGCTGGGGACTGGGGGCTTGAGTGCCAAGAAGTATAAGGGAATTGTGGTGTGATGGACGTGTACCATATCTGGATTGTGCTATTGACTAGCTGATCAAATGGTTGTACACATGTATCAAAATATAGAGGACTTGTACCCATAATATAGTTGCGTTTTATTTTTTGTAAATTATAGGTTAATAAAGTTAATATAAGAATGAAAGCAAAAATATCTTTTGTGCCCCTTTTGGCACAGATGTTCTGGCTAAATATATTGTATGAAAGCTCAAATATTTTTTTATGAAGTCTTATTTCCATACATATTTTAAGTTATTAGGATAATAACTTAAAATGTTAGAACATAGTAACAATAGGCTTAATAATGCTCCCAAATTAGAAACATTTATACATGTAAATTCTATTTGAATTGTTGATAAATTTTGAAGATAGCACCTATTTTTATTCTCAAAGTGAAGTTTGTCATAGGCTTAAAAACATCCATGATTCTGGGAATGTAAATAAGTGGCCCATTCATGATATTTTTAAGGCATTTCTAGTCATTTTGATACACATTTCTAGTCATTTTGATACACACATATTCCCCAATGTTTTTTCATATGTCTTAACTTCTCATGTTGTTTGTTGTCATTAGGGAAAGGATAATGTTTCTCAAGCTATTCATCTCTCCGGGTACCATCGTATTTTTAATAGCAGGTTAAATGAGTACCGACCATTCCAAAACAAAAGAGATCCACAAATTAGGTACAGGATGAACCTCCTATTATGTATAAAATTATCAGCTCAATTCAAGTAACCATGAGGTATAAAATGGGACACACCATAAAAAAAACAAAAAAACAAGATCCAGGCACTCACTAGTTATTTTTGTTTCATATAGATTCCGGGATCTTGAAAGAAATGTAAAACTGAATGAGTGCAAACCTTTTCTCAACTAAGTCCAATAAAAAATGTAATTAGTTAAGTGTATCATATCCCTGGGGAATGTGCTGGGGAACTGAATGGAGTTGTTTGGAAAGTTATAAAAGAAGTTGAAGACTCAGTTCCTTCTTGGGCCATGTTTTAAAAGATTAAGTTGAAAATAGAGGATGCTTGACATTTGAAATTGAGCATTATGGCTGGCGTTGGAAATCTGGAGTGTGAGTAAGGGTACTGCTAAAGGCCGTTTCCAGTGGGCACTAGAAATCTGGCTGGCAGCTCAGTGGATGAGAAGGACAGAGCCGGCCAACAACAGCGACGGCTGCTTCACACATTCCACTACTGCCTGGCTTCTTCCCAGCACTGGAGATGGAGGCTGGGGTTCGGGCTCCAATCATCACTTCCCCTGTCTTCTCCTCTTTCCTCCCCAGCCCCACTGGCATGGGAGCTGGTATAATGGTGGCATTTCTAATGCTGTTAGAGCAAGTCGAAGTTTCTTTTTTACATTTGTGTCTCCAGTGACAAGAAAAGTATCTGACATAGAACAGTCTTGAAATACATAGATGTTTAACAACTCAATGGTGAGAACTACAAATGATCAAATGCTTCTGCTTCCGGATAATGATACATGAGATGATAATGGCTGTGCTGTAACTCACACCATAGGAAACAGGCTGCTCAGGCAGGTGGGCGGTGGCAGAGGTTAGGGCCATGTGGGGAAGCTGGGGAGCCCCAACTAGATATAAGACCAGACTATAAGCAGAGTAGAAGGTGGGCAATAAACGGGATGAATTCTAAAATTCTGAAATTTTATTTTATTTATTAAACATTTTTAAGTTTTTTTTTTTAATTCATTTGAGAGAGAAAGCGCAAGAGCACAAGCAGGGGGAAGGGTCAGAGAGAGAGAGAGGAGCAGACTCCCTGCTGAGCAGGGAGCCCGATGCGGGGTTCGATCCCAGGACCCTAGATCATGACCCAAGCCAAAGGCAGCTGCTTAACTGACTGAGCCACCCAGGCGCCCCTTATTTTATTTTATTTTTTAAAGATTATTTATTAGAGAGAGCACGTGCACACATGAGTGGCATGGGGAGGAGCAGAGAGAGAAAATCTCAAGCAGACTCCCTGCTGAGCATGAGGCCATTGTGGGACTGGATCTCACGACCCTGAGATCATGACCTGAGCCAAAATCAAGAGTCCAGGCTTAACCAGCTGAGCCACCTCGGTGCCCCTAAAAGTCTAAAATTTTAAACTTCTACCTTAGAGCTATGCTGCCTTAACAAAAGTTTTTCTGAGGGGACTGTTTGCCTGAGAGAATAAATGATAATTAGATGCATCTGTTCTGTTCTCGCACCATATTCATACTTCACTTACAGAAGAGTTTTACGTTGTTTTTTTAGGGAGGTCAAGGTTAGAGGATTCAAATACTGATCAATCAGAGTATCCTGATGTCCACTTCCATGAAGTATATAATATATTTTTGTTTCGTGATTTGTCACCAAAATTCAGAAGTAAAAGCCTACATTTAAATGATGTTAGTTTTACTGACAAGCTAATGTGAGGAAAGCAGTGGTAACTATAATTCTTTAGATTACCTTCAACCATGTCCGTGTATTTTAATAGGAAGATCATTGTTGAATACACAGTATTGGGTAGAAAATTGGTGAGTTACGTCCCATCTGTTCTGTAAATTTTTGTTCTATAGAGCTTCCATGTAGCAGACTCTGGTCAGTGACCATGGTGGAAAGGTCTGGTTCTATATGCACACATACTGAGTATGCAGATATGCTGATCTGTTCTTGGCTCAATTTAAGTTGATCTGGCATCAAGGAGTTTCAAATCCATAGATTTGATATACCCATTTTAATATGCATACATTTTCTTTTAATATAGAAATGGAGATAAGGTATATTTTCACTAGTGTTGTGCCCAATTGATACCAGTACCTTAGTTTGAAATTATGTGATGAGAACCACACATTTATGGAAACCCAGCTATGTTTTAAAATCAAATAGGTAATGCAAATTGCAGACAGTGTTTAGGAAATAACTCACTGAAATTGAAGACGTCATATGCATAATTATATGGTACATTGTGCACCTGTCAATTGACAGTTCAGTCAACTAGTACATTATATAGGACACAAATACCGCATTTAGAAGAGACAATAATGAAGTAGAAGCCTTGTAAAAACATGGTATGCTTTCATCAATGTTTAAAATGAAACAATCTTTCTATTAGGCTCCCTGAAATCAATACAAAAAATACTGAAATCAATACAAAAAATTCCCCCCCCTTTTATCTAGCTACTATGTTTAAGAATATTTTATATTTGAGTTCAACTGTATAATAAATAACCAATAGGATAGATCCGATGACCAATCACACAACTATTAAACAAACTTAGATAACTGATTCAGTAACCTCAAAATGTTTTATTTCCTTCTGAAATATCCTTTTGTCCAGTAGTCTGACCCTTCTCAATGTGTTCTATTATGAATTTGCTTTACTCAACTGACATCGACACTTTCTTGTTCTGGCAAAATGACCAGATCTCTCTTAGAGGCGAAGTATTAAGAAAGCAAACTTGCCAATATCCCCATCTTTCTGTTCTCTGATTTTTCTCATTTTCTTCTTTGCTATTTGTTAAATGCCTTCAGCAATCTATTCTTTGTATGAAATTCTCTTTCAGAATGAGGGCTTTGTACTTGAAATGCTAGAATATTTTTTTTAGAATACATTTAATACACTATGGACACACACACACAGACACACACACACACACACTCATTTTCTTGCTCGAATTCCAATGTCAGAGTAACTAGAAATTGATTAAATATGTATGAATGTTAGAAAACTTAAAGAATACGGTGGTAGGAAGATATATTTGTTAGAAGGGAGCAGTCTAAAAAGCTCTGGGCTCAAAATAAACTTGGGAACTATTCTTAACTCACCTAAGTACTTTCACCCATTAAAAGTAACCCAGTGGACTGCAGGTAGTGCAGAAAAGAGGAGCATCAGGTATTTGATAAACCTGGCTACCTCATCTACGTTTGAGAGTCAGCCCTTTCAGAGCCTGGATAAATCAGAATCTTCAAAGAACAGAGGCAATAGCATTTTATAGGTGTTAGGATCAAAAGCTTTCTCCTCCAGGGAAAAATTGCTCTATTATTTTCCATTTCTAGCCTTGGGGCTAGAATTCAGATTGATTCTCCCATGAGCGTCATCTGGCCAGAGCCTTCTGCAAAAAGGATTTCACTCACCTGATTCCTTTATGTAACTTTGGGCCTCCAGTGGTGGCTTCAAATTTTAAGACCTCAGTCGAGAAATTGCAGAAACATCCCTGGGATGTACAGCTGTCTCTTAGAGTATTTTAGTTTTTAAACCCCTGTACATAGAGATTTATGGGCTATTATGGAAAATTTTTAAGTGAAAAGTGTGTGTGTGTGTGTGTGTGTGAGAGAGAGAGAAGAGAGAGAGATATCAGTAAATAATCTTCTAGTTGATGAGATATGAAAATATAAGATTTCATTTAATTCCACAAGTGTCTATGTCTCCTTTTACATGGAGTCAGTCATCAAAATCATGACTGAATTAATTTGCTATAAATTCTATGTATCTTTACTCAGGGGAGACAAAGTGTGTTTGCAACCTATCACATACCTTTGTGTATGTGACTTCATGTGTGTCTTCTTATATTTAGCAAAATATGAACATAGTGTTTGTCTCTTTGCTGAGGTCATGCCATAAAATATTAGGCTCCTGTGTAAAAACTTGGAAGGGATTTTTTTTCTCCTTCTCTCAATGACAAGCTATCAGACTCCCAGGAAAGGAATTTCTTCTTTTTAGAGTCTTCTGAACATACAATCCAGGGGATGACGATATAGAGCTTTTTATTCCAGTGTTCAGAGGACGGTCCTGTAATTAACACAATTCGAACTTATTTATAATTGATGAGGAACTTAAAAAATGACCATTACTCATTTCAAGGTATCGAAGTCGCAACATATTCCATAGCTCAGAAATGAAGGAATTGACTGGGTAAAATGCTAGATGAGGTCAAAATCTATCTGGAAGGTGCCATTTATTTAGTTTTTTTCCCAAGTGTCAGGCACTGTGCTATGTCCTACAAGGTGGCTATTGTGACCTCCATTTTATAGTGAAGGAAATAGTCCTGGAGGTCTTAAGTGATTTGTCCAATAATCAATAGCTCATGAGTGACAGAGAAGTAGCTTTCAGTCTTGGTTTGCATGATTCCAAACTTGTGCTTAGTAAGTGCTTTACTCCAACAGACCATTGTAGTTACAGAGTTTGGCAGTAGCTTGCTGATGCAGAATATTCCACCCCTCTGAAAAAATGACTCAGTTCTGTTAGGATTAAGGCAAGAATAGTGCTCATGAATAATCTATGTGCTTATTTTCATGGGCTTTGCAATAATTTTGGATTAACCATATTACAGTTGCTTTAATTAATAAACTCCCTTGAGGAATGGTGAAATCAGCCATTCAAGTCAGTTTCTTAGGAATTTATAAAATTTAAACCTAAAAAGAAGACCTTAAAGATTCTCTGACTAGATCCTCTCATTTTATAGATTCAAAGCTTTAGGAGTTTGTGTTTGGTTCTAACATATGTGACACTGCCTAACAGTCTGCTGCTGTGTGTTTGTCTATGTTGGAGGTGAAAAGGAGATTGTTACATTCATTAGAAGAGAATGTATAAAACTGTGTTGCATCGGAGACAGTCCCATCAGAAGGAAATGAAAATGTATGGTCTGTGAGAGGAATTAACATGAGTCTGCTTCTCCATTTACATTGAGTCAGTCAAATCATGACTGAAGTGGTTTTCTGTAAACCTCATATGCATACTTCGTAGGATCAGTATATTTTCAGCCTATATCCCACCTTTCTGTATGTGAATTTAATTTCATTGTCTTTTTTAGATTTATTTATTTTAGAGAGAGAGAGAGAGAGAGTACACATGCATGAGTGGGACGAGGGGCAGGGGAGAAAGAGAATCTCAAGCAGACTCCCCACTGAGTGCAGAGCCCTACCTGGAGCTAGATCTCACAACCCTGAGATCACGACCTGCACTAAATCAAGAGTTGGAGGCTTAAACAACTGAGCCACAATACTGTCTTATTCTGGCTCACTAATTTTGCAAGTTCTTAGAGTATAATAATCTTTTTCTAAAAAAAATCAGAACATTCCTGGAATTCTCATATGATAACAGTGTTTTCAGCATTCATTAATTGAGGAAATACATAATTTCAAAAACTTATTCCCAATTCAGTAAACCTTTATTTATTTTTTTCAGTTTGTATTTTTTAATAATAATTTTTTATTATATTATGTTAGTCACCATACAGTACATCCCTAGTTTTTGATGTAAAGTTCCATGATTCATTACTTGCGTATAATACCCAGTGCACCATGCAATACGTGCCCTCCTCAATAAACCTTTTAAATACATTTGTGTTTCATTAGTGTCAGAACCATCTCCAGACTTGAATAATAGTAGCACAGTTAAGGAAATATTCAGTATCTAGATAATGTCTGATGAGCACATGGATTCTTTTAGGTTCTTCATCATTCATTCTTCATCACATTAAATTTTCATTTAACGTGTATTGACAGAGCAGTACTATATGCCAGACATTGTGTAAGAGTGGGTCTAGAGAGGAGGCCAACCAGGTTGGTTCCTAGCTTCTTGGAGCTCCAAGAAGCATGTGCAAAGGAGGAAGTTTACAAGGCGCAAGAAGAGCATTAGTCCTGGCACTTGACCTAGTTTAGGGTCAAGAAAATCCTTCTTGAGTAAGTGACTCACCTGAGACTTGAAAGACTGCAGGTTTTATGGAAGCTGTAGGAGAATGGATGCAGTGCTAAGGGAGTCATTGGCTACAGACCTAGCTCTCCTCCAGAGCCATTTTCTATGGAGTAATAAATGCATATGTTGTAATCCCATTATTCTCCATTGAATGAAGGAATAGTTGAAACCAGGTTAAATAGTTTAGCAAGGCCCTGGTGAGGGCATGGGATTATCAGTGTATAGGATTTAACACTTTACTTCAGAAATTCTTACAATGGGATGCCCAATATAGATGTACTCAGTCTATGAGCCTAAGACCCATTGCATGTGCTTCCTCCAAAGGGAAAATGTCTTGCTGAGTCCCTCCCCTGGGTAAAGGCTGGCCTTTCCTCCAAACACCTGGTAGAACTCTGATGTAGTCATTTATTTATTCAACAAATATTTAATAAGTACCTTCTATGTGCTAAGCAGCCTTCTAGACACTGAAGATCTATAAAAATCCCTGCACTCAAAGTTTACGTTCTAGTGGGTAGGAAGAAAGAGGTAAATATGAAACATATAAATCAGTGATAGTGTTGTAAGACAAGGCCTGTTAAGCAGAGGAAAAGATTGAGGGGGTCGAGGGAAGGGATGCTGTTGGGTAAAAAGTGGGCCAGTTAGGTGTCTCTGACCAAATGGCATTTCCTGACGCCCAGAGTGAGAAAGAAAGTCCCATTGCTACGTGGAGAGGGTAAGTCCACATTTCCCACACCCTGTTAAATCGGAGAGAATAATATGATCCCTTTTGTTGCTGTTCTAACGCTTACTCTCTAAGGTCACATTTTCTTCCCATGATTTGCTGCTTCCTGGGATGACCAACAGTGTTAATATTTATTGCATTCAAGAGAAATCTGAAGGGAGGAACTAGTTTGTGAAGGTCTTTTGACCTTATCTAGCTTCTAACAAATCTCTCGGCTTGGTAGACCAGTTGCAAGTGTTTGCTGACACCTATAATAAATTCTTATAACCTTTGCTACTTTAAAGACAAATTTTTGACCTCACAGTGTGGTTTATTTTATTTTTTCAATGTTATGGTCCCCTAAGAAAAACATGGAACAAAAAGAACATACAAGTTAGTCATTACGGTCTGCTTAAAAATGAAATTTCTCTCACTGTGCGTAATAGTGGGATTGTTTTTCTCTGCCAGCTTGACTTAGCCTTGGTCATGTGACTTCTTTTGGATAATAAAATGTGAACAGAATGATTGATGTTTGCTGCTGCCATGAACAAGCTTTAAGGACCATTTATAATTCACCATGTTTTTTCCCCCTGCCTCTAAGAAAGAGTCTTGTGTTGAGAAAGAGTCTTATTAGCTGGGCTCCTGAGTGATAACGTTGAGCAGAGTTCCTTGGCTTATAGATGATAGAGTGGGCAAGAAATAAACTTTGCTCTTTTAAAGCCATGGAGATTTTGGTGTTTTCATTGGCATACTTCGACTTAGCTCATCCTAGCTGATTCAGCGGGGGAGGGAGTGTTCTGGTCCCCTGCACAAGGCTCAAGTGGTCAGGTAGGCATTTACCTGTAAAAGATTTCAGCTGAGCTCAGAGCAATATTCTCCATGAAAAGAGGAGAGAAGAAAGTATATCTGGGAAAGAACTGGAGGCCAAGGTCAGGAGAAATCAGATCTTACATCAAGCTAATGAGAATGAAATGATATCAATGGTTTATACTGCAAAGATGGGGAAACAAATGGGGGTGACTATTGGGATGCCAGTAAGGGCACTTAAGAAACAACAGGCACATGGCAGCATATTTCTTTTATGTGATATCTGATATATCCTGCTAGGATTAGGGTGGCAACTAATGCTACTGCTGAGGAATGGACAAGTACATTCCTCTCTAATGCAGCCCATACCCCAATACGGGATACTTTGCCGAATACTTCACATTTGCTCCACCAGAAGCACTCTGTATCCTTCTCTGTGCTACTTTCTGCACAGGGAATCTGACCTTTGTGAGTTGCCTTGATTTCTGGTGTCTGATGAGGCCTGGGCAATGGAGGCACTATCAGATGGTCAGTAATGAGAGGAGAAGCAGCAGGTGTACTTGGTCTGCTGGCTCCATCACTGCCAAGTTGTTGTGGGTTGGTTGTAACCTTCTACCCAAAGCCACAGCTCCTGATCTTGACCCCTTCCAGATGGCCATTTTCTCAGGGTGCTTGTAACTGCTCCTTCTTGTCATGCATCTGGCTGAAGTGTCGTAGTAACACCGTGCTGTTGCTGGACTGGACACTGCACCATTTCTTTCTTGTTGGTTTTCTTAAGCCTTGTCCACACTTTTGTAAACGATTGCTTCAATGAACTGTCCTCAATTACTCCATTTGATTGTGCCCTTTGTTCCCTACCAGGGGTCTGACTAGTAGAGGCACCTGTTTTTGTATTTTCTTCTACTTGTTTCTTTTTTTTTTTTATTTTTTTTATTTTTTTATTTTTTTTTATAATGATTTTTTATTATATTATGTTAGTCACCATACAGTACGTCCCCGGTTTCCGATGTAAGGCTCGATGATTCATTAGTTGTGTATAACACCCAGTGCACCATGCAATACGTGCCCTCCTTACTACCCATCACCGGTCTATCCCATTCCCCCACCCCCCTCCCCTCTGAAGTCCTCAGTTTGTTTCTCATAGTCCATAGTCTCTCATGTTTCATTCCCCCTTCTGATTACCCCCCCCTTTCTTTATCCCTTTCTTCCCCTACTGATCATCCTAGTTCTTATGTTCCATAGATGAGAGAAATCATATGATAGTTGTCTTTCTCTGCTTGACTTATTTCACTTAGCATTATCTCCTCCAGTGCCGTCCATGTTGCAACAGATGTTGAGAAATCGTTCTTTCTGATAGCTGAGTAATATTCCATTGTATATATGAACCACAACTTCTTAATCCAGTCATCTGTTGAAGGGCATCTCGGCTCCTTCCACAATTTAGCTATTGTGGACAATGCTGCTATGAACATTGAGGTGCATATGGCCCTTCTCTTCACTACGTCTGTATCATTGGGGTAAATACCCAGTAGTGCAATGGCTGGATCATTGGGTAGCTCAATTTTTAACTTTTTAAGGGACCTCCACAGTGTTTTCCAGAGTGGCTGTACCAAATTGCATTCCCACCAACAATGTAGGAGGGATCCCCTTTCTCCACGTCCTTTCCAGCAATTGTTGTTTCTTGCCTTGTCTATTTTTGCCATTCTAACTGGCGTAAGGTGGTATCTCAGTGTGGTTTTGATTTGAATTTCCCTGATGGCTAATGATTTTGAACATTTTTTCATGTGTCTGTTAGCCATTTGTATGTCTTCATTGGAAAAGTGTCTGTTCATATCTTCTGCCCATTTTTTGATTTGTTTATTTGTTTCTCGTGTATTGAGTTTGAGAAGTTCTTTGTAGATCTTGGATACCAGTCCTTTATCTGTAGTGTCATTTGCAAATATCTTCTCCCATTCCGTGGGCTGCCTCTTAGTTTTTCTGACTGTTTCCTTGGATGTGCAGAAACTTTTAATCTTGATGAAGTCCCATAAATTCATTTTATCTTTTGTTTCTCTTGCCTTTGGGGATGTGTCATGAAAAAGGTTGCTTTGGCCGATGTCGTAGAGGTTGCTGCCTATGTTCTCCTCTAGAATTTTGATGGATTCCTGTCTCACATCGAGGTCTTTCATCCATTTGGAGTTTATTTTTGTGTATGGTGTGAGATAGTGGTCAAGTTTCATTCTTTTGCATGTAGCTGTCCAATTTTCCCAGCACCATTTATTGAAGAGACTGTCTTTTTCCCACCGGATGTTTTTTCCTGCTTTATCAAATATTAGTTGCCCAAAGAGCCGAGGGTCCATTTCTGGGCTCTCTATTCTGTTCCATTGGTCTATGTGTCTGTTTTTGTGCCAGTACCATGCTGTCTTTGTGATCACAGCTTTGTAGTACAGCTCGAAATCCGGCATTGTGATGCCCCCAGCTTTGTTTTTCCTTTTCAACAGTTCCTTGGAGATTCGGGGCCTTTTCTGTTTCCATACAAATTTAAGGACTGTTTGTTCCAGTTCTTTGAAAAATGTCCTTGGTATTTTGATCGGGATAGCATTGAAAGTGTAGATTGCTCTGGGTAGCATGGACATTTTAACTATGTTAATTCTTCCGATCCATGAGCATGGAATATTTTTCCATCTTTTTATGTCTTCCTTAATGTCTTTCAAGAGTGATTTATAGTTTCTAGAATATAGGTCCTTTACGTCTCTGGTTAAGTTAATTCCAAGGTAACGTATGGTTTTTGGTGCTATTGTAAATGGGATGGATTCCCTAATTTCTCTTTCTTCGGTCTCGTTATTCGTGTATAGAAATGCAACCTTCTACTTGTTTCTTTTCCTCTACCTTCTCTAGTGTAGTCATCAGTGTAGCCCTTGTCTTCATGCTTGAGAGACTCATGATTTCCATAAGTCAGAGTCATTATTTAGTCTGTGGACTTTCGTGGTCTTCATGCACATAGGACTCCCTGTGTTCTACGGGGATATCAAAATTTTTGAGGTGAGAATGCCAGTTATGCCCTTACTGGCATCCTTGCTACTTTTGAAAATTTCCATTTATAGTTTTAAATGACTAAATAAAAAATAGTCATTGTAGAAAAATTTTCTAATTTTTCTACAGATGATCATAGCTAGTCATTGCCAACATTTGTGGGTAGTGCTTGTTATATATTGGGTCCTATTTTAGGTGTTGTACATATATTAACCAAAAAAATTTGAAACACTGTGTACAGAGGCACAAGGAATTTTGTTGTACGTCCTTTGATTTTATTTATGCAGTATCGCAGTTATTTTTAACAAAAATGAGATCCCATTATGTATATGATTTTGTAATCCTTTCTCAGCTAAAATTTGTGTGAACATTTCTCCAGGCTAATATGATCTACATCATCACTTTTAATGGTAATAAAATATTGCATTTTCTATTGTTTCTATACATCCTGCTCTTGTTGGGTGTATTGTTTCCAGCTCCTTGCTGTTATGAACAAAGTGGTGATAACTATCCTTGTATATAAATCTTTGTCACATTTCTTATTACTTCTTCAGGATAAATTGCAATGCCTGGAATTATTGAGTGAAAGGTTATGAACATTCTAAGACTCATAAATATTGCTAAAGAACTCTATTGAGAGCCATATCAATTTCTACTTTTATCAGTGTGTGTTTCCATGCATCCTATGCAAAGTGGCTATTGTTGATGTTGATCTTTTTAAATATAGTAATATGAAAAGTATCTCATAGCATTTCTTCAATTGCTAATGAGACTGAGAACATTTAAAAATGTTAGTGTTATTTATATGTTAGCTCTTATTTTGCGAAATGTCTCAGTTTCCTTTACCTATTTTTCTACTAGGATGTTTGTCTTCTTATTGAATTTTAATGTATTTATTTTTAACCAAAGGTACATATGTACATAGTTTAAGGAGTCACTAAATGAATAGTTTGTTAAAGATTGTATTCTCCGTTCTTCCTGCCTTCTTACTTCCTCTTCCTCAGAGGCAACCATTTTCAATACTTAAAGTTGATTTTTCTGGCATTTATTTCCACATCTCTAAAACATACTAGTCAATTGATTTTCTGCTATGGAATATGAAGATGCCGCTCTTTCCCCCCATTATTTCCCCGGCACCCATCTGCTCATCTCTCCATTCTCATACTATATTTACACCATCATTTTGGTTAAATCAGTATCCATTGTTTGCATTATTATGATTATGCATTTTGTGTCAAATGATCAGTTTCCTTTCTTGCACAATTTTTTGTTTCTCCTGGTTGAAAGTTTTTTTTTTTCCTCAAACTTGCCTTTTTTCCTGATTTGCTTAGTTTTCTATGTCTTTATCAATAACTCAACTTCAAATTATTTTCCAGGTTTCTAATCTCATTCATATGAGGTATTCTAACAAATTCATCTTCCTTCTTTTTAGGGAGAGTTATAACCTCCTGCAGTGTGGACTGGTAGGTGGACTGGTAGGCTTTTATTCCTGGAGCACAGACGGTGTCCTCGGATCTTGCTTTATTCTTATCTATGTGATTTCTTCTCTCCTTTGGTGTTGCATTTCCTGTTTCCTGTACCTCAACTTTTCCTTTTTTTAATTTACTCCCTCTTTTGCGATGGAGTGCATCCTTGTTACTTTCCAGGATGCATAAAGTTAAAATTTTAGATTTTACAAGTTTGAGAATGTCTTTATTTCTGCCTACACACTTGACTGGATTTTTGGCTAGATAGAGAATTCTAGGTTGGAAATAACTTTTCCTGCAGAATTTTGAAGCATTGCTTTCAGTTACTCATCTGAAGCTATTCTCCCTCCTGATCATTTGACTGTGATCTGTTTTTTTTTTCCCCCCAGTCTGGACACTTGGAGGATTTCTTCTTTGTTTCCAGCCTTAAAACTTTGCAATGATATGCGTTGGTGGAAATCTATTTTCATGTAGTGCTGAGAACTTGATGGGTCCTTCTAATTTGGACATACCATCTTTGGTTCTCAGCACTTTTTGAACAATTTATTTAATGTTTTTTTTCTTTCTCTGTTCTTTGCTTTTGATTTTCCTGTAATTTGATTCTCGGACTCTCCGGACTTGATCGTTTTTGTATTTTTTCTGTTTCCCATTTTCTAGTCCTATGTCTTTTTCTTTTTTATGAAAATCCTTCTGGTTGATTTCTTCAAATTTATCTAAATTTATCTTCCTCTTCTTCTAATGAATTTTTTAAAAATCTGTTATTATGTTTGAAATTTAAAGCTCTCTCTCTCTCGTTCCTCAATTTTTTTTTTTAAAGATTTTACTTATTTATTTGACAGAGAGGGAGAGAGAGAGAGGGAGAGAGCACAAGCAGGAGGAGTGGCCGGCAGAGGGAGAGGGAGAAGCAGACTCCCCGCTGAGCAGGGAGCCTGATGTGGGGCTTGATCGCAGCTTGATCCCAGAACCTCAAGATCATGACCTGAGCTGGAGGCAAAGGCAGACATTTAATCGACTGAGCCACCCAGGCGCCCCTCCCTGAATTTGTTTATGTTGATGGCATCCTATTCTCATTTATGGCCCTGGTGATTGATTATCAGAGTAATATAGTTACTGGTTATTACCAGAGAGACTTGGGGTTTTTTTGGGTGTTTGGATCCCCCAGAGACTTAGTAGGCTTCTAGTCTAGCCCCTTCCAGTAGATTTAAGTATGAAGAGCTGCAGTAAATTTAAATTTGAAGCTTGAGAATTTTGGGCTTTTGGCTTCTGTGTTTTGAACCCTCTCATTAGCTTAATAGCTGCTGCTTTGTAACAATTTGAAGTATCCTCTTGGGTGGAATGACCACCTTTACGGTACGCTTACTTCCTACCCCCCAACCCCCTTTTTCTTCCAGAGAACTTTTAATGAAATGTGCTTAGCAAGCCCAGGGTCACCAACCTCATTTTCTGTCAAGGCTGCACTTCACAACTTGTAAGAGCTTTATTATGGGGTACAGAAGCAATGGGCTTTTTCACCCTGCAAGAATCCTAACTGGGGACTCTTAGTCAATCTAGATTGTTTGCTGAAGGAAGAGTGTATCTCAGTAATGTTGTATTACTTTCTATTTCTGTGAGCAGAATGCCTTGCTCTAGTCTGAGTTTGTCCTTTTGTTGTTGTTGTGGGACTTGGCTGAAAATTACAAGAACTAACCATCATGTTTCCACATTCTGAAATGTCCCTGCCATTTTTTTTTTATAATTTTTATTTTGTTATATTAGTTGCCCCTGCCATTTTAAAACTATATCCTGTATTGAAATCCAGGGCTGTGTTCCAAAATTAGTCAAGATACAGTTTGGCCTGGTGTGCTGCCCCCATGTAACAAAGTCCTCTGCATTGCGGCCTGGAATATCTGGGTCTTAGTATCAGTTAATACCTCCTCTCAGGCACTTCTCTATTTTAGGGTCTGTTACTTGCAGTACCCTGCTTTTGGACACCAAATTCTCTCAGAATCAGTTATTAATTCATTCAGCTGTTACGTAACAGAGAACCTAATACTGGCTTAAGCAGGTAAGGGTTTTGTTTGTTTTTGGTGTCTGGAAATACGTAGTCCAAGGGCTAATGTAGCTGCTCAGAGATACTCTCAGTAATCCAGGCTCTGTCTGTCGTCATGATTTGCCATCCTTAACATGTGCTTTTTACTTACATGGTGATAAGATGGCTTTGGGGTCTTTTACTTTTAAGGGAGAAAGAGACAATGTGTATACCATCTGCTTCTTTCCTTTTGAGAAAGCTTTTCTGAAAGCCCTACCCAGTAACTTCTGCTTCTCACTTGCTGGCTCGTCACATGATCACCACTAGCCCAGTCCCTGGATGGGAGAGATACGCCGTGGATAGAAGTGAAATTGGGTTAGTCACCCGGCAGTGTCAGCACAGACCCTGTTCCTTAGGTACTGGGACATTTGTCCTAACCCTCAGCTTATCTATGCTGACTTTTTATTTTAGCTCTCTTGGAAGTGATCTCTCCTGATCAAGATCCAGTCTGATCCTGTGTAGATGAGTGGGCTTTTCAGACTTTCAGTTCACTTGTGTGGACCTGCCTGGCTCTCTCTCTACTGTGAGTGTGCTGCTGCTCCCCCCTGCCCTGAATCAGCCTCATTTTCTCTCCACCCATTTTCTCCTGTCTCTGCTTTGTTCAGTCAGATCCTATTTATAGGAAATTTCTTATTCAATGCTTTAAACTACAGTGCATTCATTTAAATGAACCCTGGAGATTTTACAGCATGGTGAAACTTTCTAACCTAAAGCAAAATATTCAATGTAAATTTTAAATGCATTTAAAAATGTTTCAGAGCATGTAAGTAAATCTATATTTAATTTCTGGATCTATTAGAGGGAACATGGAGGATAAAAAAATCTCTTGCCAATTTTACCTAATCATATATACATTTGGCTTTCATGAGAATGTGACGTGCTCTATTTTCACATTATTATTGTCATTTTCATGTTGATACTTCCTTGTCTTCTAATTTCTGTGTCTATTGGAGCCCAAAGTCAATGGGACACAGAATTCAGAACTTCTTCAACTTTCTCTCAGTTATAAGAAAGACACAAACAAGTAAGCAAAGTAGATTTTACTGAAGGAGGAAGGAAGGAGGGGATTTATGTCTTGCATCCCACAGAACACAATTTAAAATCCATTTTAAACAAAGTCCTTTCTCAGTAGTTCTGCCAGTGAGAGTGACTCTCTGGCCATTTCCCAGTCAGTACTCTGCTTTGCTGTTGCTGGAATCTGCATTCTGCCCTCCTTCAGTTGGCACCTTTGCTCTCTTCTGTGGAGCGATTCAGTTTTGGCCTGACTCCCACATGTAATGTTGTAGACCCAAGCTCAGAAAGGTGCTTATTAAAACAGAGCTTTTGTACTCTCTTAGATGGCTTATAAAGTTGTTTTGGGGAAAAATAAAAGCTTTCTGTTACAGTATACTTCCATAGTTCTCAGACTCGATTGCAATCAAGAGAACTATAAATGTATTTTGTGGAATTTGATTATTTCACAATTGGATTGTTGTATTTTTGAGAGACATCCTTGTCCATAGACCATTTTGGCCAGACAGCTTTTGCAGGCCAAGACATTTTTTCAGATGGACCACAGTGGTAGGGTAAAAAGAAGATACTTAAAAGGTAGATCTCCTCTGTTTTTTTTCTTTTTTTCTTTTTTTGTAATTTATTTTTAATTTAAGTATAATTGATACACTATGTTACATTAGTTTTGAGTGTACAGCACAGTGATTCAATATCTCTATACATTATGCTGTGCTCATCACAAGCGTAGCTACCGTCTGTCACCGTACAGGGCTATTATAATATCATTGACTATGTTCTCTATGCTGTAATTTTTATTTCTGTGATTTATTCATTTCATAACTGGAAGCCTGTATCTACCACTCCCCTTCATGCGTTTTGCCCATCTGCCCACCCCCCTTCCCCCGCCCCTGGCAACCATCAGTTTGTTCTCTGTATTTATTGGCCCAAGTCTGATTTTTGTTTGTATATTCATTTGTTTTAGTTTTTAGACTACACACAGGAGTTAAATCATATGGTATATGTCTTTTTCAGTTTGGCTTATTTCACTTAGTGGGATACTCTGTAGGTTCATCCATGTTGCTGCAGATGGGGAGAGCTCATCCTTTTTTATGGCTGCATAATAGTCCAGTGTATGTATTTGTATACATACATACATACATACATATATATATGTATGTGTGTGTGTGTGTTTTGTGTGTGTACACACCATTTCTTCATCCATTTGTCTAACAACAGATACTTAGGTTGCTTCCATTATCCTCACTATTGTAAATAATGCTACAATAAAAATAGGGGTACACATGTCTTTCTGAATTAGTTTTCTCATTTTTTAAAGGTAAATACCTAGTAGTAGAATTATTGGATCATACAGTAATTCTATTTTTAATTTTTTGAAGAACTCCAAAATGTTTTCTACAGTAGCTGTACCAATTTACTTTCCAACCAGCAACACATGAGGCTTTCCTTTTCTCCATGTCCTTGCCAACAATTGGTAATTTCTTGTGTTTTTTATTTTAGCCATTCTGACAGGTTGAGGTGATATCTCATCATGGTTTTGATTTGCATTTTCCTGATGATGAGTGAGGGTGAGCATCTTTTCATGTGTCTATAGGCTTTCTGTGTGTTCTCTTTAGAAAAATGTGTATTCAAGTCCTCTGCCCATTTTTTAATTGGATTGTTTTTTTGGTGTTGAGTTATGTGAGTTCTTTTTATATTTTTGATATTAACCCCTGATCAGCTGTATCATTTGCAAGTATATTCTCCCATTCACTAGGTAAATGTCACCTGTCAATCTGTCTGGTTCTGGACTTCTATTTTTTGGTAGTTTTTTGATTACTGATTCAATTTTGTTACTAGTAATTGGTCTCTTTGGATTTTCTTTTTATTTTAATTAATTAGTTATTTTAATGTTTTTATTTACATTCTCATTGGTTAACATATAGTATAATATTGGTTTTAGGAGTAGAATTTAGTGATTCATCACTTACATATAACACCCCGGATTTTCTGTTTCCTCCTGATTCAGTTTTGGAAGATTGTGTGTTTCTAGCAATTTATCTATTTAGTCTAGATTGTTCAATTTGTTGGCATACAATTTTTTTAGTATTCTCTTATACCTCTTTGTATTTGTGTGGTATCAGTTGTTACTTCTCATTTCTGATTTTATTTATTTGGGTCCTTTCTTTTTTTTGTCTTGGTGAGTATGGCTAAGGATTTATTACTTTTGTTTATCTTTTCAAAGAACCAGCCCCTTGGTTTCATTGATTTTTTTTTTCCATTGTTTTTAGTTTCTATGTCACTTATTATTGCTCTGGTCACTATTATTTCCTTGCTTCTACTCACCTTGAACTTAGTTTTGTTTTTGTTTTTTTGTTTTTCTAGTTCCATTATATGTAAGTTTACTTTGCTTATTTGAGCTTTATTTTGTTGTTTTTGAGGTAGGCCTATAAAACTGTAGTTCCCTCTTAAAACTGTTTTCATTGCATCCCAAAGATTTTGGAGCACTGTTTCCATTTTTTTTTTTTTTTTGTCTCCATGTGTTTTTTTTTTTTTTTTTTTTTTTTTTTTTTTTTTTTTTTTACTTCTTTGTTGACTCATTGGTTGTTTTGTAACATGTTGCTTAGCCTCCATGTGTTAATGTTTTCTTCTAATGTTTTGCTTGTGATTGATTTCTGGCTTTATACCATGTGGTTGGAAAAGATGCCTGGTGTGATTTCAATCTTCTTAAATTTATTGATACTTGTTTTTGACCTAATATGTGACCTGATCTGGAGAATGTACCCTTGAAAAGAATGTGTATTCAGTTGTTTATGGATGGAATGATCTGCATATATCTGTTATGTCCATCTAGTTTTTTAGGACACTGTTTCCTTATTGTTTTTCTGCCGGGATGATCTATCTATTGATATCGTGGGGTATTAAAGTTCCCTACTATTATTGTATTACTATCAGTTTCTCTCTTTATGTCTGCTAATATTTGCTTTATATATTTAGGTGTTTCAGTGTTGGGTGCATTGATATTTACAACTGTTATATCTTCTTGTGCCTTGATTTCTTTGTCATTATGCAATGCCCTTTGTCTTTGTTTTAAAGTCTCTTTTGTCTGATATAAGTATTGCCATCCTGGCTTTCTTTTGCTCCCATATGCATGGCATATGGGAGGAATGTTTTCCATTCCTTTGCTTTCAGTTTGTATGTGTCTTTAGGTTTGAAGTGAGTCTTTTGTAGGCAGTGTATAGATGGGTCTGTTTGTTTGTTTGTTTTTAATTCATCCTGCATTCCTATGTCTTTTGATTGAAGCATTTAGACCATTTACATTTAAAGTAATTATTGATATGTACTTATTGGCATTTTGTTAACTGTTTTCTTGTTGTTTTTGTAGTTATTCTCTGTTCCTTTCTTCTTGTCTTCCTCTGTCTCCCTTGTGGTTGATGAGTCCCTATAGTGTTATGTTTGGCTTTTTTTTTTCTTTATTTTTTTGTATATCCATTATAGGTTTTGGGTTTGCAGTTACATATATATACATGAGGTTCATATATAACTTTCTAAGTAATTAGTAGTCTATATTAAGTTGATGGTCATTTAAATTCAAGCACATTCTAAACCAGCTTCTTTTACGTATTTATTTTTACTCCCTCCTCCATGTTTTATGTATATGCTGTCATATTTTACATCTTTTTACTCATAATTTTCTTAGTCTACTTATGGTCTTTTCTCCTCCACTCCAAAAAGCCCTCTTAACATTTCTTCTAATGCTGGTTTAGTGGTGATAAACTTCTTTAACTTTTGTTTTTTGGGAAGCTCTTTTATCTCTTCTTCAGTTCTGAATGATAATCTTGCCAGGTGTAGTATTCTTTGTTGTAGGTTTTTTCCTTTTGGCACTTTGAATATATCATGGTACTCTCTTCTGGCCTGCAAAGTTTCTGCTGAAAAATCTGCTTATAGTCTTATGGTGGTTCCCTTGCACATAACAAATTGTTTTTCTCTTGCTGCTTTTACAGGTTTTTTTTTTTTTCTTGTTTTTAAGTTTTGACATTTTAATTTTAATGTGTCTTGGTATGGGTCTCTTTGAGTTCATCTTATTTGGAACTCTCTGGGCTCTTTGGATCTGAATGTCTGTTTTCATCCCCAGGGTAGGGAAATTTTCAGTCATTATTTCTTCAAATCAGTTTTCTGTCCTTTTCTCTCTCTTGTTCTAGGACCCCTATGATGTGAAGCTTTGTTCTCTTGATGTTGTTCAAGAAATTCCTTTATCTACCCTCATTAAAAAAAAAAATTCTTTTCTTTTTCTCCTATTCAGCTTGAGTGCTTTCCCTTACCCTATATTCCAGATTGATATGTTCTTCTACATCTGCTAATTTACTGTTGATTCCCTATAATGAATTTTTCATTTCAGTTATTGTATTCTTCTACTCTGCCTGGCTGTTTTTCATATTTTCTATTTCTTTATTGAAGGTCTCACTGAGTTCTTCCACTCTTCTCTCCAGCCTGATGAGCATTTTTATCATCATTACTTTACATTCTTTATCAGGCAAGTTGTTTATCTCCCTAACACTTAATTATTTTTCTGAGGTTTTGTCTTCTTCTTTCTTTTGGAGGATATTCCTTTGTCTCCCCATTTTGCTTGATTTTCTGTGTTTGTTTCTATGGATTTGGTGGAACAGCCACTTATCCTAAGCTTGAAAGAATGGTCTTGTGTATGGTCATCCCCTACGTAGACTGTGTGCTTGGTGACTTGCTGGCTGACTAAAGCTGTGGCTGGCATGGGCTAGGGGTCCCGGGGCTCTCCATGTAGTGGAGTTTCTTGGGTTCTGTGGAGAAGGTGAGTTCAGGGTCTTCCTAGGTTGCCATCTTAGACTGGAACCTTGATATGGCAGGACAGCTAAAGTTGTGGTGCATCAAGGTTGGTGTGGTCTCTGGATTCTCCCTCTAGAAGCTACCCTAGCAAGACAGATGAAGTTGAAGTGGGTGAAAGCTGGGGTGCCTGAGGTACTTCACACGGTAGGTGCTCTGGCAAGACAGCTGGAGCTGAGGCAGTGTGCAGGCCAAGAGGTCCCTGGGCTTTCCATGCAGTAGGTACCCTGGCAGGTTAGTTGAAGCTGAAATGGCACAAGCTGGGGTATCCTGGGGTGCTCGATGCAGGGGGTGTCCTGGCCAAGTGACTGGAGCCAAGGCCAGCATGGGTGGAAGTTCTAGGGTACTCTGTGTAGGGTGCCCTGGCAGGGTGGCTGAAACCAAAATGGGCATGGGCTGAGGTTTCCAGAGTGCTGGGTATGAAGCAGGTGTTCCCTGGGAGGTGCAGAAGTGCTCTTTGCAGGGGTGCCCTGGCTCACTGTCAGAAGCTGAAGTGCTGTGGGCCGGGAGTGTTCCAGGGTGATCTGCACCTGTTACCCTGGTGTGAAGTCTGGAGTCATGGTGAGTGCTAACCAGTCCTGTGGCCACCTTAGTGGGATAGCGAGGGTTCGTGTAGACTAGGGTCCTGGAGCTCACTGAGGCAGCAGGCTGGTTAGGGTGCCTGAACCCTGCTCTGGTCTGACTCTTCAAGGTGGAGGGGGGAGTGTCGGTCACCAGTCCCTCTGATGCAGGGAGAGTTGTAGATGCTCTTCCACTGTTTGGCAGAGGTCTAGGGCTGGATCTTTTATACACTAGTTGCTCCTTTAAATCTGGCTTTTTTTCTATGCCCAAGGACAGAGGAATGTGCTCCTGTTTCCTCAGTGCTATCGCTTTCCCCTATAGTTTGCAGCACTGGAGACGGCGATTCTCTTTGTTACTGAGTCTCTTCTCTCTTACTGTTCTCTTTTGCTCTTCCATCTTTTGTCATGTAGAAGCTGTCTAGTCAGCCCTCAGTTCTTCTTCAGGAGGAATTGGGCTATAAATACGTGTAATTTCTTGGGTTCTGTGGAGAAGGTGAGTTCAGGGTCTTCCTAGGTTGCCATCTTAGACCTGAACCTTGTCAACATTTCTTCTCTCTTTCTTTGTGTATGTATTGATACATCTTTATGCATTGTGGCTGAGACTCTTGCCTGTCTTCTTTCATAATAGAATCTCTGATTATTCCTCGTAGCTAGGTGTAGACTTTGCAGTAATTTCTCTCAAATGGGATGCTGTCAAACTATTGTGTGAAACTTATGAAAAGTTTCTTTCTTTGTTCATTTCTCTGCATTGCTGATTGGAATTTACTTGTGATGTCTGGAGCCCAGGCATCCATCTTGGACCTTGAAGGGAAGCATGTGTGGGGATGGAAGAGGAGCAAGCAGGGGATCAGCATCATGGAGTACCAAGTTAGCCCTTGGCTGCTTATCTTCAGACAAATGAACTGTCTTGTTTAAGCCACTCTATTATGTGCATTTTGTACCATGCAGGAAAATCCATTTCTGATGCCACTTGTATATTTATTCTAAGGGTTTCATATGTAATCAAAGACTTGCTACTTTGTAGCTAGACCGAACTCTAAAGCAGTGATTTCCAAAATGAATAAGCATATACCACAGTAAGTATAAGATACATTGAGATTTGGGAGGAAAATATTAGAACATTTCTTTTAAAAATCTAATAATACAATAAGATAGAAGTTAAGATTTACTCATACTTAATTAATGAATTGACTGTGTACCTTGGCTCTGTATGTTGAACAATCATGTATCCTAAGGAAAATTTTACAGTGTGGAAGGGATTGGTGGTCACACCTTCCATTCTTGGTTTGTTTTTAGCATATTGCAACAATAAGCATGTTGCTTGTATTGGTTACAAAGAATTGCAGATTATGTTCTCTAGTTTTAGCTAAACTAACCTTTACAAGATGGCTAAATGACTTAATGTTTTAGGAAAGCAACTATGAATTGAAGATAATCCCAACACAAATGAACAGCAAGTAAATGGCAGAACAGACACTTTCCCTATTCTGCGATTTGAGCTCCCTTTAACTATGAAGTGATTACACCACCCTTATTTCACCTCACTGAAACATTATAAATATTTTTAGTGTGAGGGAAGCAGTTTGGTACTATTAATAGGTAAAAGTATTGTGTATGCCATATTAATATTTTTGTTTATAGTTTCTACTTTTGTATCTGTTGATAGTTTATGTAATATGAGTAATTAATATGTAATTTATAAATAAACATATTTACATATGTGGGGGTGAGAGATTATTTTTCTGATGGGGTGCATTTTTTTAAGGTTTTTTTTTTTTTTTTTTTTTTTTTTAATGTTTGGAGAAGTTGAAAAGGTAAAAAACGGTATTTCCAAGCACTCTTGGGTTGAGATTGAAAAAAGATGAAGTGAGGGATAGGCTTCCTTCTTGCAGTTAAGTTAGGCTATTGCTGAAGTTAAATTGTGATAACTCCATACCCAGCTTGAAAAGAGATTATGATAAACAAGTTGTGTTACTCCTTTCTTATAGTTTCCCAGCAGGTCTGGCCTGAGGCCCAGATGGAAGGAAATACAGAATCTAGGGATGATAGTGGTAATAATCAGTGTTATCCACTGAAACTTACCGTAATTCATGAGCATCTTTCCTGGATCAGGCTTACATGCTGACATCGAGCAGTTAAGTTAGCTCATTTTAACTCATTGGATATGTGGGATCACTGTTGGAACAGTATTTCCTGATATTAAAATTGAAAAATTTAGGTCCATTGCAATTCTCAAACTATCTCAAAGAATAGCTATTCTTTTACAATAGCTAAGATTGTAGGCAATACATCTTTTATTTTCGCTACTGTGACAATAATTTCTTGGTATAAATTTCTTCCAGTTTAAGTCTAAGAATACTCATCAATGGAATTTCAGAAGATTTGGATCTGACTAGGATAAATGCCAGAAATGTCTGTTGTTATGCTGAAACGTGGTAAATAATAATTTTCCAGAAGGGGTGAACACTTATTGTTTCTTTTCCACTGAGAATGAGATACAAAGTAGAATCCAAGGTATGAATGATGTATAGTCAAACCAATATATTTTTCATCACCCTTTCCATTCTTCCCATGTCATTTCTGACTAAATGGGGATGTTTACACTGCTTATTTCATGTTTTGGTATTTGTGTGTGTAGCTATCTTATCACTCATTTCTATAGGTTCAGTCATCAGCAGCAATAGTCTCGAAGTATTCCAAACCTGAATTTAATTATGGGTGGGGAGAGAGCTGTGAGTATATGAGTATGAATTAAATCACAAGAGTGTGGGAGAGGAGGATGATGATGGGTGACATGTGGGTGTGGGAAGGGGCTGGATGAGATGTGGTTGTCTTTTAGTTTAGGGAGTATAAGGGACAGCTAGGATTGTGTGCAATCCTAGTGAGTTAGTTTCAAATTTCAGATGTCCTACATAATAGGTAACAGAAATACCACAGGAATATGAGAAAACTAGGAAGGTAGAGGTGAGCAATGTTGCAGAAACTTTCTCTGTTCTGGACACTACTCTTTGAAGTAGTTGAAAATTACCCAGCAAGCAAAGAAAAAGGCAAATGGAGAATCCAGTGGTGTTTTGTAAAAATGTCCAGCAACCACAATTTATAGGCTGTCATAGGTTAAAAATTATGGTGACCTCTATTTTTAATAGCTTTATTAAGATGTAATACAAATTCCATATAACTCACCCATCTGAAGTGTACAGTTCAGTGACTTTTATTATATTCTCAGAGTTGTGCATGCATCAACACAAAACAATTTTAGAATATTTTCATTACCTCAGAAGAGACCTAATACCCCTTCACTATTCCCCATAATCCCTCCATCGCCATCAGCACTAGGTAACTACTAATCTGCTTTTTTTTTCTTTGTAGATTTGCTTATTCTGGACCTTCCACATAAATGAATCAAACTATATGTGGTCCTTTGTGACTGGCTTCTTTCACTTAGCATGATATTTCAAGGTTCATCCATGTTGAAGTATGTTATCAGTATTTGATTTCTTTTTATTGCTGAATACTATTCTGTTGTAAGGTTATACTGTACTTTATTCATTCATCGCTTGATGGGCATTTGAGTTGTTTCTACCTTTTGGCTGTTATGAATAATGCTACTATGAATATTCACACATATGTTTTTGTGTGGACATACGTTTTCATTTCTCTTAGGCATTTCCTAGGAGTGGGATTGCTGAATCATATGGTAACTCTGTTTTTTAAACTTTGAAGAACTTCTAGACTATTTGTCCATGTGGTCGCAACATTTTATATTCCCTATCAGCAGTGTCTGAGCATTCTGACTTCTCCTCACCTCATCAGTACTTAATTATTTGACTTTTTGATTATAGGTATTCTAGTGGTTAATGAAGTAGTATCTCATTGTGGTGTTGATTTGCATTTTCTTGATGATTATTGATGTTAAGCATCCTTTCATTTGCTTATTGGCCATTCGTATATCTTCTTTGGAAAGATGTCTAGGGTTTTGTTTTTTTTTTTTTACTTTTTATTATCGAGTTTTAAGAGTTCTTTGTATATTCTAGATACAAATCTGTTATCAGATCTAGATATCTGATATATCTGACATCAGATCTATATATCTATAATTTGCAAAAGTTTTCTACCATTCTTTGGGTTATCTTTTCATTTTCTTAATGGAGTCCTTTGAAGGATAATTTCTGTTTAAGAGCATATTTTGGAGGGTGTTTGAGCCTGGCCTTTCTTGAAAGCAAAACTGGAGACAAAGCTTATATACAGGTAATTTGTTTGGAAGTAATCTCAGAGAGCAAGAGTGAGGGATGGAGAGATGGAGCAAGGAGGAAAAGACAAAAGCCTGATGTGTAATTGAGGTAGCCACTGGTATGGGTGACTGGCACTTGATCGTTGCTGGGACTTTCTGAGGAACTTTATAAAATGTGTTCCAAGAGCTGTTTATCTGTGGGACAAAAGGCAGGAGTATTTAACTATCAGTTCCCAACCACCCACTTGTTAAGGGTATTAACTTCCCAAGGGTATTAACTTCTGGGATATGCATGTGAGTGCCAAGCTGGTTTCTGATAGCATCCCACGGTGCGTATTGGAAGAGGTAGGAAGCAAGAGGAGTGCCCCGCAGATCCCAGGTGAAAAGCTGTCAGGTGGTACCTGCCCTAAGCTGCTGAAACCACCATTGAACTTATCTCTGTAGGAGTCTAGGGCAAAAGGTAGACCAAGAGAGTCTGAAGAGGTGCACAGGCAAAATCTATTCTAATAAGTAACAAAATACTGAGATTTATGAAAAAACCAGCAGTCATCTGGTGAAGAAAGTATTCCTAAAAACCCATTGTGATTGAGATAAGGTAAACTAGCATTGTGGATCATTTCTGGTGATAATACAGTTCATTTGAATCGTAATTAGCTATTAAGTGTTTTTGAAAACATCTCATTTAATTCTCACAACTCCGAGAAGTAGGTATTATTAGTTCCTTTTTTAAGATGAGGGAATGGAGGCCCAGAGATGATTAAATCACTTGCTCAAGGCCACACAGTGAATTTTGTGGCTTCTTGATGCTTATCCAAAGCTTGGTGAGAGAAATATTGAGACTGTACTGTCTGAGTGTAAATATACGCTACTCATCCCTCCAGGCGAGGAGTTTCAAATTCTGGTGAGTTCTGGGGGCTGAGGAGGTGGAGTTGATGACTGAGGTGGTAAGAGAGGGGACAGCGAGTGCGAGATAGATGCGCTCCCGTTTCTGGTGACATCCTCAGGTGGGGATGTGGCCCTGTGGGGCAGCTCTGCTGAGTAAAATCAAGCACGTACTGGATGCAGATCTTATTTGGAACTTTCAATTTAAATGTGGGAAATAATAATAAACCCCACACAGACCCACGAAAATACATCTGTGGGCTAGATGTAGCCTATTTTCTGCCTGTCTGTGACTTCACTCCAGGCGTTTGAAGCCCCTGGCAGGGAACTGTACCTAACACATCATTTAGTCTCTTCTGTAGAACTGGTTTCTAGCATTGTGCTTTTGGAACATTGTACTTTGGCTCACATTAAGGTACATGAGGTACGTGATAAGAAACTCATTCTTGCGTTTATTCTAAGGCTATTTGGAGGACTTTGCTCACTGCATTAGTCCTCATTATAAAAACCCAATGGGAAAAAAGTCTCTCTGGATTCGGTGACAGTAATAGTTGCACTCCTAATAAAAAACTTTTAGTATTATGGATGCTGTAAATTATGTGACTAGGCATGCATTTTCGCTTGTCTTGCCTTCCAGAAGGTTCAGAACCAAATTTGTGACCTATAATAACAAAATAATAAGGTAATAATGACATTATTTGAGGGTTGATCTAACAGTGATTTTTTTTTCATTTTCTGGTCTTATTTTGTCTTTGCTCCATTTCACTTATTCTTGAGAATAATCTTACGCTGAATGCATTTTAAAGCTGCTGTAGACACGTAGTAGGGTATAAATGATATAACTAGTGAAGGCGAGAATCTGAATTTAAACTCGGAGCTTCAATTCTAAGGCCTGTTTCCTCTCCTTTATGACACAATTTACTCAGGTTTTCAGTCTCTGAAACTAAATGTAGTTGGGTTGGTAGGGACATGGGATTGGTTGTTTCAGTCCAATGCAGCTGCTTTTGTTTTTCAAATAATGTGCTTCTTGGTGTATGTGTGTGCAAACGTGTGTGTGTGTGTGTGTGTGTGTATGTGTACATGAGCACACATGGATGCCATAAAGGGGTCAAAGGGTGATTGAAACTGATCACCCCTTTATACAGTCACAGCAGGGCAGCAAAAAATTTGACTCTGCGCTTAATGAAAATTAACATCTTCCTTCTCTCAATTTTAGGCCATTCAGATTTATTTGTCACGGGAAAGAGAAGTTCATGGGAAAGCTCTGAATGTGTGCGTGTGCATATATTAGATCCAGTTGTGTACGCTATGTTTGCCAGGACCTGGAGGTAATGAGGCTTGGGGGAAGGTGAGAGAACAATGACCGGCTCAGCTCAGGCCGGGACAGGCTGTGCAGCTGGAAGAAAGCACTGCACGAGTTCTGCTCTCCCGTTCTCTCAGAGGGTCACTTGAGGAGCTTCAGCTACCACGCTGGCTCTCACACACTTCTTTAGGCCTAAAATTTTTGAAAACTCGTTGTGCAGCTTCAAAGGAGCACCAGACTTGTCCCTGACCTAGCCCATATTGTATTATTATTGTCCCCAACCTATTCAGTTTCTTATTCTTCTTTACCTTTGGGCATTTAATTTATCTCCAACCTTATAGGGCTATGAAAGTTTTTGGAGGTCCAGAGCCTTCTGTTACCAAGCAAGACTGCATTTTTCAGCATTTCCAGAACAGATTTGATAATCTCCTTTGGAAACACCTTTTGGCATTTAGTCAGTTCTTGCCTCACGCTGAGCCTTCATCCCTCCAGCTCAATCTTGAGCACAGTTGTTTCTAAGTGAGAAAAAATAAATCAATGATCTATACCAGTATTTCTAAAACCTTGTATCGGAATAACCTAGGGTACTTGTTAAAAAGCAGATTCACAGGGCGTCAGTATCAGAGGGATAGATGAGAAGTATCTTGGGTAGGATCAAGGAACCTATAATGTTTTCAGGCACTGGATATGTGTTGCTTTTCCATACTTCAAGAAGCACTATTCTATTCCTTTGACCCATGAGCCTCAGACTTTGGAATGGAGTTTGTTAGAATATATTACCTACCAATCTTTCTGGAGAACAGATTTTATAGATTAGATATTGGACCTTGTAATTCATGGAAACACTGTTGCTGATGTTCACCAGTGTTTTTGAGCTATATGGCATTAGATCACCTCTACCCTTCTCCATGAATTTCAAGTTATTTAGTTTTTCTTTGTTTGATTACACTTAAATGTGTTAAATGTTGTATTTAATATTTCAGAGATATCCTCACAGTATTAAATAATATATAAATATGTATATATCATAGTTCTTGTCTTCCTGGAGTAAAATTTCTTACTGTATATACTAAAAAAAGCTATGTTGTTCACTTACGTGGGTAATTTTGTGTAACAGTTTAAATATAAAACAAAAAATGTACAGGAATGTAGGGAGAATAACATAACAAATGCCCAGATACCTATCACCTGAATTTAATAGGTGTTGCTGTGTTATAGTATTTAATTCATATTTCTTTTATTTTTAATAAAATGTTATAGATAAAATTTAAGTGTCATTTGGATTGTAACCTCTCCAATTTCCATTTCCCTTCTCATGTTCTCAAAAGCAAATCTTAATCCATGTGCATATTTTTTCCTTAAGATAAATTTCCAGAACTCTACCTGATGAGTCAGAAAGTATAAGGATTTAAAATCTTGCCAAAATTGCTCCAAAGAGTGTATCAGTTTGTATTATTGCCACTGTATATGAGCTGGCTCTTTTCTGTTAGGCCAATGCCGACAGAAATTGATTTGTCATTAACAATAATTCCAAATTTTATAGATACAGGTAGTATATTACTGTTTGAATTTTAACTTAATTGTTATCATAGAGTTTAAACATTTTTTTGAATACAGTAATACATTTACTTTGTTCAAAAACCAGAAAGTATTAAAGGCATTTTAATTATTTTAAAAGAAAATTTTCTCCTCCATTCTTGAATTCCAACCCCCTCAAAAGTAACCACTGTTTTTATTGAATTTCTTTGCTTCCAGTATTTTTGTATGTATATTTGAATATCATACTGGTATTTCACTAGATTTCTCTCCCTCTTCCCCTCCGACACACCAACGTTAACATATTTGTTCACTATTTCATACTTTGATGTTTTTTTTCCACATAGCAGTATAGCTCAGAGATGTTTCTATAATGGTAGATAGAAAGGGCCCTTATTTCTTTTCCTTGCTGCGTAGTATTCCATGATACCCTTGTGCCATACTTTCTGTAACCAGCCCCTACTGGTAGATATTTGGATTGTTTCCTTACTCTTGCTATTATACCTGGGTTTGAGTCATTTCAAATGTGTGGCAGTGAATTTGATGGGTCAGAAAGTATATTCATTTATAATTTTGATAAATCTTGTCAGATTGTCCTCTTTAGGTGCTGTACCAATTTATTGAAGAGATACATGGAGGGCGCTGTTTTCTCACAGTCTTACTAACTGAAGTTTGATCAGTCTTTTGAGAATTTGCCAGCCTGACAAGTGAAAAAGTTTGAGTGTATTTCTATCTTAATTTCTGGTACTTGAAGTGAACTGAGCATCTTTCCATATGTTTGAGAGTCATTATATTTATGTGAACTCCTTGTTTGTATCTTTTAGCCATTCTTACATTGAATTTTTCTTTTCCTTATTGATGTCTGAGAACTTTTTGTATATTAGAGAGGTTATTCTTTGTCTCCAATAGGAGTTGAAAAGTATTTTTTTCCGTTTTTCTTTTTCAGTTGTCTTTTGCTTTGCTTATAATTTTTATTGCCAAAGGCATTTAAAGTTTGTGTGTGTGTGTGTGTAATTAAATGTATTGATCTTTTTTTAAAATAATTTTTATTTTGTTATATTAGTCACCATATAGTACATACCCAGTTTTTGATGCAATGTTCCATGATTCATTAAAATGTATTGATCTTATCTCATGTTAGATTCTGGATTTTGAGTCATAGAAAGAAAGACCTTACAATGGAATTCTTCCATGTCTTCTTTTGTTACTTTTATTACTTCATTTAAAAATTATTTTCATCTTTGTTCCATTTTTAATTTACCCTAATGTGATGTGGGAATTACAGATTTAACTTTATTTTTTTCCAGGAGACTACTGAATTGTCCCAACATGATTTACTTTCTAGGTTAGTCTGTTTTCCTCATTGGTGTGAGATTTCCATCTTTATCAGACAGTGAATTACCATAGATATTTGAGTCTATTTCTGGATTTCCTTTCTACATCATTGGTCTATTCATGTACCATTACAACACTGAGTTGATTAATGATATTTAATAAAATGTTTTAATATCTGGTAGTAGTAATCCCCCCATTTGGTCTCTTTCTTCTTTCAGCTCTTTTCCTCTGACTACTCTATTTGACTATTTTTCTTTTTTTTTAATAATAATTTTTTATTATATTATGTTAGTCACCATACAGTACATCCCTAGTTTTTGATGTAAAGTTCCATGATTCATTACTTGCGTGTAACACCCAGTGCACCATGCAATGTGTGCACTCCTTAATGTGCCCTCCTTAATACCCATCACTGGCCTATCCCATTCCCCCACCCCCCTCCCCTCTGAAGCCCTCAGTTTGTTTCCCAGAGTCCACAGTCTTTCATAAGATTGGTAGGAGAAGAAAGGGAAGAAGAAAGGGGGGGTGGTAAACAGAAGGGGGAATGATTATTTTTCTATATGAACTCTAAGATTAACTCATCTGGTTAAGAAAAGTAAATCTGGGGGCATTGTGTTAAGTTTATACATTTCTTTAAGGAGAATTAAAATTATTGAGTCGTTCCTCTTAAGATATTGGTATATCTTTCCATTTGTTCTTGTTTTCTTCTATGTCATTTAGTAGTGTTTTAAAGTTTTTCTCGTAATGGTTTTGTGCATTTCTTACGTTTAATTGTTGGTATTTCATCTTTTTCAATGCTGTTACTTAGGAGATCTCTCATTCCATTCTGCTTTCTACCTTGCTGTTATTTCTACTCATGAAAATATGTTTTCCTAATCTGCTATGAAGATTACTGTCATCTATTGAATTTTAAATGATAATGACTCCATTTTTACGTTCACAGAAGTCCTGTTTCCTTATTAAAGCTCAGCTGGAGCTGTCTTCATAGTGTTCTGGTCTTTTGTTATAGTTTATTTTTTTAGCTTCTTAATATTTCTAAAAAGCTTATTTTATTGTCTTTTTCAGCTCTGAGTGCTCAACCTCATCTGCTTTGGAGTCTATTCTGTCCCTCATGGCACTTCCTTTTCTTAGGTGATTTCAAATTTTTGCTGCAAGTGCCTCTTCAGCTGGGCTACTTTTCCCCCATAGGAGTCCCTTGAGACCCTGGTTGTGAAAATATTCCGAGAGCAGTTTAGAGACTTCTTCCAGAGTCTTAATATTTTCAGGGGTTGTGGAGAGGGCTGTATCTTAATTTCTGTCTTCAGGACACGTTACCTTCTAATTAGTGTAGATTGAGACCCCACATTCCTGGGGTTTGATGTCTCATGAGTTTATTTTTATCCTCCCATAGAGCCCTGGACAGATGGCAGACTTCTTGCTCTTTCCCCAGGCTTTTCAAATTCTTTTTTCATGGAAGTGACAGCTCTTCACCCTTGTGTATGATGGACACGGCTCCATCTCGGTTTCTGTGCTTACTGCAGGCAGAGCTCAATCTTTGTCCCTGAGGGAGTGTGAACACTCCATGCTCTCGTGTACCCTGGGCCCATGTCTTCTCTAATGAGTCTTAGAATTGATAAGGCATTTTTGTCTAAACAAAAATTAAAATGAATAAGACTGTAACACTGGGAAATATCTGAAAAGAACAATCATGTGAATGTGGAGAAATTTCTTCCCATTCTTGTAAGAAAACATTGGAGAGACAGACTACAATGATTTTTTTCCTAAATGAATGCCCCAGGTTGGTTTTTTTTTTTTTTTTTTTTTTTTTTTTTTTTTTTTTTTTTTTTGTCAGTGTGTGCTCTTGCTTTAAGTAAAAGTTGGTAAGGTCTGCGTTTTCTTCTCTCACCTTCATTTCTTTTTATGTCAGAAGTTAATTATCCAGTCTGTGTAATTATTACCAGCACCCAGAGTCTCTGGGCCTGCAAGTAGTTTAGGATTACATATGGGCTTTTAGCAATTTACACAGTATGGGCTTTGAGCCAATTTGAGAAACAATGAAAGCCATTATCATCTATCTGTAAAATACCTTGTCCTGTGTTTGCTGCCCTCAGAACAGTGGGTTACAAGAAAGCCACAAAATACTGGTGAAATAATTGGGTGCGCAGTTCTGGGCATTTTGTAGACCCCCATTCTCTGGCTGCTCATCCATCGTGTGCTTATTGGCTTTTTCTTTGGAGAAGTCAGGCAAGTTTTTCTTTTGTTCTAGAGAATCACCATCCTATTCCAGCTGCCCATTCTCCTCAGGACATTTCTTTGCCATAATCCAATCTTCTCTGCAGATGATTTGATTTGATTTGAAGTCCACGAGTGCCGCATCCTTATTGACTAGGACAGTCATGTCTCAGTGATTTTTTTTTTTTCTTTTCTTTGAGTCTAGGAATTAAGGGGCTAGATTTCTTCCAACAGTTGACTTTCTTCAGCATCCTTCCTCTTTATCTACTTGGCATTTTCCTCTTTCCTCTCAGTAGGTATTTACACCAGGAGTCAGCCAAGACTTTGAATATACTTGTTTTTCTTTTTCTTTTTTCTTTTTAGTAGTCTTTGGTAGACTGTTTCCATCTTTTATGTGAACTGTTTGGCTATGAAGAAAAGTCTTTTAAATTATTGAAGTCTCTTGACAGTGATACAGGGTTACTATATATCATCCCGTCATTAGGTAAAGAACAACTGCGCTATGCCTTCTTAGAAAATAAACAGTATCACACACACCAGTCAACAAAGCACCACAGGAGACCTTCAGTTACTGAGTGCCTGGCATAATGAGCGGGGCCTGGGGTTTTGCTGTATTCCCAGACCTCATCATTCCCCACTGTATGCAAGCGCACCATCAGCTGTAGGTGCTAGGAATGCCCACACCCTTGTGTGGTTACATGGAAAGGAACACGCATGAACCGCAGGGATGCTTTGCCTGGAGCATGTGAGCCAGTTTTGTGGCCAGACCCGGTCTAAACTGAGATCTGTCACTGGACCCAGAAAACTGCCTGTGCTGTTCCTAAGTTGACACTGTTTTGCCTTTATCAACGTAATAGACATTCCACATAGAATGGGGCCTTTGATGCAGAGCAACTGGTAAGAAATGAGAACATCCGCCTCTGTAATGACAGGGGCTCCATTTGCACTGCACACTGAATGCAATAGCAGTTTTGTGGGGCTCTCCAGCCTCACTAGGGATATATTTGGGGGAGAATGTGATGAGGATGGCAAAGCGGTGCCTCATGGCTCCCTGGGCTGCCTGCACTTATGTGCTGATTTAATTCAAGGATGTGCTGAAAAAACACTTCTCTGCTTGGAGCACGGATTCCAGAGAGAAGCACCCTTGCATTTGATAAGAATGAGGAGATGGCGGTTTTGAACCATGAGCATTTATTCGTCACTGCAGGTTTTCTTAAGGTTTGATAATTATGACGAGGTGGTCGGGCTTAAAGCTGGGTTCTTACTTTCCTGGCTGGATAAAACGGTCTGTTTGGTTGACATGAGCATGCAAGTGGGTGTTTGCTGACACAGTCAGTGTCCGTGCTATTCCAGGAGAGGCGGGCATCGTGTCTGGCCCATGGGGTGGCAGATACTTGTCTACATGGAGGGGCAGTGAAGCAACAGCATAGTTATGCCCCCGCCTGCCCCGTCCCTTCCCTCCTGCAGAGAATTGTGGGATAATTTGCTCTACAGGACTTTCTAACATAAAAGAAAATATATTCTCTTGGGACAGACAAGGACTGTAGTAAATCCATGATTTTATACAGTACCTGTCCTAAGGAAATTCTCATTTTATAAAATGAATGTAACTAGAGCATCCTGGCCATCCAAATCCTTTTAATTTTACTCTTACCTTAATGTCCCAATAAAAAGCATTCAGACAGCTTTGGTTTTGTTCTGTATCAGGTCTTCTGCTTCATTCAAATAGAATCCACTTTTAATGCACTTTGTTATGAAGATATAATGCTGTTATTTCTAGGGCAAAATGTTTAGGAATTGACAGATACATGAAAGATGCATGAATGCTTTTGCTAGGGAGAGCTCGTTGCTTCAGGAAAGGAGTTTTGGTTTTCAAGAATTAGACACACTATTAAAGTACTTGTAAATTACTATGAAATACTGTGCTGGGCTAAGCGATGCTATCACCAACCTAGCTTGGTTCAGTTAGATTTCTCCCAACTATAAACACTTCACAATTTGGCTGCAGCTATTTGGGAAACTGGCTGGCCCTGAGTGTGACAACACCCCTCCCCCCCATTTACTAGTCTATGATGTAGAGCCCTTACATTCAAGGACGTAAACCATCCTTCAGAGACAACAATGAAAACAAAATCAAAATGGAATTCAGTTTGTGAAACATCCCAAATCACTCACACAGGTTGAACTCATGTTTGCATTCATTTCTCACCAGTGTGACCAGTACTCCCACCCCATGGAACAGATCCTTACTGAGCATGCAGTGCTAAGCGCTGGCCAGAGTCCAGACCTTTACCAAAATCTAGATTTATTTTCCGGAGTGTGGCCTGACCGCCAAATAATCCTACAGTTTCCCATACTACTGGTAGTAAGTACTTTTGTGAATTTCTTTCTGTGAGTACTTCCCTTTTCTCCCATTCACAGGGGACCCTCTTCCTCTGTGGTGAGTATATGAGTGGTATAGCTAAGGGTGGGGAGAGGCCATCAGAATTCTGTGTGGAGACTTAATTAAAGCTTCCCTAAAGAGTATAGCATGGGTTCTTCTGAATTCTCAGTTTCTACATCTTGGGAACGTTCTTTGAAAACTGGAATCACGTTAACTTTACTCCACTGGATACATTAGAGTTGTATTGAAATAGGATGGCATGAAAGGGTATGTAATTTGGAATCATGTGTAACCGTGTCCAAATCTGGGCTCCCCAGTTACAATCTGTGTGTCTTTGGACAAATTACTCTTTCTGAGCTCAGTTTTTTTCATTGTAAAATGAGGCTGATAATAGCAAACCCAGAGCAGCATTTTGAACATTAAAATGAATATTAAACGTGTACTTCACTTTTACTAGTGTTTCCCTTTCTTTTGTTTTTTAATATAATAAATCTGGCAGGAAACTAGTATGTCTGTTCTAAATTCTGCCCTTGATTCTTGGCATCTCAGCATCAGCAAGATGTTAAATTGGCAAAAATGAAGGAAATTTAGAAGAAACGCACTTGAAACAATTGATGTCAGTAGTAAGATTTAGGTATACAAATAATAATGATAAAGCTTTTTGTATAGACTGTGTGGAAAACATACCTTTGCAAAGAATGCAAATATAAAAGCATTTTAATTTAATTTTTAATTTAATTTATCATAATACTTATGTTTTCACTCAAGGATTGGAATCTTTACCCATGTTTTCTTTAAGTTCTCAGAATTGTGTGAGGAAGACATTATTTCTAAATCATAGATAGGAGGACCAAGGTTCACAGAGATAACATGATTGGGGCAAAGATGCATAGTGGTTCAGAAGCAAACTTGTGTGGGCTCAGTCCAGGCCTTCAGAGCTTTGGTGCAAGAGCCCGAAGGTACGGGGTCTCCAGTAACTATTTAGGAATGCAACACATGCCATCTTGGGTTTCCTTCTTAGAACCTGTCAAAGAGGAGGAATCAATTAACCAGTGATCTGCTCTTTTTACTTGTCCCATGTCCAGCTGAACCTTCATGCTCAGTAGCGCTGATCTCCCTTTTGTCCCATCCCCTTCATTTTACTCACTTCTCTAAACCACAACTCTGGTCAAATCCAAATCTTGACTTTCTCCAGGCCAGCACCCAGATGGCTCAGGAAGAATTACACAATTGGGCTGACTAGTCTATCTTTAAATTCATGACCTTGAATGTCGGCTGATTCTAAATGCCCACTGACCTTCATGCCCAGCTTTGCTAGCCCAATCACTTCTTTCCTCTTCTAGATGCCTGTTCTACTCTCTCCTCCTTGCAAAGCTTCAGTACGTTCATCTCCTCCTTCATTTTCACAGAGACATTTGGAATGTTGGAAGAGGATTGCCACAGCCTCTCATGACACGTCCTTTCAAAGCCTTCCAGCGTGTGCACCCGCACACTGTTGTCGTAGCGGTGACCGGAGGTTAGTCTGTACCACGAGCTGAGCCAAGTCCCATCTTCTCTCTCCTATTCACAGACATTCCTCCACAAATTCTCTCCTCCTTCTCGGACATAATTAGTTTGTTGTGTTGTTGTTGTTGTTTTACTGGTCTCTTGGGTCGTTACCATCAGCATTCAAACCCATGGCCATTTTACCATATTAAAACCCAAATCCAAAGCAAAACAAAAAGAAGCAAAAAAAACAAAAATCCAGCAAAAACAAAAATAAAAAACCCCTCTTCTATGACTTCACTTCTAGCACCTATTGCCCATTTTCTTTGCAGCAAAACTCTTTGAAGAAGAGTTGTCTAAACTCAGTTTCCAATTTCTCTCCTCCCTTCTCTTTTTAGTCTGGCTTTTATCCTCACCATTGTCCCCAAACTGCTCTTGTCTGCCTTACCAATGTTTGCCTTGTTAAATACAGTGGTCAGTTCTCATCTTAATTCTGAAGCGGTTGACACATTGATCTCTTTCTTCTTGTGAACGAACTTTCTTCTGTTGGCTTCTAGGATAGCATGTTCTCTATTTTCTTTCTGTTTCACTGACTTCTCCTTCTCAGCTGCCTTATGGCCTCCTCCTCATCTCCCAGACCTCTTAATATTAGCATGCCCAGAGAGGAGTCCTTCCAGAGATGCCTTCTCTGTCTGCATTCCCTGCATCTCTGATCTCAGGCAATCTTGTGGCTTACATGAATGAACAAATGAAAAATCACTCCCACACTTGCTTCATCCTATCAGGCATCTCTTACTAGTTCCAAAGTGGTATTTTTTTTTTTTTTGAAGATTTTATTTTTAACTTATCTGTACACCCAACGTGGGGCTCAAACTCACAACCCTGAGATTAAGAGTGGTATCCTCCACCGACTGAGCCAGCCAAGGGCCCCCAAAGTGGTATTTTTGACTACTTAGTTCTTTTGTGCTTAGATGGTATTTCAAATTCAATGTATTTAAAGTTGAACTTCTGACCTACCTTTTAAGAAATCCTTCTCTTCCCATCAGGTGACAGCAAATCCATCTTTCTGTATGCTCAGGCCTAGATCAGAGGAGCCAACCCTCACTCTTCTTTCTCCCATACCCCACCTCTGATTTAGCAGAACATAGTTATTTCTTTCTGCAGGGTATTCCAGAATTTGACTTCTTCTTACTATTTTTACTGCTCTCCCTGGTACAGGGTGCCATCACCTCCTAACTTCATTACTAGAATAGCCTTGTACCATGGGCTTCCTGCTACGGCCCATATCCCCTTGACCACCTTCTCCTGCTTTACTGTTTACTTGAGACACAGCACCCACAGTGAGTCTTTTTAATGTGTTAGTCATATTATATCATTTTTCTGCTCAAAAATCTAGCAATAGATCCCACTTGGGATAAAGCCCAGTCATGACGTTGTCCTGCAAAACATTTCACAGTCTGACCCCATCTCTCTCTCTGTCTTACCCTACCCTGCCTCATGTCCACTCCACTCCGGCGACATAGGCCTCCCTGCCTCTTCAGACACCTCAGGCATGCTTGTGTCCTAAGGCTTTTGTACATCTCTTAGGAAGTTTCTTCTCTGTGAAGTGCCCATGGCTAACCACTTTACTTCACTTAAGACTTTGCTCAAATTTCAACTTCTCAATGGTTTCTACTCTGACTGTCTGATTTAAAATTGTCTTATTTAAAATTGTAAACCGTGCCACCCCTCCGTTCCCAAGGCCTCTTGCAATACTGGATATTTTTCTCTAGCCCTAATCACCTCCTGATACATAACGTGTAATTTGTGTATTTATTGTGTCTATGGTTTCTTGTCTCTATCCTGCCAGTGGTAAGCTTCTCAAAGGCTAGAATCTTCTTTTGTTTTGTTCGCTGACAGAATATCCAGAGTGCCTGCCATTGTACCAGGCATAACGTGGATGCTCAAAACAGAGTTGTTGAATGAATAAATGATTTTAGGAACCTTGCTGTCCCAGGTTTGCAGTTATAGACTTAGGTGACATTGGGGCACTTGGGGTTTGAGGCTATCTATTCCTGGGATGAATTAATTCTTTGATGGAGAGAGTCATCAAATATTGTGGGGGGACTTTTAGGGATCCCTGGCCCAGTATGTTTTTCATGTAGAAGACTACGAAGTATTTTTTTCTGAGATTTTCCAGAAGTATCCTGCACATTTAGCACCCTATCTGGTGCATTAACAAATGAGTGGGAAAAGCTCCAGACTTTAGACCGACCATACATTCATGTAAAGCGACATGAGTTCTAGAATGTACTTATTGGGGAGCAGGGGAACCAGCTGGTCTCTTTTGTAGCCAGATTCCTGGACCTCATGGTCACATTGCATAGATTGTGGCATTAGGAATCTATTGGGTTATGCAATGATTGCTAAATAGTCCATGTTGAGGTGGAAGGAATACAGCTTGAAGTCAGAGAGATGAAGGATCAGGTCGGATCCTGGACTTAACAGCTCTGGGCTTTCTTTTGTCTCCACTGTAAGGCATTGTGGGGCTCTGTAGGAAGGGTAAATTTGCCAGCCCAAGGCAGGTGCAGAGCAGGACCACTAAGGGCGAATTTTCCTTCCCTGAGAAAGAACTCTCTGCATTACTCCTATTATGTTATTTCCTGGGTATCACAAAGGACTTTAACTTGCCTGAATATCTGAACATACACTAAAGAGATTAATTTATGAACCAGAAGAAATGCGACAAAGAACTTCTTGCTTCTCTTTTATGCACTCTGAATGCCTCAGATTTACAATAGAAATTACAAGACCATAGCAACTTTCCAGGGAATATACATGAAAAGAGTGCAAATCATCAATTTTGGAGATGAAAAGAACTCAGTAGCCATTTAAATTTTCTCTCAGAATATGTGATGGTGCATATTTATTGAGAACCTACTGTGAGCAGGTTTGAGGTGATTTGTGGCATTGAGCGTAGAAAAGACGGGACTTGTGGATTCCAGAACTACTAAACATGAATGTGCTTTCATTGCGCTGGGCAAAATATTTCTGCCAAGATGACTGAAGAACTTCTAAGGGACTTTCTAAGAGATTGTTAGGGACATTCAGAGAATACTGTTAGGAAGGTTTTAGGGAGTCGTGCAAATGCATAGTCAGCTTAAAGCTGTTAAACACATTAATTAATGCCAGTTATTCTCATGTGGCTATAGCTTCAATTGAGAATGACTGCACCACATCTGTTTCTTTCAGGCACAACTTCAGTCTTCATTTGAGAGAGTGTGTAGGACATCTAGGATTAAAAACAAACAAACAAACAAAAAACCCGCCAAGAAACAATCCTTAGAAATGGCAAGAAATTCAATTCCTATGTAGTCCTGTAAAAGTCACCTACCATTTAGTGCTGCAATTAATTCACCTGTGAAATAGAAATAGTAACATTTTAACACAGTGAGAATAAGACTTCTTTTTCTGGAACTTCTAATGGAAGCTCCCCACAATAGAAGTGAGTTGAAATTAACTATGGAAATTATCATGCAACTGAACAACTGAGGAAGCCCGATTTCATGAGAAGGGTAAGTATGGACTGAGCCAGAGCTGGGTTCCTGTTCCCCTGACATTGCTGCTGCTCTCGCGGAGTGTGTCTGTAGCAATTGTGAGTAAGACTGCATTTGAGTTGAATTTGCCTAGTCTTCTAAACTGAGTTAATTTCAGCCCTTCAGAAAAATATACACATGCCATACTTCTAATGATACAAAACCAGTTTAGACTATCGGAATTATTTTAATTTATTTTCAAATAATTAGAACTAAACAACTGCTGATTTTTAAGTATTAACTGGGCTGACATAAATGACTTTAAGATACCCTTTAAATATGCAGCAATAATTAAGTTATGTGTATGATTTGGCGTGTTCTCATCAACAGCTAAGTGAAAAACCAGAACACAAAATTAAAAGTAAAGTATGATCTCAGTTATGCAAACATATTTACATACTTCACATTTGCTTCACATATATGAATAGGAGAATATTGGAAGTAAACAGAGCAAATGTTAACAGTGGTCATCTCTAGGGGATGGGATTATTGGTGTTCTTCTTCTGTTTCCTTCTCTGTATTTTCAGTGCTTTTGAGGTTCCAGTGAAAGTCTATTAGTCTTACAGTAATAGACCAAAGCCATTAAAATTGTGCTTAAAGGTACTCTGCACAGGGCAGGAGCATAGTACAGTGAATGCTGAGAGAATGAATGGGTCCATCAGGAAAGCTGACAAGCTTTACCAACTCTCTGGCAGCTTTGTCCATCTTTCTTGTAGGCTGATAGTAAAATGTCACATCACGAAGGTTTCGTTACAAAATAAATGATAGCGTGTTATAAATCACCACCATAAATAATAACCATGGACTAATCAAGTCCCTTTGTGATGAGACAGCTCTAATTGCTTTTAATTTCATGCTTTCACTTACTGTACTTGCTAATTCTTAAAGTTGTAATCTCCAGTGTTCTCTCAGTCATTAGTATAAATTAGCAATGTTGTACTATATGCAAATCAATTGGCTGAAAAAGTCAGTTATGTGGAAAATACTGTAAATAACCTTTTTCAACTCAATTAAACAATTTTGGTGTGATGCCCCAGGCTTTGAGGAACAAGTAATTGACTAAAGCAGTTAAAAACCTCTGGGTCCAATCCAGAAAGCCCTACACAGACAAAATTCTCAGTTTCTTCAGCACTAATGTTGTACACCCAGGAGTATCAGGATAAGGCCAGGGATGAAATCCTCTGAGGACAAAAGAAGAAAGATAGGGGCTAATATTTACTGAATGCTGCATGTACTATTGTCATTTTTTATCCCCAAAATGAAAATGGTGATGAAATATAAAATGCGATCAAAGATACACCCTTCAGTGTTTTCCAGGCTGTGTTTTACAAGCGTGTGCTCTCCCAGGATGTGTTGTGTACAAAGGGAGGCTCATGATGAAATGATTTGGGGAATCTTTACATAATGTATATCACTTTTGAGGGGTCAAAATCAACATTGAGATGTTAAAGGTCTGAAAACTTGTGCAGTAAAGAAATATGTTTAAATTGGTTAAATCCAGTGGTTAATTCCATGTGAAAAGAAAACTATTTAATTAATTAATTTATTTACCTAATATCTGCTAACATCCCTTGGAACTATCATTCTACACTCAAGGACCAAAAAGCATTCAAGCAATATTCAGTACACTGGGGCATATGTAATTAGGAGGTAAATTCGATGGCTGCCACATCCCCTTTTTATCTAGTAAGTAGTGTTCCAAATAGACGCTAACACAGATGGTCTGTTTTTCCTGGGAAAAATGAAATAATGACCTGATGGCTGCTAGGAACCACTTAGGTCCAGGCACATCTGATAAAACACCTGTTTAGAATTCTTTATTTTTTTAAAAAATAAAATGAGATATTTAAAAATAATTCAGTTGCACAGCATGTGTAAAGCGTCTTTTGCAGTGTGAAGACTGTTCTTCTACCTTCCCACCCTTTTTCCTCCTGCCACACTGGTAACCGTTGTTTTGAACCATAAATGTGAATATGTTTTGACTTTCAATCCCGTATCACTAGATTGTGAGTTAGGTGGGCTCCAAAGTCCAAGGCCCATTGAGGCCTGTGGATCCTCTGTCCTCTCATTCTTCCTCAAGGTTCTGACGAATTTCTTCTGCACATTGCTCACTCTTCTACTCTACCACTCTTTCTGGGCCTTATGGCCAACCTGTATATGTAGGGGAAAAAAAATTAAAATCTCTCTCCCAAGTTTTCCTCTTTAAAAAGTCATCAACTTATAGTTTAGAGGCATATCTCAAGGCTCCAGAGCATCTCTTGAAACCTTGGCTTGTTATGTTTGCTGGTTAATCTTATAGGGCTTTTCTGTGTGTGGTTTGAACATGTTCATTGACACTAAACAGACTGAACAAATAATAGAAAACACAGCAAACTGTGAAATAGGAGTGCTCTGAAGTAAAGGAAGAAGAGAGGTATGATTGGAAAGATACTGAATTAGAAATGGAATTCCTACTGTAACAGTTACCTTTAGCATAATATGTACACTAAGACCCTAACATAATGATAAACCTGATTAGTTCCTTCTACCAAAAAACCCCAGAAATTTGTGCTAGAAAGGATACAGGGATGGACAGAAAATCTTGCTTGCCATTGGCTTGTGCACTGTTGGAATGACTTTTGGTGCACTTTTTACCAGTAATCTTTCTAATCTTTAAAGTTAAATTTAATATTAAAGGAACAACATTTATATAAACTCTAAAGAAGAAATATTTGCATATTGCATTACTCTAGGGCAGTTGGTTTGGAGTTGTTTATATGTTCAGTAGTGTCTCCATCCCAAAGACTTAAGTTTAGTGTATGAACTGTTGCATTATATTTGCTTTTAGCCTCAGTGTGTCTTATTTCCCTCCTATACATTTAACTTGCCCTCGATAATATTCTTTCATTCTGGGATTTATTATTATTTTTATTATTTTTAAAGATTTTATTTATTTATTTGTCAGCGAGAAAGAGAGAGAGAGTGCACAAGCAGGGGAAGCAGCAGGCAGAGGGAGAAACCGGCTCCCTGCTGGGTAAGGAGCCTGATGTGGGACTTGATGCCAGGACCCTGGGGTCATGACCTGAGCCGAAGGCAGACACTTAACCGACTGAGCCACTCAGGTGACCCTTTGGAATTTTTTTTTTAAGTATGTTAATTCTCTTTTGTCATGATTGTGTTCAGCATCATTTTCCTGCTTTAAGGTAACTCTGGAATCTATTCTCTAGTGATTACTCTAGGTTGGGTAAAATATTTGAATTTGAAAGCACCTTAAGGAATACACCTCAATCATATCCAAATATCTGAGATTTAGGGAAAGCNAAAGACCATATGTCATAGAATGAGTAGCAAAAGGTTGCTTTGTGTCCTCGGTAGCCTCATAAATCAGGACTGAGACATCAATCTTATTTTCTTAGTCTGAAATTTTGTCCCATCTCCCCACTTGACCTTTAAGTAAAAGGATTATTTACAGTTACCAAATAGATAAATAAAAATTAGACCCTCCTCACTTAAAAAAAAAAAGAAAAATTTACATTCAGCGATAAAAAAGGTATTCTTTTGCGATCTATCTGGATCGGTGGTTCTCAATGGGCAGTTTTCCCCCTGTGGGACATTTGGCAACATTTGGAGACATTTTGGTTGTCACATGCATGGGGGTTGCTACTGGCATCCAGTGGATAAAGATCAGAGATGATGGTGAACATCTTACAATGCACAGGACAGTCCCTCACAACAAGACTTATCTGGCCCCCAAATATCAATAACGCTGAGATCGAGAAACTCTGGTGTAGGTCAGTGGTTCTCAGAGAATGTGGTTCCCAGACCCGCGGCTTCAGCATCACCTGGGAACTCATTAGGTATGTGCACCCTGAGCCTCCACTTGGGCCTCCTAATGAGTGGGGCCCAGAGATTCTGATGCATGCTCATGTTCAAGAACCACTGAAATGGATATTCCGGTCTTGTTTTTCAGTCACTTTGAAAGCTATGGATTCTTGCTCTCTACTCAACCTTTCCCTTTGACTGGTACCTAAAGTTTAAAACCCAGTCCTTTCACAAACTCCGATTTCTTCTCTCCTCAAGAACCTTCTTGAGTGGTGGCCTCTCTCCAGTTCTTTGTTCCAAAGAAATCCACTTGCCAGGAACAAGTTGTGTCTTCTTTCCCTTTGTATCTTTCTAAAATATTGGCAATGGCCAACCCTATACTTTGGTTTACCACAACTGGTCTACCCCACACATTTGTATCAGGCTGTAGCTTGTGCACCAGTGAGTCAATGCTGGTGGGTGGAGGTGTATGCAGTTGTTCAGCATGTTGCATCAAAGGGCTTTCGAGGTTACCCATGAACCTGTTAGATCCATTTTGTTCTGGAGTTTGGGAAGTATCCCTGTTCTTAACCTGTCACCTCATAACTGCCAAATCACTTACACTTGGGGTGTAGCTCAAACTAAAATCGATACCATGAAATGACTCAGTGCCTATCTCAAGTGATGGTGAGATAACATAGATTTCTTTCCTTATATTTTAATTCCAGTATAATTAGTGTATGTGTGTTATGTTAGTTTCAGGTGTACAATATAGTGATTCAACAATTCCATATGCTATTCAGTGCTCGTCATAATAAATGTACTCTTAATCCCCTTCACCTGTTTCACCCATTCCCCTACCCACCTCCCCTCCAGTAACCATCAGTTTGTAGTTAAGAGTCTGTTTTGGTTTCTCTCTCTCTCTCTTTTTTTAAATTATTTGTTCATCTGTTTGGTTTCTTAAATTCCACATGTGAGTGAAATCATATGGAATTTGTCTTTCTGGGCTGGCTTGTTTTACTTAGCATTATACTCTCTAGATCCATCCATGTTTCAGACTTTTTTATGCTGTAATATTCCATTGCATAAAAAAAATACCACATCTTCTTTATCCATACATTTATCAATGGACACTTGGGCTGCTTCCATAATTTGGCTATTGTAAATAGTGCTGCAATAAGCATAGGGGTGTAGGTATCTTTTAAATTACTGTTTTTGTATTCTTTTGGTAAATAGCCAGTAGTGGAATTACTGAATCATATGGTAATTCTATTTTTAATTTTTTGGAGGAACCTCCATACTACCTTCCACAGTGGCTGCACCAGTTTGCATTCCCACCAAAAATGCATGAAGGTTCCTTTTTCTCTACAACCTGTCAATATTTGTTATTTCTTGTGTTTTTGATTTTAGCCATTTTGACAGGTGTGAGGTGATATCTCATTGTGATTTTGATTTTGATTTTGATTTCCCTGATGTTGAGTGATGTTGAGCATCTTTTCATGTGGGCCATGTGTATGTGTGTGTTCTTTGGAGAAATGTCTGTTCATGTCTTCTGTGCACATTTTAATTGGATTATTGGGTTTTTTGGTGTTGAGTTGTATAAGTTCTTTATATATTTTGGATACTAACCCTTTATGGGATATGTCATTTGGAAATATCCTCTCCCATTAAGTAGTTTTAGTTTTGTTGATTGTTTCCTTCTCTGTGCAGAAGCTTTTTGTTTTGATGTAGTCCCAATAGTTTATTTTTGCTTTTGTTTCCCTTGCCTCAGGACACATATCTAGAAAAATGTTGCTATGGCTGATGTCAGAGACATTACTGCCTGTGCTCTCTTCTAGGATTTTTATGGTTTCCAGTCTCACATTTAAGTCCTTAATCCATTTTGAATTTATTTTTGTGTATAGTGTAAGAAAGTGGTCCAGTTTCATTCTTAAACATATAGCTGTCTAGTTTTCTCAACACCATTTGTTGAAAGAGAATGTTTTTTTCCCATTGCATATTCTTGCCTCCTTTGTTGAAGATTATTTGACCATATAATTGTGAGTTTATTTCTGAGTTTTCTATTCTATTCTATTGATCTATGTGTCTATTTTTTGTTGTGGTTGTGATTGTTGTGATTACTACAGCTTTGTAGTATATCTTGAAATCCAGGGTTGTTATACCTCCAGTTTTGGTTCTTTATCAAGACTCCTTTGGCTGTTTGGGGTGTTTTATGTTTCCATACAAACTTCTGGATTATTTGTTTTAGATTTGTGAAAAATGCTGTTGGTAGTTTGATAGGAATTGCATCAAATCTGTGGTTTGCTTTGGAAGTATGGACATGTTCACGATACTTGTTCTTTCAGTCCATCAGCATTGAATATCTTTCCATTTGTTTGTGTCATCTTCAGTTTCTTTCTTTAGTGTTTTATAGTTTTCAGAGTACAGATCTTTCACCTCCTTGGTTAAGTTTATTCCCAGGTATTTTATTATTTTTCGTGCAATTATAAATGGGGCTGTTTTCTTAATTTCTCTTTCTGCTACTTTATTATTGGTGTATAGAAATGCAATGACTTGCTGTGTATTGGTTTTGTATCTTGTGACTTTACTGAATTCGCTCATTAGTTCTAGTAGGTTTTTGGTGGAGTCTGAGTGTTTTCTATATAGAGTATCATGTCATCTGCAAATAGTGAAAATTTTACTTCTTCCTTACCATTTTGGATGCTTTTTATTTCTTTTTGTTGTTAAAGCTGTCAGTTTTTCCCCATTGAGTGAGGTGTTAGCTATAAGTTTTTCATATATGTTCCCTCAAAACCTAATTTGTTGAGGGTGAATAGATATTGTACTTTGTCAGATGCTTTGTCTGCATCTATTGAGATGTTCATATGGTTGTTATCCTTTCTCTTATTGATGTGATGTATCGTGTTGATTGATTTGCAAATATTGAACCAACGTTGCATCCCAGGAATAAACCCCACTTGATCTTTGTGAATGATGTTTTTTTAATGTATTGTTGGATTTGATTTGCTAATATTTTGTTGAAGATTTTTGCATCTATGTTCATCAGAGATATTGACCTGCAATTCTCTTTTTTTTTTTTCACAGTGTCTTTATGTAGTTTTGGTATCAGGGTAATGCTGGCTTCATAAAATGATTTTGGAAGCTTTTTTTCCTCTTCTGTTTTTTAGAGTAGTCTGAGAAGAATAGGTATTAACTCTTTAAATGTTTGGTAGAAGTCACCTGTGAAGCCAAGGACTTTTTTAGGGGGGAGTTTTTTAGTGATTCAGTTTCGTTGCTGGTAATCAGTATGTTCAGATTTTCTATTTCTTCCTGACTCAGTTTTGGGAGGTTATATGTTTCTAGGCATTTATCCATTTCTTCTAGGTTGTCCAATTTGTTGGCATATAATTTTTCACAATATTCTCTTACAATCCTTTGTATTTCTGTGGTGTTGGTTGTTTTTCTCCTCTTTCATTTCTGATTTTGTTTATTTGCATCCTCTCTCTCTCTTTGATGTATTCAGCTAAAAATTGATCAATTTTGTGGATCTTTTCAAAGAACCAGCCCCTGGTTTCATTGCCTGTTCTATTTTTTTTTTTAATTTCCTATTTTATTTCTGCTCTAACGTTTATTATTTCCTTCCTTCTACTGGATTTGGGTTTTGTTTGTTGTTCTTTCTCTAGCTTCTTTAAGTGTAAGATTAAGTCATTTATATGAGATTTTCCTTACTTCTTGAGGGAGGCCTGTGTTGCCATAAACTTTCCTCTTAGAACCACTTTTGCCACATTGCAAAGATGTTGGAGGAGGCAGGTCTGTAGGAGGAGGCAGAGGCAGGGAACAGGTTGTTAGCAAGGTTTGCCCAGTTGTGCAGTGAGAGAGGAGCTGAGGTCTGGCTGGAGGGGTCATGTCTGCAGAAGAATGTGTGGCAGGGTGTGCTGTTAGCAAGTTAAGTAGGGTTGGTCCTGTCTTGGTTCCCACAGGCGTCCATGTGTCCAGGCTGGGGGGGGGGAGGCGGGGGGAGAGAGTAAATGACACCTGCCAGCTCTTTTGTTCCTGGAGAAGTTTCCCAGTGATCCCTGCCCCTCCAGCACAGACTGTGAGATTGGTGAACAAATCTCCTTTTGGGGTACCTCAGGCATTTTTCAAACCACTGCTTCTCTGCTCTATCTCAGCAGGGCTGCTTCTTGTTCTGTCTCTTTAAGGTCAAAGACTCCGTTTCCTGTCACTCTCCTGGCTTTCCCAGAGCCTAGCTTGCTGATTTATAAAGTTCCAGGTGTGAAGACCTGCTGATTGTAAGAACTCTTGAAATTATGCCCCACTGGTTTTCTAAGCCAAATGTTGTGGGGATTCCCCATGCCTTGGGTATGTGGTATCAAGGTCTATTTCTTTTCCTTGTTGGCTCCTGTGGTGTCCCTCCCTCCCGTGGACAGTCCCACAGGTCCCTTTAGGTCCTGACTGTGTCTCTGCCCTTCCTACCCTCTTGGATGTGGCCTCTTTACTACATTTAGCTGCGGTGAGTCTGTTCTGCTAGTCTTTGGGTTGTTTTCTGGGTTATTTACAGTGATGTGGTGTTATCTAGTATCCATGGGACAAGATGAGCTTAGGGCCCTCCTACTCTGTCATCTTCCCCCAACATGGGTTTCTTCATATATTCAAAAAAGTATACCACATTTTCTTTCCTGCCCGTAGTACAAAAAATGGAACATCTAGAATTGTGAGGCCAGGAGTTGAATTTTATTATTGATAGTTTTTGGTAACTTGAGAGGGAACTTTAGACCTTAAACACTAGGTAGGAAGGCTTTAGGTTTGCCAACCCCATCCCTTCCCCATTATGCATTCAAATCCTTATTTCATTAAAGGAAAAAACAGCTTTTGTATGAGCCTTTATGATGGAGCGGAGGAATGCAAATCTTATAATTAAGAACTCAGTCTTCATTATTAGCCTGCAAATCATACAATAAAATAAACCTGGCAGACATGGCCAACTGTTCATACTCAATTAATTTGGAAATATATTATTCATCTGTTGTGGCTTCTATTGCAGCTGACAGTTTTGCTTCTCTTCAGCTTTATTAAGTATTTCTGGCAAATGGCACTGCCAAAGGGGTTGAAAACCTAAACACAAAGCAATTGTAAATTCAGAGGAGAGGTGAACCGTGTAACCACCTATAGCTTTCTTCCTGAATTGCCTCCTTCATTTCCATGAGGGCTGCAGAGAATCTACTGAGTTGGTATAAAAAACATTTTACATTGTGCTTTCAGGAAGTGATACCTGATTGTAAGGCTTTTTGACCAAGTAATGGTCACAGAGCCGCCGCGAAGGTGACATCCACATTCATCCCAGATTAAAGATAAACTTGTGTTTTGACTTGCCACATGGTCTCTTTATAACTCATCCGGTGTCATTCTTTCAGGATAGGGAGGTAATTGTGCTCTTCATGGCCCTAGACTCCTTTCTTTTTCTTATTATCAAAAAAAGGGGGGGGGACATCTGAGTTTAATTTGTCTGTTTTTACCTAGGTTAAACACAACCTTGGATGGTGTCTTCCTTTTCTTAAAGTATGCAATGTGGTTTTTTCTCCTTAAAAATAGCCCTTGTGTGCCCTTTTATAATTTGCAAAATCAGGACCTGTGTCTGTTCCTGAAAAAGCAGCTGAAATTCTGTAGGTTCCTGGGCTCCTTAAAGATGATCAATAAGATACAGACAGACAGTTTCCTTCAGAACAATTACCACCCATCAAAACAGGCAATTTCGTGATGACATGAATTCAGCAGACTTGCTTCGTGTGTGTATGTGAGGAGAAAAGAGTTTTTAATTCCCTAAATCTGTGTTTTTTGGAAAGGGGTGAGGGTGGATGGTGACAGTTCTTGTTTGAGTGTGTGTGTGTGTGTGCGTCCTGGGGGACAGTAGACAGTCTTTGGATGGGATGGAATAATGGAAGGAATATATGTTTTGGAATAACAAAGAGTGGATCTGTGAGGTAAAATCTGTCAGGCATTTATCAAATGCTTTAAAAGTCAGGCTTCCTTTTTTGGAACCCTTGCCTTAAACATTTTATTGTCCTCAGTCATCAATCATTTCTCAATTCAAATGCTAATCACTTTCCAAATAGACCCTCTCCAGAAGAGCTGCCTATTTGTACTCTGCTACCATCATGCTTATCAGAGAATTCAAGGTTCTGTTTCCCAGGTACAGACAAATACAAGATACATTAATGTACCAGCATAAAATGTAGTTTCCACTCCTAAAACCTCTAGAAAGAAATAGAAGGGATATGGGGCACATCTCTTGCTTTGGTAATATAATTTTACATTGTGCCTGTCACATTGCAAGAACTCAGTAGTTTGTATCTTAAACAAATGAGTATGTAAGCAAACATGAATTTGGGCTCTATTAGAAATGTTGCAGTAGAAACAAAACCAGTAGAAACAAAAGGTGGTTTTACTGGTCACTTAAACCATTCCTTTCTCTTAAAATGAAGTTATACATAATTTACTTCAGGATGATACGAAAAGGAAGTGTTACAGTTGTCTCGTTCAGCTGAGTTATTCATCCCAAAGAGGACAGCTGAGCTCAAAACTAATGTTGTGTCTCTGCTCCCACGTGATAGGCCTGGGTCAAATTAGACGAGCTTTAGATCACACCTCCTCAAGACTGTTGCTTCAGCAGGCCGAGGGCAGTTCCCCAGCTTAGGTGCTTAGATGCTGCACAGATCTGCTGGACAGATGGCAACTTGGTGTCGGGGTGAAGGGAGAGGGTAGAGTAAGGGCTGCATCCTGACAGCCCGAGCGCTGATTCAGGAGGGCATTAATGGCGTCCTACCTTCTAAATTCAGGAGTGCTACGTTTAGATCTCTCTTCTGGGGAGTTCCTCTCCCCATAGGTGTGTCTCTTCGTCATTATTTTCAAAGCTAAACACCTTCCACTGTCTTCTAGTAGTTGATAGGCGTTTTAGGTTGGCTAACTTTCTAAACCGACTGACCTGTTTTTACCCTATTTTACCCTATTACCTCTCCTAGGTAGAAGAGCTTGATAAAGAGATGACTTGGCAAAATAAGAGATTGGGGTTTTTCAAAGGTCTGCTAGCTCAGTTCACGAAATCCATCTAACTCCTTACCTTGCTGAACCTCAAGCTTACTGCCACCTCAGAGGGAGAGGTGCTAGCACCTAGCGCTTAAATTTGGCTTGAGTTTGGATCCTGGTTCCATCATCTTTTGGCTTTGGTGCCTTAGGCAAATCACTCAACTCCTCTGTGCCTCAGTTTCTCCATTTTCTAAATTGGGGTTAATAATAGCACTGGATGTCAGTGGAGAATTGTATTAGATGAGTCAATATGTATAACCATTTTAGAACAGATCCTTACATATAGTAAATACTTGAAAAGTGTTAGCTACTTTTTATTGTCCTTGTGTCTGTCTCCCAGTAGCATTAGATGGTTTCAGCCAGCGGGAAATGTGGCTGCTTGTGGTATCCACAATGACCTCTTCATGGCATTGTAGATTGCTAATGGGGTAGGAGAAGATCAGGACTTAAAGGCACACTCTCTAGAAGGTAATTGTAAGGGACAGGAACCCTAGGTGACACTTTTTACTTCTTTCTTTTCCCATTTCCATATTGGTGACCTGCACGTTTCTAGGAGAAAAAATTAATCAGTGCAGTTTGGGTACTTTTATTCTATCTAACCCATTTTTAAGAATGGGTGAAAGTAAGATGATGCCTAATAGGTAGGGGTTCATTTTTCTCACAACACGGGGAGTCTGGAGTATTGGCTATTGGTCCAGCGGCTGTGGGGTATTACGGAAGAGGCTCTGGAATTCTTGTGGCCTCTTCTTCATATATATTACTTCGTTGTGTGCCCCCTTCCATCTGAGAAAACCAAAGCTTTCCCAGACCTGTCTCCCCCCTACCCCCATCCCATCCCTCATCCAGGCACTTTCTAGTAAGGTCTCACTGGCTAGAATTGGAACGCCTGACAAGCCGTAACTGCAAGGGTGGCTGGGAAAGTTTGACACAAGGTTGTCAAATTGGATTTAAACAGATCATGATCTGTTGCTTGGATCTAGACAGTGACTGAACATTCTCAGGAATCTGCAAAGAAAGTGGTGGCAGTGATTGACATTGGCTAGGCCATTAGCAATATCTTCCAAATCAGCATCCATGTTTACTGCTCTTGCCTATTTCAGTGGTAAGCACTTTCATTTGAACTATATCTTGGTTATTCATCCAAACAAATTTGTAAGTAGGTATCTTATTTTACAGTTGAGATAAATGAGGCAGTTACTAAGTGGTGGGGACAGGATTCAAATTCAGGTCATCTGATATCATGCTGGTGCTCTAACCCACTTTACCATAGTGATTATATTAGAGCTAGAGGCAAAATGATTACCTGGCACCTCCTTGAGAAAATGAAACATGATTTGTCAGGCTCATTATTAGAGAGAAGAATCTCTGGAGTCTCCTATTGTGAGAGTCCTGAGTCGAGAATTACTTGTCACAGCAAGTGACCCAGAATTTCCGTGAAGCTCAGACTTTCTTTGGAGCCCCTAGACAATTTCATATCTGTACCCATTTCAGGAATTCTTTCTTGATCTCTTGTATTCTTCTGCCTAGGATTCTTTTTCTTCTGTCAATTTATGGCAAGTCCCCGTAAAGTATAACTCATACAATGTGGATGACCCTGGACATTTCTTGACTTGTGATTACCCTGATGTAATGACATCTTTTCAAGAAACAGTCACACATAACCAGTGTACCTCCTTTTGGTGTAGGGAGGAGTTCATAGTTCACCAAGAATGCTGTGGCATATTTTCCACCCCAATTGCACTTACACCTGGTTTGAAGCCTAATTATGCCCATCAGCTCTGGGCTGTGTGTCTAGCTGTGCAGCTGCAGGGGGAGTTGGTGCTGTGTTCACTTAAAGGGAACTTAGCAGGACTGTCACAGGGGAGATCTAGGAGCCCCTGGTTTAGATGAGGGAAATGTTAGGGCTTCTTTTTTTGTATTCCTTTTTAGGCAGTTGGAGACCTGAGTACACTGAAGTAAGCACAGTAAAATAATGAGGCTCCAACACCTGCCTGTTGATATTGGGGAAGAAGACACTCTTCCCCTTTATTTCCTCCAACACCACTTCTTAACAGTGGTCCTTCTCCTTTCCAATCCCCATCACAGAAATGAAAAGCCTTTCCACATAACTGAAAGTCATTAGCATGCCAGTGTATGTGTTATCTGGTCTTTTCACAAATTCTCAGAATCTGAGAAAGCTTTAGAGACCTTAGCACCTCTCTCTAAAGCAGGAGTTAGCAAACTTTTTCTATAAAGGAGAAGATAATAAATATTTTAGACTTTGCTGGTCATATGATCTCTGTTGCACATACTTAATTTTGCTACTGTAGCATGAAGGCAGCCATCTATAATATGTAAATGAATGTGCATGGCTCTGTTCCAATGAAATTTTATTTGTGAACTCCGATATTTGAATTTCACATAATTTTCACATATCTGAAAATATTCTTTAAAATTTTTTTCTAGCCATTTTAAAATGAAAAAAACCCTGTTCTTATCTCATGGTTTATACAAAAAGATTTGGTCTGTGGGATGTACTTTGCTGAGTTTTCTTCTAGAGCAAATCTGTCTAATAGAATCGTCTGTGATGGAGAGGCCCTATAATATTAAGCACTTGAAATGTGGCTAACGCAACTGAGGAAGTGAATTTTTAATTTTAGTTAATTGAAATTGAAATTTAATTTTAAGTAGCCACCTACTAATGGCTTCTATATTGGACAGATATAGAACTCTACTGTTTATCTTACCAATATTCACAACTGTCAGCTTTTTTATCTTTTATATCAGAAGTTTAAGTATGTGGAAAAAGTCTGACTGGCCTAGTTAGGGCAAAATCATATAGACGCTTGGCTTCAGGAGCCCCATTATTGGTTGACATCAAGTTGGGAGGGGGGATTTCTTGCTGAAGAGAGCCTGAATATACAACCCAACAGGGGTTTGCTACAGTCTCCCTAAGTCTTTGCCTTCCAAAAAGAGCTCCCAATGGAAAAGGAAAAGAATGACTACAAAATGACATACTCTTGGTAGCAGCAGAGTGGGAGAGAGATTCTGTGGCTGTAATTCAGTTCAGCAGCCCTTAATCCATACTACAGTGTTGACTTGTATAACCTGTCAGAGAATGTCATTGTCATTTTTAAATATGCTACATGTGTAGTCAGTCACAAGTATTATTAATCATCTGCTGTGTCCCGAGCGCAGGGCTAGGTGCCTTCACAAATCATTTCCGATTTATTCTTCATCTCCTGAAAATTTTCACATAGAATGCTGTTTTGCAAACAATTAAAATGAAATCAAATGGCCTCCTCATGAAAATAATACGGATCATCATTCCGTTACGAAAGGCACTTCCAGACTGTATTATGAAAAAGCTCAGACTTTAACCTTATATCAACTTCTGAAACTCTGAAAAAGTTTAACTTTCAGAGCTTTGACCCTACAAAGTAATGGCTTGTTTATCAGCTTAGGGTGCTAGTCCTTCTTGCCTTCTACCTTGGAACTGCCTGGAAACTTCCTTATTTGTGCGGTGTGGTGAGGGGTGGGGATACTCATTCTGAATGACAAATCAGGTAAGGCACCACTGACATTTCATCTGAGACTGAAATGGTAGGAAGGTGCAAGTAAGGAAGATTTTGGAGCAGAGATTTCTAGAAACAGCGAACTTCCTTTGTTAAAGGAAGGAAAAGTGGCTGCAGAAATTTCGAGCATAACACAGCTGGAGGGCACTGAGCGGTGAATTCTGGAGAGGGCCTATGATCAGTCATAAAATGAGGCGTGTTAAGCATTCAGCGCAGATCTGGAAGTTATATTTCATTTAGCACACTCTGCACAAAAATTACATCACTGACTTTGGAGTCAGCACCATTTGTTTATGGCTAAGTTGAAGGTGAAGGATCAACCAATGAACATGCATCCAACTGAGACAGAAAATAGATTGGTAGAATTATGTCCCCAGTTTCCCTCAAGGTGTTGTGGACCAAGTAGTTCAGAAGGAAATGCCTAATGTCAAACTCCACAGGGCATGTAGTTGCCCAGAAACCTCTAACTGCGGGTGAGTTGGATCTCTTTTGGTCTTTTGGGATTTAAAAAAAAAAAAAAATCTCAAAATGCTGATAAATTGAAGGGCTCAGACAACCAAGAGAAACTAGCATATTAAATCATGGAAGATGTAGAGCTATGATAATCTAACAAAAAACGCAGTTTGCTCTGAGCAGAAATCAACAAAAATGCCAAAGAACTAGAAGGTAGAACAGCAACAAAGCCAATCGGAACAAATTACCAAAATTATTAAACCTCTGGAAACCCAAAGAAGCTGTATATGCAAAATAATCTGTAGTCTGATTGCGTGATTGCTGGAGCCCTGCACGGCTACCACAGTTTCGAATCAAATTTGTAAAGGTGCTGCAACAACAGTATTTTAAATTTCTATGAATGAAGGCAAAAACAGGATTCTGTGATAGAGATCATACATTTACTCAATTAATAATGTTTTGAAATATACCTATGAACAGGGAATTTGCAAGGTAGTATTTTCCATGGTTGACATCGAAACCATTCTGAGCACACTTCTTTACAATGGTAAAGTGGAGATGGAAATTGTCACTGCAAATGCAGGCAGAGTTGGCAGTACAGATAGAATGTGGCTCTGATGGTCCCTTCAGCATATCAGTCCAGTCATACAGGACATTGGCTTGAGGTCTTCACCCAGCTTTTGAGCATTGGCACAAAGATGGTGTGATAGCACTATCAAATGTAATTTACTTACTTCATTATGGGTATCAAAGTTTCTAGAAACCAAGCATTACTGTAGAGAGTAAAGACTTGCTGTTATGAAACTATTTTTTATTTTTGAAAATGCAAAATTTCCATCGCTACCAATAACAGTAGCTTAATAGTATGTAATACTGAAAAGTTTGATAATTCCCAGAAAATGTTGGCAGGATTTTAAGACCTTCTTATGGTTACTTAAGGAAATGTAAGCTAATAAATGCGTATTTGCCAACAACGCAGGGTAGATATAAAGCCTAGAAATTACCAGGTTTTAAGTTTTTCATGAAGATCTAAGGTAGCTAGTTTTCGTATCTGATTCATCACAAATATTTTGTTTTATTTTCAAGCATTGCAGAGCCTCCTTGACAGCACTGAGAACATACAAATGGTGCAGGAAGGGGTTACGGTAGCGAACGCAGATTGAGGTGTGGGTATGGAGAGAGACGGGGCATCCATGTTCCACAGTCCATTGTATCTTTTTATTTCAGAAATAGAATTAGAAATAAAAAATAAGCCACTGTACTTACCTCAAGCACCAATGATGACTGTGGCCAAAGAACAATATGTGATTTCCTCGTGTAAATAGTAATTATCATTTTCTTTCTAGTGCAACTATTTTACTGTACCTGCTTGGCTTTCTATTTTTTTGCAAGTTTCAAAATAAACAAAACACCCCTGTCTGTTGTTTGCCAAGTGGTTGGTTCTCGCCCACTTTAGTTCTGCTGCTTCTGATGAACCTCAATCTTAACTTTACAGCTGACTTGTCTCCAGCTCGCCCTTGTTCCCTAGATGGTGTAGCTTTCAAGACCTACTTCTCCTGACATTGCAATATTCATTAGCCTTAATGACTTCATAGCAGACACACTTGACCTTTTTAACCTGAAAGGGTAAACCCAGTTCTCAAATACTTCTGGGCAGTCCAGGGCTAAAAGAAATTTCTTTTCTGCAATATGGCAAGATGAAGCTCAATACCTATCCTTAAAGTTAAAAAAAAAATCCATATTTGGCTCTAAATTAATTCAGTTTTAGAAAATGCTCTTCTCAGGATGCGTTGGTGGCTCAGTTGGTTAAGCATCTGCTTTCGGCTCAGGTCATGATCCCAGGGTCCTGGGATTGCGTCCTGCACTGGGCTCCCTGCTCAGCTGGTTTTGCGCGCGTGCTCTCTCTCTTTCTCTCTCTCTCTCTGACAAATAAATAAAATCCTAAAAAAAAAGAGAGAGAGAAGAAAATGCTCTTCTGTTTTTCACACAATTTTAGGCTCTTTCTTTTAGCACCATGCACATAAAGTTAGAAGTAAAGTATTAAGGTTGAGGATACCACGTGAGAGATGAATTATGGTGAAAATAACTGTTCAAGGAGAGCGAAGGTAGTTTGAAGTCCACACATTTATAATCCTCTATTTCCCACCAAAGGAGGATTCCGCCAGGAATATCATATGATATAAACAGGGGAAGGAAGGCTTTCCACGGACCACTGAGCAGTCATTTTCTGGTAACCAGTTCCTGTCTTCTGCTGTTCCTGTAATCTTTTTTTGACAAATGAGAACAAGTTTTCTTCACTTTTTTGACACCAGAGAAATTTGATGCCCCAAATATTGACTTTTTAATGTAATTGCAATTTTATTTGATGGGATTTCAAAGAAACAAGAGTAATAGTTCTGTATGTCAATTCAAATGTATGCCCATTAAAAGACTCGGGGATGCATACACATGTACACACACACAAATACTATTTTGGAATGGAATGAAGTGATTCTGATGGTTTTAGATTTCGTCTTTAGAAAGATCATCAATTATTTAAGTTTGGAATGCAGCCCTCCAGGAGACAATGTAATCTATAAGTGGCTGAGATTTTCAATTATACCTGGTGATTTGTCAAATGTTCACTTCACTTAGCATAAGTGTTTATTGATAATTTTTATAATCACTAGGTTACTCTGTCTGATCCTTTTGATCACATTTTTCTTTTATTATTTATACCTTTAAGTACAATTAGTGGTTGCTCATCATTTTAAAAGCTATTTAATATCCTTTAAATATGCATTTTTATTTACTTATTATTTTATTTTATTTTTTAAAGATTTTATTTATTTATTTATTTATTTGAGAGAGAGAGTGAGATCATAGGAGCAGGGGCAGAGAGAGAAGGAGAAGCAGACTCCCCTGCTGGGCAGAAAGCCTGACACGGGGCTCGATCCCAGTACCCTGGGATCATGACCTGAGCCGAAGGCAGATGTTTAAGTGACTGAGCCACTCAGGTGCCCCTAAATATGCATTTATAAATGCCCTTGGCTGGCTTGAATGCCTGTGTGTGTGTGTGTGAAATTCTTCCTAAATAGCCACAATATAAGAATAAAGCATTTAATACTGACTTAAATACACAAACTGCTCAATTCAAACCTATGTAAATCATCTTGGGTTCAATTATGTTTATTCCATCTGTTTTTATCGTCTGCTGTTACAATAATTTATCATTTCTACATGGCATTAAAATGTAAATGAATCAAGAGAGGAAACACATCTGTGGACTGTTAGTTAATAAAACTACATTGGGCAAGTGAACTAAGTCATAATGATTAATTAAATTTCACTGCCCATATATGCTTGTAATTGTATATTTAGTGTGCATTTGCATAATCACATAATGGGATCTATATGATTCATGCTTTGCTTAGCATAATCTGGATGCACAAATTACCAAACTTAGAGTTGCTTTTAAAGGTATCACAAAGACATTTTACTTTTTTCAGGAAATGATAATATAGAAAGTAAATTAAAAAAAAATTTTTATGAGAGAACAAATCTACACCTTTATTTATTTACTTTTCATTAAGTTTAAATCCTTGAGGGGTACAGCATCACATAGATTCTGTGGCCAATGGCTTTAGCTGGAAGGTTTCTTTGGAATTCGACATGAACTGTGCCACTATTTCCATGAGCACGAGTTCCTTTTCCCCCATTTACTCTAGCTTTGTTCCGTTTGCCACCAGGGGTCACTGTGTGGTTCTTTACTTCATACACATAAGCACATCTCTTGCCTAGATAGAATTCAGTTTCATCTAGAGCATAAACCCCTTCAGTCTTAAGAAAAGCTGTGTGCTCCCTCTGGTTCCAGACACCCTGCTTACAGCTAGCAAAAATGGCCTTGGACCACAGCCTTCCAGACATAGTGTCGTTTTAGGAGTCCTGTTCCTAGCAGGCCTCCACAGGTGGGCACCCTGCACAGGCTTCCAAACACAGCTTCAAAAACCCTTTCTGTCACGTCACGTTGTGCTCTTCCCTCAAGTATCATTTTCCTCTGTTCTTTAGCCTGTCTGTCACTATTCTCACAAGATGGTGGAAAGAGAAAGGCTAAAAAAAGAAAGTGTTTTTTTTTTATATATATATATATATAAGTTACACATTCTTTTTATCTTTTTAAAGATTTATTTATTTATTTGAGAGAGAGAGAGAGTACAAGCGGTGGGGAGGGATAGAAGGATAGAGAGAATCTCAGGCTCCCTGCCCAGCACAGAGCCCAACACAATCTCTTAACCCATGAGAGCGTGACCTGAGCCAAAACCCAAGAGTCAGACCCTCTACTGATTGAGCCACCCAGGCGCCCTTATTAGTTACACATTCCTAAAGTTCAGCAAAGTAACTGACTGAAAAGACATCAGCTCTGGCTTCAACAAGTTCTGGCTTTGTTCTTTGAAATCCTGCTTTTAAAAGTATGCTGGTAGTATATTTAGTAGGTTTTTATCAGGGAAAGGTTTACTTTTTTGGAAAGGTGGTGTGAGCTGGTCAGATTACGTATTGTTCTGAGCCAGGTTGTATGTCTAGGGCCCCTCACTCATAATATTTTGTGATTGAATCACATTCCAATCAGTCTAATCCCCAAATTAATTTAATTTTAAAAAATGAAGCCTTGTTTTAGAACCATATCCTGGGGCAACATTGTGCATACTGGCCTTAAACTCATAGATATATACGACTTCTAGCGTTTGCTGCAGGTGACCGGGGACAATTTTCCAGAGTGATGTGCTGTAGACAGCAGTCTCTAGACAAAATCTATTCTTGGCACTGTCCATCTTCACCTCCTCAAAACCTAGTCCTCTCCAGCTGCCCTCTGATTAGCAGTTCAAAATATCTCACCGCAAGTTTGAATGACAGAGACTTAACTTCTGAGGTACATTTGCATATTGAAAAGAACCTTGTCATTTTGAATAAATTTTGAAAATGCCAGTCTGTTCAAACCACTCCTCTGCCTGATGTCCTTTCCTGGCTCCTCAGTGCATCAAGTTCAAATCTAAATTCCTCAAGGCATTTAGCATTGTGTCCTGGCTGTTTCATCATGTGGTCATCTTGGCTTTCTTGTTCTACCTTCCTCGTCACTTACCAATGATCCTTCTGTGGCTTAAGAATTGGATTGCCAAGAAACCTCAAGTGAACACAAGTTAAGTGTTGCATTCTTTTTTAAAAATGGACAAGTGATATCAGGGACTAGACTGTCTCAGTCTCATAATTAGATTCCTTCTTTGCTGATGCCAGATTAAGGAGCAGGTCAGTTGGGTGGCTAGTCCGGGTACCAGTCAATTGAAGATGCTAAAATGTGATTAGAGTAAATTGGAAATAGGAAACCAGTTAATTCAGGAACCTAAGAGTAATTCCTTTAATAAGTGGGCAAAAATAAATAAAAAAAAAATGTTTCTCCTTCCAAAGGGGATGATGCCTTTGTATGAAAATAAAAGTATAGCAGAGCACTGGTACTACACACTGGCTTATCCACTGAGCACTTTTCATGGGTAGAGGAGATTCAAGTTGCAAGTTGAAGTGATAGGGCAAATTAGCAACCCAGAGAACAATCAGATAAGGACTTAGCTGAAATACAATGAACTGTAAAAAAAATTTTTTAAAAATTAAAAAAGGAAAAGAATACAAATTCCTTAGACTTCATTAGGAATGACTGAGTTTGTTTTGGTATTTAAATTTTAAGCTCTTTTTGGAAAATATATGCCCCTGTCAAAAGTAATCCTTCTCAAAAGTTTAAGAAAAATCTGCATGCAGAACAAAATCTATAGAGAAGATATTTCCCTGGTAATAAAAGAATAAACCAACTAAGTAAAAGAAAAAACAAAAAATACTTTAAATAAATATTTTGAATAGGCCTGATTGGGGAAAATAAAAGTCTGTAATAAGTTAAAATGCTATGTTACAGCAGTGTGTTTAATAATTACTTATTTTAAACATAAAGAAGGTATGCAGCTTTGATTAATATATTTCTCCCTTAACCTGCTAAACATTGAATTCTCTTTCCTCCTGAGTCTCCTTGTTGGCAGGAACAACTCCTCTTCTCCTACCTAGCCTTCTTTATTTTTAAACATTTTACTCCAAATTAATTTCAAATCTACAGAAGATTACAAAAATAGTACAAAGAGTTCCTCATGCATGTCATCCAGCCTTTCTGTGAAAAATGCTCCTGACATACCATTGGTAGGCTCATGGAATGACTTATTCAGAATAAAGTTATCCCACACAATTGTGTATACGACCAAGGAAATAATTCACAGCAGAATTGAGCCAGAGGGCCACAGAATCCTTCAGACATACATTTACCTTGTCACCCAGAAAAACTTGGGTTCATAGAACTATGAACTAGCCTACTGAAAACCCAGTATGTCTCTAGCTGTCTGTGATACACTGTGTGTTGGTGGTGCTGTCCTACAAGATGCCGTATGTGCTTTGAATTGGTCGCTAATATCTAGCTCTATTTCTCCCATAGCCAAAGAGGGTTTCTGATTATGTTTGGCCAAAGAGAGGACCTGCCAGAACACTGGCAAGAGGGGTTGGGAAGAAGCCCACGGTGCTTCTAGTGGTGTTTCACACCGAGCCTTCATCTCCTCCAAGGTTCTAGATCCAGTCACAAAGCCACTCCCTCCTGGTTGCTTCCAGCTCTGCCTGTTTCCAGCTCATGCGTGCAGGCTTTCTCTCCCTGCCTCTGGTAATACTATCTGCTCTCTTTGCTCACCTGCCCTAAAAATGGTAGCAACTTCTTGTTTTCTGGTCACCTTAACTTTTCTTGTTTTCAGCTCTTCCCACATCTCTGTAAGTGGTTACCTTCTCTTGACCTACCTGGGTTAAATTACATTTTCCTTGTCTTTACCTAATGATACACTGGATCAGCCTAATTTGTAGATGCCTTTTAAGCACCTTTATAGAAAGTAAGTTATAAGTCTTGTTACTGGTTATGTTGATAGAATTATATTTTCCAAAATGGAACAGATTAATGATAAGAAATTCAGAGTGATTTTTGATAACCAAATCCTGTGGAATCACAAATCACAAAAAGTGGTGCAAACCCATCATTTTCTCCATATTCTTGCCTTATTCTCCCTAGTTACATGCAGTTTCACCAATGCTCATAAATATTTGAAGTGATTAAGTGAAAAAATTCTTAACAGTCATTTTCTAATGATTTGAGATTTAAAAATAGACCCGACAAGACAAGAGTAGGGGGCTTGGTTGAAGCATAAATCTTAATGTTTTTTCTGCCCCCGTAAACCAGTTGAAGGACATGATCTTCTCATTATGATCCAAATTTGCCCTGGCTTTAGCAGGAGTTATGCACAAATCCAGCTGGAGAAGAGGATCTTAATTTTTTAGCCTCTCAGTGGGTACTTGTCTGGATCTGCTTTCTCAAGGCTAAATGATACTCCAAGGTGCTTTCAAGATCAGAATTGAAAAAGTCTCTAAACCCTTGACATGTCTGTAGGAAGCCTTTGGGGTAGGTCATTGTTTTTGAAAACTGCCTCATATTTAAGCAAGGCAAAATAAAATCTATGTGTAGGAACAATACAATTAACAAAACTATTGATATCTCTAAACTTTGGATACAGTTTATCATGGAAATTGTTGTGTCGATTCATCTTTATTGTTGGTGTTTTTGAAAGGCTGCCACAGTTGCAGCTGGAAGTTTTTCTTACACAAGATTTAAATAGTGAAGAACTTATTATTTTCAGAATAAGAGTGTCAGTCATCAGTGGACATTCTCCTTGCGTTTTCTAAAACAAAATGGAAAATTCTACTTGCTCTGTGCTAATCACCATGCTGTAGGTAGTGTGATGTGGCCCAAAGGCCCAGTGGAAAGTTCTCACCCATCGTTGGGGCTCAGGGGAATTGTGTTTCTCTTTTGGTTTTTCACTATATATTCAGGAAATGGGCCCCTTGTGGCCTGAAAGAATTAACGTGTCCCCTGAACCACCCAAATTACCCCCAGGGAGTGACTTAGAACTGTGGAAAGTCTGGCTCCCCATCTTTGAAGAGCTTTGAGCAAGTTGGCTGAAAGCAATTGCCAAGAAGCAAGTAGAAATAGATGCTATTTATTGAGGTGTTGACTATGTTTATCAGATGAGCCTGTTAACCACAGAGGATGTTCAAAATTTTCAGCAAATAAACATTCAAGCCAGATTATTTTTGTGTGTCCATCTCTCTTGGCATATCCGTGAACTCACACAGGCATCATTTATAGTGTGCATCTTCTCTTAATTCAGGAAAATTTTCTTCTGTTCCTTTTCTGTTGTTAGGGAGGCAAGAAAGTGGGTGGAATTAGAGAGCCCAGTAATGTTGAAGAGTCAGTGTTAAGAATGAAGGAATGGAGAGATGCACAGTGTATAGATGAACGAGTCCAGGACTTGAAACACAGCAAACCCAAGTCACTATAGGATTTGAATTCACATTAAAAACATGACCTGGTAATGTGTTTTGATTCACATCCATTTTCCTACTTTTGGGCCATTTCCCTTTTTTTCTCTGCAAATCTAAATATTACCTACTTCTGAAAACACAGTTCAGAGCTCTCCCTGGAGTCTTCCGACAACAGGTGCACATACAGACGTCTCTATCCTCAGAAATCTCATTGTTCCTATGGTCTGTATCACTCTGAGACAAAGTGTTAGGTATTCAGTTATACTCGATCAATGTTGGTGGAATGAATCAAGGAGAAAGTTAATCTTTTGTTACCTTGCATTGTGTTTGAAAATCACATCCTTTCCATGTTATTTGCTTTTCTCTGTTTAAGCCTTATTTCCCTTTCCAGACTATAAACTCATTGAAAGCAGGGATTAAGTTTTGTATCACTTGGTTATTATTCACGAGGCCTTCCTTCTGCAGTCCTCAGCATATATATACTGACACCTATATATTGGTTATTGATGACTCCTGTCACGATACATCAACTCATGGTTGGCCTGGGGCATTCTAAGGTGATTCACTGCTCTTCGCTAGTATTGGTCCTCCATCAGGTAGCAAGTGATTCAGCACCCGGAAGCCTGGGTGATTGCCTTGTTAATTTTCCATGAAAAAGACTCACTGCTTAGCATTGATTTGATCTGTATTTCTTCAGACATAATGTTGCTCCTCTGAGTTTGGTGGGTCATAATTTCCCATTATGTTGTCACTTTGAAGGATGTAGTATCTTAGAAATTCCGTTCTTGGTAAAAATATTTTGTTTCAATATGATTTTTTGCCCCATAGAGCAGAGCTTCTAAGTGATTTAAAGCAGGCTCACAACCTTTATCTGAAGCGTTTGTATTTCTCTCCTTGCATCTGCCCTTAGAAATTACAAGAAGTTCAGAAATGGAAATAGGTTTGTGTAATTTGCTCAGAGGCCATTGGTAGGTTTGCTACTGCAAGTTTTTGGAAATTTAAGTAAGTGAAGATGGTTCTTATGTTTTCAGAAAAAGCTTCTTTGTTCAATGGCTCAGTATTGATAAAAGCCTTTCATCAGTTACAGAACAAGGCCTACTGAGGGCTCAGAGTTCTTTTGTGACTTGGAAGCCAACACAAGCAAGAAAATATTCTTTAAAGGTTCCTTTGTATCTAGCCAATCAAGCAGACCTATGACGGAGTGCCTTCCATGTGCTCCTGGGTAAATACAAATCAGGCACAGGCTCTGCCTCTAAGAAGCTAATAATCTGATGCAGGAGAAAGAGTATACTTATTAGCGCCTGAAAAACTGCAATAAGAAATGCATCTAGAGGAAACGGAGTTACATAGAGCAGGGAATGATTATTTCTCTTTCGAGTTACCAGAAGGGCAACTGACAGTAAAACCCTTTTGGAAGGAGGCAGCTCTTTTTTTTTTTTTTTCTTTTAAGATTTTATTTATTTGACAGAGAGAGAGACAGGCAGCGAGAGAAGGAACATAAGTAGGGGGAGTGGGAGAGGAAGAAGCAGGCTCCCAGTGGTGGAGCCTGATGCAGGGCTCGATCCCAGAACACTGGGATCACACCCTGAGCCGAAGGCAGACGCTTAATGACTGAGCCACCTAAGGCGCCCCTGGAAAGAGGCAGCTCTTGAATTGGATTTTGAAATTGGAAAAGGAAAGGTCCAGACAGAACACAGGTGTGTGTATGAGTGTGGCTTGGGGCAAGAGCATGAACAGGGGAGCATTCCAGGAGAGGCAACATGATTTGCAAATGACAGGAGCTGCCCGATGATGTGGACGATGATGTGAACGTGTAAACAATATGGCATGCTTCAGATGCTGTAAGCTGTTCTGAATTGCTAGAGCAGAAAGCGTGAGAAAGGAGTAGCAGAGCTAAGTTTGGAAAATCAGTCCATCCGTCTGTATTGTAATGGGCTCTGCATGTAATGCTGGAGAATTTGGATTTTGTTCTGTGGGGAACTGGAGTCCAGTGACGGACTAGAAATAGGAGAGGCATGATCAGATTTTCATTTTAGACATTTTACCTGTGTGGCTAAGAAGTTTGTCAAGGGACACAAATAAGGGCAGGGAGCCTAAAAGGGAACTCTATAGTAAAGTTTATGCAGGAGAGTAGCGCTCACTGCCCCTCCAGTTAGAGAAAATTAAGAACTGTTTATTGATTTCAGTGACATTCTTCTTCTTGGTAGAATTGTGCATTTTCTGGGAAAGAAGATAAAGTTAATTTATCTTGGTTGGAAACGTTTCTTTATTCTCAAATGTATCTTACTAATTGTTACGTAGATATCATTCTTTACCCTGTGTATGGACTTCAGTTTTAAGATCAACCTTACAAATTCATATAGAAGACAAGCTATGGTAATAGCAAAAATATTTTTTAGTTAATAAAAATAAAATCCTTTTGTTTTTACTGAAAATACCGAACATTTCTTCTTGTGTGTATGACTGTAGGAATCTCAAATACTCTAGGACAATTTTTCTTAGATTGGAGTAGCATTTCAAAATAACTAGACTGGGCCTTATTTACAATTATCAAACATTCAGAAACTTCTGAGAAATAATAGTCTTCTGTCAATGGAAAACCATTTAAAAACTAGGTCTGTGTATAACAATTTAGGACTTCAATAAATGATGAAACCTTTTATCTAGAACACAAATGTTACATCCATTTTAGGATTGTAAAGGTGGTTCATAGGTGTAATAGTCCAAAAATAGTTTTATTTTTCCAGGGTAAGTTATTTAAAATTTGTAAGAAGCTTGCTTCTTACTACTATTAACACATTTTTAGTGCATTTTAAAAGCATAAGTAGCCTAAAATCTTTTGTACTTTTTTCAGTGCCTGTCATCAAATAGTTCATGGAATGAAACTTTATTAAGTGGTACTGATGTATCAGAATATATATCATATTCAATTCCACTTGTATCAGTAATAAAAATATTCACCAGCACATGCAAAATAGAGCACAATGGATGGTTTTCTATGACTTTCTATTTTAAAACACATCAAAGACTTAATTGAGCATTATGGGCAGTTTTCTTCCAACCCATAACAGCATGAAAAAACAAATGTAGCAAATAATAGCAAAAGCTTATGTAGGACTTTCCAGTCTTTACCAATATTAATTCATTCGAGTCAGCTGGTGTATTATACTATAAATTATGTCATCATATATAGAATTCACGTCCCAGTAGTTGTGAAAGCCAATAATTATAGTCAAGGATAGTCTCAGTTTATGTCCAAAAAATAATACTGAGGACTCCTGAATAGTTGAAATTATGTGTATGATCAATGTGGTCTGCTTCTCAAACTTAAAACAACAAATGCAGTTACTCCTCATATTGTCACAGATGCTTCATTGACCCCTAAACTTTATACTAGCATGGTGTCTAGCATTTGCATCAGGAGCACGGTCTCCTTCGCCATATTGCTCCAGGAACGTGAGAACTCACTTAATCACGGTGTCACTGTTGATGCCAAGTCTCTGTGGTCCCATGGACACTTAGTCCAGGTGTGGTTCTTCTATGGGAAAAGTTTGAACTCCACCCAGAACCCCCCTGCCACATTATAAGCACTGCCTAAAGGCCTCAACCCTCATTCTCCCAGGACCACAGTTCTTTAGCCATGTTTAGCCATTTTTCCTTGTTGTTCCTAGTCACCACACCAGGCTGGCTGGACCCTGAAGGTTTTCCAGCATTAGAATTGCACTGTTCTGAAATCGGCTCTTCCTCTGTAATCTTAGTATGAAGCCAGTGTCACCAGCCTTGATGGTCATATTATTTTAAGGGTCCCATAACCATATACTGATTCCGAACTATGGTCAGGTTTAACTAATACATCCTGAAAAAATTGCTCTGCTTTAAAATTTCAGAGAGTAGAAATTAGGCTTTAAATGCTTTTTAATTCTAAAAGATTCTTGGGTCCCACAGATTGGCCTTATTTTGCCTTATCGGTAATTTCTGAGTATAAGGGTAAGGTAGTAGCAGCCCTCACGTACACCCTAATTCAAAGAGTGGATGCATGTTTATTCTAAATTTGTATTTAAACTCCTTAAGTGACCATTCCAAAGATAAAGAATAAACCTCTTATTAAAAATAAACCAAACCACGTTATACAGTGTCACACCTGATGTAGGAAAATGTTGGGGTTCAGAGTTGACAGCTAAGAAAGAATTCTTGAGACACCATCAGTGCCAAAAGGTGGTTTTATTAAAACACGGGGATAGGACCCCGTGTGCAGAAAGAACAGAGCTGGGGTTGTGACAAGTGACTGATCATACACTTTCAAGTTGGGAAGGAGTTAGGGATAACATAAATCTCTAAGGAATTTTGGAAGCAAGGTTTCCAGGACCTTGAGGGGGCTAGCTATAGTTAGGAGGAGGTCATTTATTACTGTCTAATAAAACCCTAGTCATGACACCCTTCAGATGTATATCAGTGGGCCATATACTTGGGGGATGATTGCCATCATATATCTGGGGGCGGGGGAGGGTAGAGAGAAAGTTTCCAAAGGAATTTTTATATGTTAAAGAAGACTTACAGGATCCTGGGGGTCTGGCTAAGATTGCCTCTTGCCCTTAGCAATGTAATAACATTGAGGCCCCTGAGTTCCTAGAGGAAGGTCACTCTGCTTGTTTCAAGGACTTGTCAATGGGCTGTAAGGAGTAAGGAAATTCAATTTTTCTTTTGCCTTTGTTTCCCACATGGACATCAAACCAAATTAAACCACAGACAAAAACAAAACAAAACATCCCAAACCATATCAAAGTACATACTTACAAGCAAGGTATATGATTTCTTGGGTTGCCCATCTCTTTTGACTTAAAGATATTCTATGTCCTCCTGAACTGGATTTGAATTCAAAATCCATAATCCCAAATAGGGCATACAGTTTCCTTTCGAAATGACCCTTTGCTCCTCTACTGCTTGGGAATGAAGATTTAGCTTTCTTTAAGCATTGTTAAGCCCTGTAAAATCCCCCTTCCATTCTTCTTTTTATAGAGAAGGGTAATAAAAATAGGGAGGGGAAGGGCAAGATGCCTGTGTGTGTGTTCCTTACTATTGGGCTCAAAGGCTGCAGAAACTACAAAAATTTCAGAACAATTCTGGGAGGGAAGGAGACAAGGTAAAAATGTCTCACAAAGTGGTCTCACCGAGTTGAATCACTTATGGTTTTTATATTCCCTGTGATATTGTGATTTATACATAGAATTATATATTTGGTCTTTGTTTCCATTTCTGGCACAAGGCTTCTAAAACTGTTGGAATTTTCTATGTGATAAGAGCAATAAAGCCTTTTGCTGGGTAAATGAGGTGATTTTTAGAATGCACCTGAATGGGGGCTTGTTGCCAGTGATTAGAGGATTGGAACTTCAGTATCACCCTGAACCTCTGGGGAGTGGAGAGGGGCTGGAAGCTGGAAGTTGAGTTCTATGTCCAGTGGGCAATGATTTTTATCAATCAGACCTAGGTAATGGAGCCTCCATCAGAACCCAAAAAGACAGATTTCAGAGAGCTTCTGGGTAAGAAATAATAGTATATAAATAGTGTGTGTATATATAATGAAAAAATATATAAATAATAATAGGTGATCACATGGAAATGTGGGGAGAGAAGGGTACCTTGAAAGGACATGAGAGCTCCATACCTTACCTTTCTCTTACACCTAGCAGTTCCTGAATTGTATGCTTTTGTAATAAACTGGTGATCCAGTAAATAAAATGTTTCTCTGAGTTCTATGAGCTGCTCTAGCAAATTAATGGAACTTGAGGAGGGGGTTGTGGGAACCTTTGATTTATAGTCAAGTGGGGACTGTCTTGTAGAATTGAACGCTTCATCTGTGGGATCTGATGCTATCTCTGGATAGATAGTGTCAGAATTGAGTTGAATTGTAGGACACCCAGCTGATGTCAGAACAATTACTTTTTTGGTGTAGGCAACCCCCTCTGCCCCCTCACCCGCCAATTGGAAATTAGGTCTCAGAACACCCTAATAGACCCCTCCAAAGAGCAGCATTTGACATATGAAATGAAAACCAGAAGCCTATATTTTGAGACAGTTGTTCAAACCAAATCAGTAACAAGAACTGTTTTGCTTTTTTTTCCTCTCTGACTTTGGGCTGAACTTACTATTTTCTCAGTATTCTAGGCACTTTTCTCCCTCATTCTCTCTTAAGCTAATTTTTTCCCTTAATATATATATATATAAGGTGATATGTATTATTAAATAACATTTTTATCATGTATAATATTTTAGCTAATGCCTTAATATTTTCAGCTAGTGTTTTAGCTAATGCCTTTCTTTCTCTCCTCTGGCAGCCTAGAAAGGAGAATTTATAGTGCAGGTAAAATGTGTACGTTTTGACTAACATAAATAATATCCTATTATAAATTTTCACACACCCACTGCCATCTACAGTCTGTTAAAGAACAAAAATTCAAATGAGTTCATTTGAAGATCTAATTGGCTTTATCAAGTGATTCACAAATTGGGCAGCATCCCATCTAGCAATTAGAGAGATGCTCCAGTGGAGTCACACAACACGGAAGGTGTTTATCGGAAAGGAGGCTGGGCGAGGAAGTTACTAGCAAAAGAAAAGGATTGTTGAAGGCCAGGACTTCTTTGGCTAAGGGAATGGCAGATTCTCTCACTAGGTGCCCTGCCAACATTGCTGAAAGGTCTTCAGACAACTAAATAAAAGTGCTCCCTCCTGAGGTATATTTTAAGTTTTAATTGACATGATTTCTTGATGAAGGAGCAGATTTCTATCAGATGGCATGTTTACTATTTTACATAACATTTTAATCATGGTATGTTAGTCATATAGCTAGGACTCAAAAGATGATACTGACTAAAAAAAATTATAGCTGACCCCTTTGAGGTTGGGGTTGGGGTACCAACCCCTACACTGTTGAAAATCCATGTATAACTTTTGACACCCCCCCTGAATTTAACCAGTAGTCTACTGTTGACTGAAAGCCTTACCAATAACATTAACAGTTAACACATATTTTGTATGTTATGTGTGTTATATACTATATTTTTACAATAAAGTTAGAGAAATGAAATTTTATTAAGAAAATTGTAAGGAAGAGAAAATATAGTACTGTACTCTGTATGGGAAAAAATCTGGGTTTATTTTATTTTGTTTTTTAAAAGATTTTATTTATTTATTTGACAGAGAGAGAGCACAAGCAGGGGGAATGACAGGCAGAGGGAGAGAGAGGGAGAAGCAGACTTCCTGTTGAGCAAGGAGCTCCATGTGGGGCTCAGTCCCAGGACCCTGGGATTATGACTTGAGCTGAAGGCAGAGCCTTCACCGACTGAGCCACCTCGGCGCCCCAAAAATCTGGGTTTAAGTGGACCTGTGCAGCTCAAACATGTATTCAAGGGTCAGCTGTATTGCAATTTTGGTGTCTCAGGTATTAGTGTTTAGACATTGTGGTTCAGTAGCTCAGTCACCTACTATGGAAAACTGGTTTGCTCTATGAAGTAATAGAAATGTGGGAGGAAATGAGCAGGCAATTTTAAAGCTCAATATACTCAGTAAAGGATTTTTAAAAAGGTGCTTTGACTTGTAGCTGAGACGTTAGAAAATCCTGTTCCAAAAAGGTCAGTGAAACACAGGTATTTTGCTGTGATGAGGATTTTTTAAAAGTATATGGCTCTTGAGAGAGAGGAAATTCCAGAAATAAAATCCTGATTTGACAATCTTCATTCATTCCAATGAGGAAAAAAAAAAAGGAGGCTATTCTTAAAAGTGTTTCTTCATGATAAAAGTTAGAAATTTGAAAATAATGGAAACTATAGAGAATTATATAAAAAAATAAAAAATATTACTCATTATCCTACCAAATGAAGGTGGAATACTTTTTAGATTTCTTTTTGGGCTCTTATGTGAGAACATACTAAAATTTTGTTTTCAGCCTTTTTTTTTTTTTTTTTAAGATTTTATTTATTTATTTAACAGAGACAGAGACAGCCAGCGAGAGAGGGAACACAAGCAGGGGGAGTGGGAGAGGAAAAAGCAGGCTCACAGTGGAGGAGCCTGATGTGGGGCTCGATCCCATAACGCTGGGATCACGCCCTGAGCCGAAGGCAGACGCTTAACCGCTGTGCCACCCAGGCGCCCCTTGTTTTCAGCCTTTTTAAAAGGCATATCATTATAGAAAACACATTTCACCACATTATTAAAGTTGATAAAAATGCCATTTTTGGATAACGTATGAAGCTACCAAATTGATGTACCACTTTTAATTTTATTATTATTATTTTTAGATTTTACTTATTTTATTTGAGAGAGAGAGCGAGAGAGAGAATGAAAAAGCACAAGCAGGGTGAGTGGCAGAGGAAGAGGGAGAAGCAGGCTCCTGTCTAAGTGGGGAGCCTGTCTCAGGTGGCGCTCCATCCCAGGACCCTGGGATCGTGACCCGAGTCAAAGGCAGACACTTAACTGACTGAGCCACCCAGGAACCCCTTTGATTTTATTATTCAAAAACAACAATAACAACAACAACAAACTTTTAATGATTATTTTCCAACACACATAGATATAGAGGAAACAGTATAACAAATGCACAAGTTTTGGCACTAATCACAATATATATATCAGATAATTTTTTTTATGAAACTAAAATACCATTATCATATCTTAAAAAGGTGGCAATAATTTCTTAATTTATGCAATACTCAGTTTATATTCTAATATCTCCAACTGTCTCAACAAATATTTTATTTACAGTTGGTTTGTTAAAATAGAAGCCAACACTGCATTTGGTTGTTATGCATGTTAAATCTCATTTTATTTCTAAGAAGCTCCCAGACCCCCACTTCTTATGTCATTTATTTGGAAAGAGACTAGGTTATTTGTCCGATAGTGTGTTCCACATTCTTGATTTGACTGATTGATTCATCATGATTTGTTTTTCTTCCCCTTACCCCTATATTTACTCTAAACTAGTAGTTGTATCTAGAGACTTGGTTGGAGTCAGGTTCAATTTCTTTTTGTCAAGGATATGTCATAGTTCGTGTTGTTTCCTCCTTACTGCATTGCAGTCAGAAGCCCGGACCATCTGGTTGCCCACGTTTAGCCATGTTAAGATAGATCAGGTGTCAGCCCAATAGAGCTTCCCTCAATCTTTCTTTTTAATCCTTTTAACATCCATTGATGAGGATTGGCTAATTCCATAACTTCGTTAGGGATTACAAAATGTTAATTTTCTAATTCTACCTTCCCTTCTGTGTTGGTGATCCACCAGGAACTTTCCCTCACTAACAGTTTGGTTTCTCCTGACAAGAGTTTGTACAGATGAGAGCTGATTCTTTCCCTGTATTTCTCACTTTTTCTGATGAGTTAATGCCTGAATAATCTTTAATGGTGACCAAAGAGGTGTTTTGCTTTTTCTAATTTCACGATGCATGAATGCACTTTCATATACAGTTTATATTATTTTTGATATTCCAGTTGCCTGTCTTTGATCAATGGAATTCCTTTATGTTAGCTCCTGCATGTCTTTGATATGACCCTGTTTATATTGGATGTCTTCCAGATGGAAGTTTTTGTAAATTTCTCTGGAATTTTTGAGTGTTGTGTTTGCTGTAGTTACTCTGACTAAATAGAACCATAGAATTTATTTCTAAAAGGAATACAATAAGTTTTCTGTATACCTACATCTTCATCAACACTTGGTGTTCTAATTTTTCCAGGCTAAAATATGTATTGTCTCAGTGATTTAATTTGCATTTCTCTGAATATCAATGATTTTTAGCATCTTGTGATATGCTTGCTAGCTTTTTGTATGCATGTGTGCATTTTTAATTACCTATTCATATCTATTGGAGTTTTTTTTTGAAGATGATTGTTATTTTCCCAATTATTCTCCAGCCCTATCTCAATCAATTTTGGGGGTATTATTTGCGTATCCTCTTTTCCTGTTCTCTGATCTTAGCTTTATTCTATTTTTTCTAAAGATTTTATATCTATTTATTTGACACAGAGAGAGAGAGCACAAGCAGGTGGAGTAACAGATAGAGGGAGCGGGAGAAGCAAGCCCCTGCTGAGCAAGGAGCCCAATGCGGGGCTCAATCCCAGGACCCTGGGATCATGACCCGAGCCGAAGGCAGTCATTTAACCAACTGAGCCACCTAGGCGCCCCTGATCTTATCTTTAAAAACATAGTAGTCAATTTACCAAGATATTGAAACTCTAATTTCTATACTTTTTGCAGTCTCTGCTAGGTTGTGGTGTGTGTGTGTGTGTGTGTGTGTGTGTGTGTGTTTGTGTTATTTGAATACTTCCTGCAAAAATATTTTCAGTGTGGGCTTTTTTGGTAGTAAATCTGAGGGCATATACCTGAACTTATTTTTTTTGCTCTCATACTGTTTTTTTTAAACTCTTATATGTAAATGATATACTACATATAGATTTGTAGGTTTAAACTTCTTTTAAGATTTAATAATTTATTTCTCACTTGTGTTCTTACATCCAGAGAAGGTGGTTGAGAAGTCTGATGGCAAGGTGAATCTTGTTTGTTTGTAAAAGATCTACCCTTTCTTTTCCTTTTTTTTTTTTTTTTTAAGACTTTATTTATTTGACAGAGAGCTAGAGAGCACAAGCAGGGGGAGAGGGAGAAGCAGGCTCCCCACTGAGCAGGGAGCCCAATGTGGGGCTCAATCCCAGGACCCTGAGATCATGACCTGAGCTGAAGGCAGATGTTTAACCGAAGGCAGACGCTTAACCGACTGAGCCACCCAGGCGCCCCAAGATCTACCTTTTCTGGAAGCACTTAAACTTGCCTTATTAACTTTGATATGTCTTCGTAGCACTTTCCCTTCTCTCTCACTTGGAGGACCTCTCAATCCACAGTCTTTTATTTAAATTTGGGTGACTCTTTCTTTAGCGTCTCAATACATGTTCAAGCTTATTTTAAGTTTTTGGCCTACTTTTTTGGAAAAAAAAAAAAAAAAGATCAGTTGGCATATTTTATCCAGTTTAAAAAAATTTCATTGAGATACTAAATACTTCTTACTTTGAAGATGAGTTATTGTGTTTAGTAATGAGTTAAGAAAGGGTTGAAGACTGGCTTCCAGTGTTCGCTGGTTTGGCAAACTTGAGGAGGGTGGAGGCGATGAACCCCAGTGCGAGAGCCTTGGGCACGGCGGACCTAGTTGTGATTACTCCTAGATTACTCCCGTTTGCCTCCTGTAAAGCTTCAAGGAGAAACAGCGCTGGGAGGCTACCTGCTCAGTTTGTTACTCATCTGCTCCAGGGGATTGGGTAGGGAGGGGGTAAAAGTGAATGTCTGGGTGGGGGGGCACAGCTCTGTGGGCACCTGTTTATATATAATACACACCCTGATGGGGAATTTGCAATCTTGTGATAGATAATACCTTGGGACATGGGTACTGACATCTGAAAGGTTGCCAGTGATGTTTATGGTGCAGGTGTAGGAAATGATCGTCCCAAACAGCACAGGAGAGGCCAACGTAGTCCTCAGAGAGTTGTATTCTAACATATCCTCCCACATCTCCTTCAGCCGCCCTCTGTCCTAAGCTTTATACAACTACTTCCCCTCAACACATCGTTGGAATCAGCTTAGTGTCACTATGGAAAGGTTAGTTTCTGAAATACACTTTTCCCTCTTACTTCAATAGTTATTCCAGGGTTAATTTTACAGAGGGAGCCAGAAGCCCCATGTTAAGTTGCCATATGGGCAGGAACCAGAAGTTCCTACTATGTTGAGTAAATATTTTTTTCACAAACCGATGTCCTATTTTGTGAGGCATCTGTTCTTTCTTTTGCCCACTTATCCCGTGTGGTCTTTGTGTTTTTAAAATTGATTTTATGAGTTATTTGTCTATTATGGATAATGCCATGTTTCCTGCTATATTAATGTAAATATTTTAATGTGAATATTAAAATAAGGATTTTTCTCTCATTTTTTTTGCTTGCTTTTCATATGTTGTTAGTGAATAAAATAATTTTAGACTTTGAATGTAGATAATTATATCTACTATTTCTATTGTGATGTCCTCTATTACTTTTAAGCTTAGAAAGTTCTAGGGCCAGAGCAGATCATGGATAGGAAAAATTCAAATCATTTAAATATATAAGATATATATGTGTAGTGAGCATCCTGATAAACAGAAAGTTAAGGGACAACTGAGCGGCTCAGTTGGTTAAGCATCCGACTCTTGATTTTGGCTCAGGTCATGATCTCAGGGTCGTCAGATCAAGCCCCGTGTCAGGCTCTGTGCTGGGTGTGGAGTCTACTTAAGATTCTTTCTCTCCCTCTCCCTCTGTCCCTTCCCCTACCCCACTCTCTCGGTCTCTCTCTCTCTCAAAAAAACAAAAACAAAAACCAAAAAAACAGAAAGTAAAAAAATCATGTTCAATGAATGTAAAAGGCATGTCCACCAATGACTAGTAATATGGGGGAAAATGCTCAGACTGAACTGAGCTTCATACGAATTGCTTAAAATATATTTAAAAAAAAAACCTTTTCAGGTATTCTTTGGAATAAGGAAAACCCAGGATCCAGGTACCAGCATCCAAGAGTCTTGTGTTTTGAACACATTTGAAATTTTCTAAGGGATGAGCTTAGATACAATTTAGCTTCTTTGGGTCTCAATTAAAAAAATCTGTTAAATGGTGGTGATAATTGAAAGTGCATAGTTTTAACATTTTGAATGTATTAAATTTAATAAGAACTTTATATCTTAATAGTAATAATAGTCATAATAATAGTAACAAGAAAGGAAATGACCAACTGCTTGGAGAAAGTCAGAGTTAGTGGACTGTTAAATTATTTTGCTTTCATCTTCTAAAGAATTATGTCGCATCTAGAAAGAATACAAAAACCCCTAAAATGATCTGGCTTCACTAATATGAGAAAATGATAGAATAAAACTCATTGTTCAGTGAATTCAGGCTCAGACATCGTATTTAACTCCTTGCCTTTCGCTTTCTGTTGCGCCGCCCAGGACTGATAAAATCCACACACCCTGACTGCCATGCATGGCTGTGGACACTGATGACACTCTTGATTGGGTACAAAAGTCAATGAGAGGTCAACACTATTGTGTTGGTTAAGACATGAATTCAGCTGCAACTCAAAACAGCGCTTAAACTGAGGGAACTTCATTTTCTCAGACACAGAACAGGTTTTAGGTTGTGGTTGGCCGGTAGTGCAGCCCTATTATGGAGACCCACACTCCAGCCGTCTTTTAATTTTTTTATTGAGCTATAATTGCTGTACAACGCTAAGTTTAAGGTATGTAATGTGTTGATATGATACATGTATATTTTGCAATATTATTACCACCATAGCATTAGCTAACACTTCCATCCCTTGACATAACTATCATTTCTTTTTTGTGGTGAGAACATTTATGTTCTAGTCTCTTAGCAGCTTTGAAGTACATAATGCAGTATTGTCGACTCTAATCACAGTGCTGTGTATTAAATGTCCAGAGCTTGTCCATCTTCTAACTGCAAGTCTGTACCCTTTGACCAACATTTCCCCAGTTCTCCCATCCCCCAACCCTTCCCTTTTTCCTCTCCTTTTATCCCCTATCCTCCTTCCATTTCCTCTTCTTCCATCTTCCTGACCTCTTCCTGTGTCCCTTCCTCCTTTCTTCTGTCTCATCCCTCCACCCTTTCTCCTTCGTTCCTTCCTCCCTCCCTCCCTCCCTCCCTCCTTTTTGTCTTTACATTGATTGTAATTAATGTCTGCTTTTTTCCTTAAACTGGGTCACCTCACTGTTCTGAGGATAGCTGTGTTTCAAGTCTAGGTTTTGTAAATCACCCATGTACAAGGTAATATGTCCCGCATAGATTTTTAACACACTTGAATAGGGTTTCCAGTAAGATCTGGGGTGAAATTTACACATGAGAAATTATTTGCCACCTACGTTTTCTTTCTTTCCCCTAGCTGATTTTGACTTGCGTGTTGGCCGCTGTTATCAACAACAGAAAAAAACCTTGGTCTTGTTGCTGAACATGTTCAAGTCTCTTAAAGTTTAAAACTTCGTCTTTCTTTGGTGAGTTCAGTCTCTTGGGTCATTGCTCAGTTTCTCTGCATCTTCCCCTCTGGCCTTTTTACATCCCTCCCTCTGCTTCCAGCCTGTATCTTAACCTCCACCACCACCGCCACCGGAGTCCCATCTCCCGCCAGTATTCAGGACCCAGAGGAAGCTTATAGAACATGACAGCAATGGGGAGTGGGGCTCTCTGGCTCCTGCTGACCTCTGACCTCTTGCCAGCTCTTTGGGCGATGTTCTCTGTCCTTGCTGCCCTTGTGGCTGATCTATTGATGGCTGGTGTTACCTGTACCATCCTCCCTCAGCACGGACAGTCCACAGTAACTGCTCCCAGATAGGCCGACCACCACTTCTCACTGGTACTGCAGACTCCCAGAGCTCTCCTTTTCCATTCCTGGTTTGGGGAACTGAACATGTGTCCTTCTGCTAGAGGATCACAGCTTTCATGGTGAACTTGTAGCTTTAGCTGTCTTCTGAATCCACCAGGAGGTCACAGAGGGAATTCTGGATCCCCTAAATGTCATGCACAGGCTGAGAGGAAATGGGGAGCAATTTCAGGCCCATCTACCTAGCCCCTCCCCTCAGTCATTTCTGTTCTTGTCATTGAGGCATCGTGTTCCATATGGCCCCATGACACTCTCAGGGTTCCTCTGAAAGGCATGTGTCTTTGGAGGCTGTGTCGGGCTATGCAAGCAAACTCCCTTATTCTAGAATTCTATGGAACTATTTGCATATTTTTACAATCATAATTTCTCCTCTCCTTGCCCCCGTCTCCCCGTTTGACTCTGGGGCTATGTTGGAGGATTGTGTAGGGTTTTCCTTCTTCCCCTCAGACTTGTCTTTTCATTTTCTCTTCCTGTCGGGCAGTGATGATCCTAAATCATTTCCTTCTGATTCCCAGGAAGGTATTTGCCCTCCACTCCCAATAGAAACAAGTACTAAAGTCATATTTGCCCTGATATAGAAGCTGCAGAGAAAAATTCAAATTACAGACAAGAAAAAATACCATTAGGGAATATTTAAAAGTATATCACCCTGCTATTGAATGGAGAGACAGACCTTCCAGGCAGAAGGCACAGCGTGTAGAGGCCCTGAGGTGGGAAGGAGCAGGGCCCATGTGGTGGGAGTGGAGAAGGGGACAGTGAGATTCCCTGAGATGGGGCTGGAGCCGATGCCAACCCCATGATGAAGAACCCCCTAGACCATGTGAAGGGGAATTTGTTGAAAATGTTTTTTCATGTCCACGTAAGGAATAAGGCTGTGCCTTCTTCCGATTCCTCAAAATATACAAACATTAGCAAACACCATCCTCCTCTTTTGGGCATCCTGTGGCACTTTATTTCATCCTAAGAGCTGATGCCTTTCAGTGTCTGTGCAGTAAGTTCAGAATGAATGCTGATGCGGGAGCCCAGGCACGGTCAGCCCTGGGTGAACGTGAGGGAATTTATGGGGTGGGGGTTACTGAGTTAGAGCTACGCTTACTCTTTTCTCGCCAGTGTCACCATTGCTAGTGGTGGCGCATAGAAAGGGGCAGCAGATCCCAGGTCCAGATTGCACAAGGGTTCTCTAGGCTGGCCAGTGATTCTCAGGCAGTTTTAAGAAGTGATGATTGCGTCTGTAGAAGCCTGAACACATGAAGGTAACATTTCAGCAATCTGAGTTGTGGGCCTGTTCCTTCACGTCAGCATGGCCGTGGCCTACTTCGCCTCTCATAAGATAGCTTACTGTTATCATACAGGGAAGAGAAAGGGCCGAGGCTTGGATAAAGACATTTGTTCACATGGGTTTGCATCATTTGTTTTTGAAATTGGTTTTCTGTCTCCTGTGAGCTGCTTGATCTCTTTGGAACAACAGACCGCCTCAGACTAAACTCAAGCATTTGTTGTATGTGGCGTTAGAGTGCACTTTATCTTTCTTAGTGAGAGGAGATGTTTGGGAGCAGTCTAATGAGATTGTTTGTCAATAGTTTTTATTTTCTGAGTTTAAAAAGATGGTCAATGTGAATTTAGAAAACTGATTAAAATAGTTTCAAATTGCTAAAGAAAGTATTCTTATGTTTAATGAGAACAAAGCAAAAAAGAAAGAGAAAAGGACAAGGGACCATTTCAAGTTTTGAGTATACTTTTTCTGAAAGCTAGTGTGGTGTAATTTACATAGTTCTGTGAGTCAAGGCATACATATGATCTGATTCTAGCTTCAATCCTTTGAAATGCTGGTAGCTCAGCATTCAGAAATTAAAAAAAGAAAAAGGTTTGAATAAATGATTCATTGTCTTTTTTTTTTTTTTCCTGTGTTCTACCATGCTGTAATTGTTAATTTTATTTGTCAGCTTGACTGGGCCGTGGGCTGCCCAGACATTTGGTCAGACATTATTCTGGGTATGTCTCTAAGGGTATTTTTGGGTGATATTAAGATTTGAAACAATAAACTGAGTAAAGCCAATGGCTCTCCCTAATGTGGGTGGGCCTCATCCAATCAGTTGAAGGCCTGAATAGAACAAAAAAACTGATTCTCCTGCAAATAAGAAGGACTTTCCTGCTTGTCTTCCCTGAGCTGGAACTTTCTTTTCTCCCTGGCCTTTGGGATTGGACTGAAGCATTGGCTCTTCCTCAGTCTCAAGTCTGCAGGCCTATGGAAAGGAACTATATTAGTGTCTCTTCTGGGTCTCCAGCTTGCTGACTGCACATCTTGGGACTTGTCAGCCTCCATAATTGTGTGGCCAATTCCTTATAATAAAGCTCTTTATATATACGTATATATGCACCACTCTGTTTCTCTGGAGAACTCTTACTAAGACACATACTGATGATTTTTTAACAGCTATTTTGGAAAATGAGGCAAACTCTTTTCTGGCACCATGGGCCTACTCCTATAAACCAGTTTTATGTTTGCTTCTCAGAATGAGTATCTTTTCATTTTAAGAGGAAAGGATGCTGAAGAAATGAAGAAAACTCATTGAGTTTTGCTCTGTAACACACATTTCTCATTCCCTTGAACCACTTCTGAACATAAATGCAACAAACACAATCAAAGGACCAGATTTTCATAATTAACAAGTCTTTGGTATAAAATTAGAGATCAAATATTATGTTTTCCCTTTATCTTCAGTCATTTTACTGCATTTTACTTATTTGCCATTCACTGTTCCTGCCTCTGGGCTATTCCTGGCTGACTCAGCCTCATCTCAGGAAGAAACCACTCACCTGGAATCTGGCCAGATGCACAGCTTGGGCTCCAAAGTCTCTTTCATCTTTCCAGGAAGCTGCCAGCCTGTGTCTCAGTTTGTCTTTCTGAGGAACATCAGTAGGAATGTGGGTCTGAGTACTCGGAAGATGTTGGGGAGTATATAATATACTTTGGTGCTAAAATTATAAGGGAAAATATACCAGCACTTTATTAAGATTCAGTTTCCTATGGAAAGTCTTCCAGATTTTAAATTCTGTACTGTTGCTTAGTGCCTAGTTGATAATTGAACATTTTTTTCTAAATAAACAAGATGTCACATTATTAACATATAACAATGTAAAATAAACCTCTTGTTTAATTGGATGACTTAGCTTTTTCTTTCCAAAATCCTAAAATTGAGGCTTTTCATTTTTACCTTTTGCTTAAACATCTAAAAATATGCATAAATAATGAGAATTTTATCATTGATGTTTCATGAAAAATCTTATGAAGTGATCTTAGAGATATGGGGCAGGTCTATGTCAGCAACGAAAACAAAGATTTGAAGCAATTATCTGGATATCTTAAGCAGAATGTGCATATTTTTGCTTAGCACTTCTAGCACTCATATGTTATTCATTCCCTTCCCTTTTTTGAATTTTACTGAGTTATAACTATACCTTACTTTGTTGGCATAGACCTGAATACAGAATCGTTACTTGATGAAGATATTTATAATATAATTGAAATGGTGTTACCATAGTCATAACACACTGGTGTTTTTGCAAATAAATTTGCACACTTATTTAGAAGAGTGCTTGATCAGAAAAATAATATAGTATTCACTGATAGTAAAAATCACTAAAAAATGGAAGTAAGATCCTCATATTTGAAAATCTAAACCCAAAGGTGAGAAGCCTCAAAGCTAAACTATTCCTCACTGCAAAGGTAGGCGAATTACAGGCTTGTTCTTATAATTCAGGTGTAGGAGCCAGAAGCTATTCGGGACTGAGATGTTGAAAATTAAAATGCTTAACATTAGGTAGTGATAAGAGAAATCCAAAGGAAATTATTGTTGTTAGGCTACACATTGTCTATCTTTCTAGAATACTGTTTGTCATTTTCCTTTTTAACCCCTTAAAAAGCACAAAGTCCCTATACTTCTCTTCAGCAAACTTAGTATGTGGGAAAGGCAATGAGCATCAGGGCCAATTTTTTTCTGACCATTTTTTTCCCTTTGTGAACGCTGTGTGACTTTTGGCAAGTCACTGAACCTCTCTGTAGCTCAGGTCCTTATTTGTAAAATGGGGATCATAGTGGTACTTACCTAATAGGGTGGTTGGGTGGATTAAAATAAATGCAAGTAAAATTGTAGAACAAGGTAGTGCCTCCCAAATGTTTCTTATTATTTACTATTGAATTTTAAAAAAGAGTCATCTGTGATTTTAAAAACATATACACTACGTACTAAAGAGGACCTTTTAGCTATAAGGTGAATGCTAACATCTCTGGTTGGGAAAATTGGAAAGTGAGGAAATCAGTGATACTGCCCTCTCAGTTCCTGATTTGAGATAGTTCAATACCAGTTACTATTCATTGCAGTGATTCAGTGACTATGAAGAAGGAAAGGAGTGTGTAAATACACACACGCATATGTAATATGCATGTTATATATGCGTTAGAGAGAGGGGAGGGGGAAAGGGAGAAGGAGAGGAAGAGGAAGAGAAAAACACAGAACCTGGAATAAATGTCCTCTCCTTGGGCTAACCTTTCTAGAAAAGTTCTTCCCATATACATGTGTTTCAGGTGAGAATAGGGTTATCTTTCCATTTGTCAATGTCGTCATGATTATTTCTCCTCTTTGATGCCAGTCAACTAAATTTCTCTTCATTTGCAGATTGTATCAGGAAATCGATATTGCTGGCAAATTGAGTGTGATGTAGTCTTAGGTTCAGAAGTTTCTTTCCTCCAATGAACACATCATTGTCAGATGTCTCCTGGCTGGTGAATAGGGAAGACATGAATTACACTATGGGACTGTTACGGTATGTGTCGCTTTGCTGGTCTCATGCATTTAATCAACTCTTTTGTTCATTACATAATTAACAATTCAATGCAGTGCTGCCAAGACTTTAATGATATTTTCCAACAAGACAAACACACCAAGAAGTTAAGTTTCTTTTGTTTTAATTCTCTTTTTCTCTGCATATCAACAACTACTTAGGCTTTAAGATGCAGATCAGGGTGTTCTCTGGGGAAACTCCCTTGGTGGCCTCTGCTGTTCTGTCCTATCTCTTGTGCTTCCTTTTAAGATAGTATTTTATTATAATTGTCATTTTAATTTTCTATTTCCCTGACTAGATTTTCAGCAGGTAAGGATTTGTTGGTTCTTGTCTTTAAATGTTCAGAATATAAGTGAGGACTCATAAATATCTGCCGAATGAATAAATCTTTGGGCAGATTTCTGTAAATTTTCACTTCCGTAGGTCCATTAGATTTTTCATTGTATGAATTCACCAGGTAGACAAAGATGAAATATTTCTCATAAAGCACACAGTATAGGCCAAGAGAAAATAGGGTGAAGAATATGGTGTATTTTGGGAATTGCAAAGGTTTACTAGGGGCATAGCCCTGTATGCTCCAATAGTGGTAGAGAGCTACTGTCTGTTTTAAAAGACAAAGTTCAAATATTGTCTCTTTGGAAAAGATCTAGCAGACTTTTATCCTTTTCCTTTACCCCAAGCACGATTTACTACCCTATTTTTGCTATTACTTTATACTGTACACATTTCCATTATACTATAAATTTTTTATTACAAGAGTTTACTTTCCCATCTTCTCTGCTGAAACTATTGGCAATCTGGTTGAGACAGCTTGGAATTTGCAGTTTGACAGATCTTGGTTGAAATAGTTTGCTATTTAACTGGGTAATTAATAATAAACAAGCAGTTTCCTTGAACCTTAGTTTATCAGTAAAATGGGGAAAAAAGTACCAGCTTCACAACAGTGTTGTGATCATACACATCGGGTACATGGGAGATGCTCAATAAATTATAGTTCCCTTTCTCTTGCACCTTCTCTGAAGACAAGAATGATGTTTATTTATTCCTAGCAAGTAGTACTTCTTCTGACACCTAGAAGATGTTTGATAGATGCTTGTTGAATGAAGAAAGTATGTGTTTATTTAAATGTCTAATATAAATGGTTGTGTGTATAAGCAGATATCAGAAAATTTATTTGGAACTATAACGTTGCTAAATTTAGTATATCAGGGTCACTGCTACAGTAATTCCTATATAGTTTAGTCTACTTTACCATCCTCGTCAAATTTCAAGCTAGCCTGAGTTCATACGCATAAGATGGGAAGAACATTCTAGGCATTCCACTTGCTTAGGGCGTTTCTGTTGGGATAGCTGAGGAAATAATGATGCACAACTTAACACAGCCTTCCAACTAAGTACAAATCATTTATCAGCCCACCAAAATTTATAAGTCTTCCCTTCCCTGAGGAGGGGCACAGACAGTTAAACAAATTGAATTGGCGTTGTTTGTTACTGGTCTGTTATAAATCATGGATCGAGTGCCCGTTCTTAGCTAGGTTGCTTTAACATACCCTCCTCTTTACATTCCTGAGCATAATTGCTGATTAGCGATTGCTTCCAGGGGGCTTACTTTTGCCTTTTGGCAACATATGAATGGGAATCCTATGCCATTTCTATACATGTTAACCATAGCAGGCCTGGATAATATACAAATCAAAGTCTGGGGATGACTCCGCTGCTTTCAACATGCCGTTTCGCTCTGGGTGTCTGGAGTTGACTGGAGTTACTTTTTCTCTCCTCTTCCTTCTGATCCTCTCTTTACCTCCCACTCTGTTTTCCTTTTCCATTTTTACTGGCCCAGTAGCTGGGCCGGTGAAACAAACTGCACTACTACGTGCCTCCATCAAGGATGTGATTGACGCAGATGAGCTTTTACCTTTTAATCCCATTTTGGCTGATGAAGACCTGTCAGTAAAGGTGGCTTCTCCCGTTCCTCATTTGGAGAGTCCAATTACTTTGAAAAGCCTCAGTGCTTTAGTGAAAGGAAATGGAGAGATGAGATAATGTGGTTATGAGGGGATGACTCTTCTACTAAATAATTGGTCTGTTTTGCTAATTGAGCTCTCAATATTCAATTATTGTTTGGAGATGTGTAGCCTCGTTGAATTTGCTAACTCAGTACACTTAAATTAATAGGAGTAGCTTTTATTGCAGCAAACTGTAAATTCCCAGCTGAGTTTTATCTTATGTCATTTAATGTTATTCTTAAATTTTTTCACTTGAATTTAGAATGATTTTACTTATATGGGAAATTGACCAAATTAAGACCTTTCCACTTTTTGAAAAAGATTCTTGGTGGATGTTCAAGTTTTTAAAAAAAATCTACCATCAAAAATACCATCTTTACATTTGCTTTTTAAAATTTGCTTTGTGCCAAATTCTCTTTTGTTGTTGTTGTTGTTGTGCCAGATTCTCTTTTGACATTAATAAGCTGCCATCAAGAGTAACATATTCTGTGATTTTTCCTTATCCTCTACGATATCCTGGTGTTTGTTTTCAGATGTTCTTCAAAATATAGTACTAAACAGAGTCAAGGTATAACTTAAAGAAAACTATATGTTGAAAACTTAATTTTGATTAAATAATGGAAGAGCTTAAAGGTTGGTTCGAAGATCTCTTTTTTCCCATTCACGTTAGAAGGATACTCCCCACTGACTTAATGCCTGGTGTTTACTAAATACAAAGAACATTTATAAGATTCGCAGAAGCATATTCATGTATTAAAATAATTTCTCTAGATATGCTGCAAAGCTGATGAGTATAAAGAAAAAGTCAAGTGCTTAAAGTGTTCATGAGTTTCAGGGATGAGGTATTTTTCTGGGCTCCTTGCCCTTCCCATTTGGAAGACAGGCTTTACTTCAGCTGAGCTTGTCAAAGCCGATAGCCTGGCACTCTGCCTTTGGCACTGAACTTGATTCAGCATTTTAAGAGAAACATGAAAAACATCAACATTCTGTGTTTACACTTTGCCAGTTGTTGTACATAAAAAAATCCTTTTTGATGCTTTATATTTAAGCAGTGTATTTACACTGGCATTTTCTTTCCACTAATCAACAAAGTAGAAGTGAAATGCAACTATCTATTCAATGTTCTTAGGCATTCATCTCAGTATCTTTGATATAGTTCTAAATGTGCTAATGCTATTATACTCCCCCCCAAATAAATACTAGAGTAAATTAAAACATATTTTATAAAATGGATACTTTTTTACAATAGAGAAATTACATTCAATCTCTTTGTATATATATTTTATATTATAAACAATGATATTGACCAAAGGGAAACAAATGATCTATTTAACAATATTCAGCATTATCTTTTTTTAAAGATTTATTTATTTTCATTTTAGAGAGAGTGCACCGAGGGGAGGGGCAGGGGGAGAGAGAGAATCTCAAGCAGACTCTTCACTCAGCATGGAGACTGACCCAGGGCTTGATCCCAGGACCCTGAGATCATGACCTGAGCCAAAATCAAGTCAGATGCTCAACCGACTGAGCTATCCAAACACCCCAAGATTATTTCTTAAAAGTGGTATTCTTGGGGCGCCTGGGTGGCACAGCGGTTAAGTGTCTGCCTTTGGCTCAGGGCGTAATCCTGGCGTTATGGGATCGAGCCCCACATCAGGCTCCTCCGCTAGGAGCCTGCTTCTTCCTCTCCCACTCCTCCTGCTTGTGTTCCCTCTCTCACTGGCTGTCTCTCTCTCAGTCGAATAAATGAATAAAATCTTTAAAAAAAAATGGTATTCTTCCTACTTAAGTTAGTTTAAGCAATATATAGACCTAAAGAATGGAAAATATTTTTCCTCTTTGTAATGGACTGAATTGTGTGTCCCCTCAAATTCATATGTTGGAAGTCCTAACTCCCAGTGCTCAGAATGTGAGTATATTTCGGGGCGCCTGGGTGGCTCAGTCGTTAAAGCGTCTGCCTTTGGCTCAGGGCGTGATCCTGGCGTTCTGGGATCGAGCCCCACATCAGGCTCCCTGCTCTGCTCTGAGGCTGCTTCTTCCTCTCCCACTCCCCCTGCTTGTGTTCCCTCTCTCACTGGCTGTCTCTCTTTCTCTGTCAAATAAATAAAATCTTAAAAAAAAAAAAAAGAATGTGAGTATATTTAGAACTAGGATGTTTAGAAAGGAAATGAAGGTTAAATGAGGTCCTAGGAGTGGGCTCTAATTTAATATGTTTGCTGTCCTTCTAAGAAAGGGGAGAGGCATGGGAAGCATGCAGAGAGGGAAGGCCACATTGCTGTAAGGTCCAGTGAGAAGATGATCATCTGCAGGGCACGGAGGGAAGCCTCAGAAGAAAACAAACCTGCCAACACCTTGTTCTTGGATTTCTAGCCTCCAGAACTGTGAGAAAATACATTTCCAATTGAAGTCATTCAGTCTGTGATTTTTTGTTATAGTAGCCTAAGCAAACAAATGAACTTTGTTTTATTCCTTTAACCAAACCTTATGATATCATACCTTTTGAAAAATGGGGGTGGGCATGTGGGGGAGAAAGAATGAAGGACTTGCGTGAAGAGGAGGAGGATGAGGAAAAAGAGGAGGAGCAGTGGCAAAGAGGGGATAGAAGAAACCATGATGAGGGGCACTTGGGTGGCTCAGTCGGTTAAGCGTCTGACTCTTGATTTTGGCTCAGGTCATGATCTTAAGGGGCTCAGTGCTCAGCTGTGGGGTTGGGAAGGGAGGTCTGCTTGAGAATCTCTTCCTCTCCCTCTGCCCCTTCCCTGGTTCACGTGTTCTTTCTCTCTCTCTCTCCCTCTCCCTTCTCTCTCTCAAATAAATAAATAAATGAACAAAATCTTTAAAAAAAAAAGAAGAAAATATGATGAGATGGTCACTGAAGTGCTGTACCAGTATTACTCTCAGGACAAAGGGGAAAACCTAATAGTTAACAGTGATAGAGTTTAAAATGTGTGAGGATCTGTGCTAAACACTGTGCGTGCACTACCTCATACAGACCTCACAGAAGTGCTGTCGAAAGGCATTATCATTAACCGTGTTAGCCTTATTTTATAGATAAGGAAACTGGGGACTTACTGAAGTTAAATAATTTTTCCTAGGTTGCTTATACAGGCAAAAGAGGGGTGCGATTTACGGCCAGGTCTTTCTGATACTGTAGCTGGGATGCCCCTAAATGTTATATATTATCTTTTCTTTCCATGGATAAAAGCCCTCAGCAGGGTGGAATTGTGGTTCTTACATTTTCTATCCCAAGCACCAAGCTGGTCTTTTCTAGTCTGTCGTAACTGGCACAGTTCAATCTAGGAAACATTCTTTTAATCTCTGAATGGGAATGAAGACATTTTTGCTTGAAGCAAGAATCTAATAGAAGTAGATTGTTGGTGAGTGCGGTATTACAAGAATGTCGAAAATGGAGAGGAAAGATGACACAGTTTCCTACGTTGGTGGTGGGTGTGGTATTGCTGACGGTGCAATGATTTGCCATTTTACTTTTGCTTCCTTAAATATTTTCATATTCTGTTGCTTTCCTTGATATCCTGTTTTGTGTAGAAACAATTCTAATTGATCCAGAATTTAAATTCCTTTAGGGACTTTGCATTTAAGCAATGCATTAATATCGTCATTACTTTGTTGGTAGTTTTATTGAACAATTATTTAATTTTCTGTATATGTTAGATTCTCTCTGAATTCATTCAGTAATTTGGGTACCTTCTTTAGGATTTATATTAATGATGTTATTAAAAAAAGTCACATGGCCAATACAGACATTTTTTGTCTACAGATATGAGTGGCTTTCAGCAGTTTCTGAAACCTCATATGGTTCTCTACTGCTTTCAAGTTATCAGCCCCCTCCTCTTCTTTCCTATATCACCAGGATATCCAATATCACGGTCTCCCTATCCCTTCTAAACAGTCCCTATCAGACTTCTGCCTCCACAGCTGTCCTATACTGGCCCCATCAGAGGTCACCAGTGACTCCTAGTTACCAATCACATCACCTTGTATCATTCTCCCCTTCTTTGATTGGTCTCTGCTCAACACAAGACCTTTCTCAAAATGTTCTACTCCTGGGTTGCATGACACCACACTTGCTTGGTTTCCCTGAGTCTCTAAAAGGGTCTCAGAATCTTTCATGACCTCATTTTCCATTCACTCCTTAGTGATAAGTTCTTTTCTGTTCTTTTTCCTTGAGGATTTCACTCATGCCTGGGACTTGAACTCTCACCTCTCCAAGATTGACTTCCAATGTTTATCTCCATCATATACTCTTCTTAAATCACTCTGTTAAATTTTACTCTTACATTTCTTTTTCTTAATTAAAGCTTTATTTATTTATTTTAGAGAGAGAGTGTGAATGGGGGGAGGGATAGAGAAAGAAGGAGAGAGAGAGAGAAGTAGATGCCCTGTTGAGCCCAGAGCCCACCATGGGGCTCAATCTCACAACCCTGAGATCAAGATCCGAGTCGAGATCAAGTCAGACACTTAACCGACTGAGCCACCCAGGTGTCCCAACTCTTACATTTCTTTTTTTTTTTTTTTAAGATTTTATTTATTTATTCGACAGAGATAGAGACAGCCAGTGAGAGAGGGAACACAAGCAGGGGGAGTGGGAGAGGAAGAAGCAGGCTCCTAGCGGAGGAGCCTGATGTGGGGCTCGATCCCATAACGCCGGGATCACACCCTGAGCCGAAGGCAGACACTTAACCGCTATGCCACCCAGGCGCCCCCCCAACTCTTACATTTCTTAATGCCTGCCTTTCTCCCTTGATATCACACCAGCATCTAAAACTAAACATATCTCAAGTACTCTTTTAAGGACAACCCTGTTTTCATTTTTAAAGAGATACCATTTTTCCAGTCATCCAAATTTGAACCTTTTATCATGGTTTTGAATCCTCCTCTTTCAACCCCAATATCAATACCTAGTTCTCCCTGTGGACTGTATTCCATGGGGTTTCTCACATCCATTAGTTTGGAAATTAGACTTTAGAGCCAGAATGCCAGGTTTGAATCCTGGGTCCTCCAGTGAAATGCTCTAATTTTTGGCAATCACTTTATTTCTTGTGATTATATTCCCTCTTCTGTAAAATAGGGTAATAATAGCATCTCCCTGTCAGGTTGTGATGACAACGAAACGTGTTAACAACATAACAGATTTCATAGTGCCCAGTGATCACTGCTATCATCATCATCATCACGGTCACCTATAATCTCCTTTCTGTTTTCATGTATATCCTATTTCAGGTTCTCATTATGTCTTGTTTAGTGGCTGATAGATCTCTCTAACTGGTTTTTCCCATTCTCAATCTCTCTGTGTTCTACCTCATTCCATAATGTGTTCTAAAAATAACATTCCAGAAGTAGAACCAGATCATTATGACCTTGTACTGACAAGTGTTTGGTGGTTCTGCTATTAATCATCTTTGTGATGTCAGCCAGATCCCTCTCTGACTTAGTGTCGTCATCTCCACCATGAGGGGTAGGGCTGAATGCTCCCAGCAAAGAAGTTGATTCTAGCTTTGATTTCCTAATGCCTGTACAGTGTACTGCATAGGCCTAAGCATGACATTCAAAGGTTTTCCTGCTTTGCTTCCAAACTGCATTTCCAGCATCATCTCGTTCTTTTCTTGCTGCTAACCAGCCAAAAGGAAATATGGTGTTTCTTATTCTCTGGAAACATCTGGTGCTGCCCTACCTCCATGAACATAATTATGACATTCTCTTTGCCTGGAATGTCCTTCCTCTTCATTTACTTAGCAAAATTCTGCCCTTTCTCCCATGTTCAGTTCAGTGCTGCTGCTTTCATAAATCTGCCCCACAAATAAATCCCCACAAATAAATACAATTACTTTCTCCTCTATAATCCCATAATGAATAGCTTGTATCACATTATTGTTTATCTGTCTCTCCTCTTTTAAATGTAACGCCTTAGGATTTAGGGTCTCACTTTGGCTCCTTATTGCATCCCCTGTCCTCAAACCTGGCATGTGCACATGCTTTGCACGTAGTCTCTCTGTGGAGTTTATAAAATGACTGTGTGGAGCATCTAGTGACAACAGCACTTTTTGTGGCTCGGCAGAAACTTATTAAAATCACAGAGAACATGGTATCACTATATAAGGATCCTATAATGTAGTAGGAATCTTCAGTGCAGTTTAGCCATGGAGAGCCCCAAGGTGTAGCATGACCCCATGGAAGGGAGGGCCATACAGAGAGACCCCTTTCTCAGTGGCAGTGATTAGTGAGCCTATTTTGATTTAGCTGCTTCAGATGATTTCATATCTGTCTGCATGCAGCTGTTAGACTAGCCTCTTCATGCCACTTCCCTGAGGGCAAGTACTCTGTCTTAAATCATATATAGGAAAGTATTGAAACGTGAGCTCCTTATTGACTATGGCATCTCTAGGGCCTGGCAAATGGTGGGTTCTTAATTTGCACTTGGGTAGGGAGCCATAAGATCATGCCCTTATGGGTGGGGCTCATGACAGGCACATTTGGAACTTGCATCCCAGGACGACACTCATCCATGCCAAGGCTTGGCTCCTCGAGTCAGTAGGAACAGGGTCAATCAGAAAGACAAACTGCATAGTGTCTCTGAATAAATAACACAAGGGTGAGTAACTCTGAAGTCTAGTGTATTTTGAGGTTTCCTAAAATACATAAATTTTAAACAACTGTCTGGTATTTTTTTTTTTTTGACTACCTAATTTCCAGAGACTTCTTAAGATATCAGAATTAAAACACAGTGCTGTCCTTTCATTTAACTTCCATGCACTATTTAGAGGAGTTTGGTGTTATTTGTAATGTAATGCCATCTGTCTTTTGAAAGTTAATTGTTCTTCCATATACTAATGCAAAATCTCCATACACAGAGATAGGGTCACTGGATTATCTAGGATTAAAATCCCACTTATTAACCCACATTCTCTTGCTGACCACATAGTACCAGCTCACAGGGTAATTGCCAATTTTCTGTTTGGTGGAAAAGAGCCAAAGTGAAAGGAACTTAAATAATTTGGCCACGTTATATAGCAAACTAAGTACAAAGATGGAAATAGATGTTGAACAATGATGTGATTTTTACAAAATCCTGTGTCCTTTGCCACCCTTAAACATCTCTTTAGGCCATGAGTAACTTTACTTCTGCTATTTTCGTGTTTGACAAAAATAATATAATATATAAAGGTTTGGCTTTCAAATTTACCGTCTCAGCCGCATTCAAAATTCTGTTGTGTCTTAGTCTCATATCATGTGGGGTTACTATATTTAAATTATAAACAATTAATGAAGGAACAATGATGTCATGCTTAGTTACTGTATGTATTTGGACATATGAGTTTCCTCATGAAATTTAGGGGACATAGTCAGTATATAAACATACGAGTTGTCCTCAAAGCCAAATGCATTAACATAAAGAGGGGTTCAAAGTTTAGTTGGCTTCTGAAGATCTTTGGTTCGATTCATGATGTAAGCAACATTTCTCACTACTTTGCATGTTATTTTGAGTTATACAACCAGAAAAAAAAAAATGCTCTCAATAGACAGCCTTTTTCTTGGAATACTTCAAATGCTATTCTTCTTAAAGAACCTTTCTATGTAAAATGTCTCACATTTATAAGACTATATGATTTATAAGTATTTATTGAATGTGTCTTTTCATAATGCTTCTCTAAGGATAGATTAAACATTATAGATAATTGATTATAAGAAGTTCTTTGGCTAGATCTGTACTCTATAGGAAAATTTGTTTTCGAGTTGGAACTTGAAGAGTTTTCTTTTACAACACTAGTAAGTGCCTTAATAGAAATTTTCCAAAAAATCTGGTTTGCATATGTGTATCTAAAAAAGCCCTATCTGCAAAGCTAATTTGTTACTTAATGTACAGAAGTAGTCCTCTCCTAAAATATCCCCTGTAAACAGCTCCCAGACTAGAAAATGTGTGAGAGAGTTCAGAAAAACACAGCTATTAATAGAAATATACAACAAAAGAATGGTGGTAAAGTTCAGATGGCAGCACCCATCAATCAAACCATGTCATCAATGCCATGTTGTTACTCCACTAAAATGGATGGGTGTTTATTTCAATCAGCCCAACATTCATTCAGTGTATGGATGCTGCTGCTGGAAGAATATAGTGCTTTCTAAGGATTAAGTAGTCTAGGTATCTGGTAAGCTTGTCTGATCCTGTCACATTATCTTCCATGGCCCCTTATTATTTGTTCCTCAGTAATGGCCCTGTTTTTAACCCTTTTGGCCAGCCATCTCATGCCAATATGATTTTTTACTTTTTCATGCCTATGTTGTCTTTCTCATTACTTTTTTGTTAGATGGTTTCCTGCTCTTTTTCCCAAGTTTGGCTTTCAGTTTCCTCTTCAGATGTTCAAAATACCACTGAAAGTTCATTTCCACTAGGAAACCAACCCCCAAGTCATCTTGTAAAGTCAGAATGAGATTAGGTGAAATTCCCCAACAGATTCAGCTGTACAGAATCTTTTGAGAGATGATTCATTCACCACCTATGCATCGAGCATATAACTATGCATTGAGCATTTAACTATGTATTGAGCATATAAAATATGCTGCAACTGTGCTCATTTCCATGGGGAATATAAATTTTCTAAGACCTCGACTTTTAAATATTTCCATAATAAATGGTGATAAATATTAGGAGAGAAAATAAGAAATATGTACTTATCTAGATGCCTGAAAAGGGGGAGTATTCATGTAATATTTTCCTTGGCACTTACTCTCAAATACCTAAATATGGCTAATGACAACCAGAATGACAAGGAGCGAGGCATAAAATAAAATGGTATCCCTTTCCATTAAGTTAATACTGAATTTACTAGTCACAAAGAAATGGATGCTTAAAAAATTTTGTTGTTGTGTCAGCCATCAAAAAGAATGAAATCTTGCCATTTGCAATGACATGGATGGAACTAGAAGGTATTATGCCAAGTGAAATAAGTCAGTCAGAGAAAGACAAATACCATATGATTTCACTCATATTGGAATTTAGGAAACAAAACAGATGAACATAGGGGAAGGGAAGGAAAAATCAAATAAGACAAAATCAGAGAGAGAGGCAAACATAAGAGGCTTTTGAGTATAGGGGGCGCCTGGGTGGCTCAGTCATTAAGTGTCTGCCTTCGGCTCAGGGCGTGATCCCGGAGTTCTGGGATCGAGCCCCATGTCGGGCTCTTCTCCTGGGAGCCTGCTTCTTCCTCTCCCACTCCCCCTGCTTGTGTTCCCTCTCTCGCTGGTTCTCTCTCTCTCTCTGTGTCAAATAAATAAATAAAATCTTTAAAAAAGAAATGTACTTAAAAAAAAAGAGGCTTTTAAGTATAGGAAACAAACTGAGGGTTGCTGGGTGGGGGGATAGGGTAACTGGGTATTGGACGTTAAGGAGGGCACTTGAAGAAATGAGCCCTGGGTGTTGTATGCAACTGATGAATCACTGAATTCTACCTCTGAAACTAATAATACAGTATATGTTAATTAAATTGAGTTTAAATAAAAAATTAAAAAAAAATTTGTGTATTTCAGTATTTAACTTTATAATACATCCCACACCAACAGATGAAATGAATGAAATAGGGGAAGGAATTAATGAAAATAACAAAATCAGGTAAAAAAATATTGTGACAAGGAAAATGGTGTGAGCATAACCTTTTCTTAAGCTGTCAAAGATGCAAATGATCACTGAAGTCACAAGAGAATTGTTCCAGTCTCTAAGATTCTAAAAAAACAAGAAATGCAAATACCTGGAAGCTGGAAATTGACATTAGTAAATTTTAAAAGATCAAGCATTATTTGCACAAAAGGGCAGTTGAAGGGAGGGGTCTTTAAGTACATGATTAGCATTTTAAAAATGTTTTTGTTTCTACTACTTTATTTCTGAACATTTGAGGAAGATAAGGAAAATAAATTAAATGCTCATTTATATTTGATTTTCTTTCCAAACTTGAAACACAAAACTTTTCAATGGAAAGGTAATGCTTGCTTCTTAGTGGTTTAATTAAATTGTTACAGTTTACAATACAGGATGGACAGTGGCTTCCTTGCACATCTTTAAATGCCAGCCCTCTTAATCATCACAATAGCTTCATGATCTGGTGAGGCATTTGGATGAGATTATATTATATTAGAATAACTTCTTTCATTTTGCTTGAACTCTGACTTTGCAGTTTCAATTCTGAAGAACTGTAGAGAACAGAAGTGTTTTCATAAATATGACATACTTTTGTTAAAGATATTCCAGTGAGTCCATGTTTAACCCTGAAATGTTAGCCAAATGTGGTTCTTTCAGATGACAGTGGGTTGAAACCTAAGAAATTGCTCATTTTTGGCCATTTTTTACTTGAAAAAGACAAGTTTGTATGGTTCAACTTAAAGTAGCGAGTATGTACTAAGTGCTTACTACTGTCAGGCTCTTCTAAGCATGTTATCTGCTATCCGTCATCTTCTTCGTAACATCCCTTTCAGGTAGATCGTATTACTATTCTCCATTTCATAGATGAGGAAACTAAGGCAAAGAGAGGTTAAGCAATTTGCCCAGTGTTCTCAGGATTAGGAGGGCAGGCATGAAAGTCATCCTCGTATCTGTGAAGAAAAAGAACAAATTAATGACTGGAGAGACTGTTGACCCGATTTTAGTAAAGTCACTCTTGTTTTTACAGTCTAGCATCTGACAGTCAGACGTCTCTGTATATCAATTGTCCTTTTTATCATGGGACTATTATTCCTGCTTCATATATGTTGGCAGAGCATTTTCCTGCCCTACTGTTTCTTTCTGTATCAGCTGTGTTATCTGCCCGTAGGCCATATTCTCACCCAATGCCCCTATCAACAGCAAAGGCAGTATTTAGTATTTGGATGGCCCATCTCTCTTACTGTTCATTTTGCTTTTCGGTTTGGTTCGTAACTTAGGCATGGAAAAGGTTTTTTCCCCTTCAAATCCCCTGAGAAGTAGTGTTGCTAAGATGGCTAAATAAAAAAAAAATGCATTTGGAAAGGTTATAATATAGACTTTAGTAAATATGAACCACTTATTGTATTTACTGTTATTACTTAAATATCATCCCTCTAGCAAATTCATACTTTAAAATTCCTCTAAGGTTTTTAAGTCGCAAACTGCTATTAAGACTGGTTAAAAGTAATAAAACTGTATTTTAAAAACACTCTACAATTCAGATCTTTTGCTTTCACTAATTTGAAGTGATATTTATTATACTAGAAAATAGTGAGATGTAGCTATATCATATTTCATCTAATCCAAAATGCCAACAGTAGTAGCATACACATTTATTTTATATGCCATTAAGAAAGAAAAATGTTTCTAATTAATTCTGAGATGCTATAGATTAAAGACACATCACAATTTCAGGAGGTTAAATATGTAAAAATGTCTTAGAATTGATGAAATATGGTAATAAAATCGATGAGTCTGATTTTTTCCTTCACCCATGAGTTGGGATAGTTTGAGATTAAACCAGAAAGGCAGCAGGCAAGACCATCCATATTTCTGAGCTGTATTAATGATTTCCCAGACCTACTTGGCAGTACCAGTAGGCTTCTTCTTCAAATCAGCCAAATCTGGAAAATTAGTATGGACTGTACATTCCACAGAAATGTTCTTTGATCATGGACATGAACCATGTCCTGAAACTAAACCAATATTAAGTTGCTGAATTTCAATCCACATTCAAATTCTGATGTTTTTCTAAGGCACTAGCAAGTCAGAATTTTTTTTTAAAATATTCAAAACTTGTACTCATGGCTATGTGTGCACGATAGTTTACTGAACTGGCTTCAAACAGAACATATAGTTTACAGAAAGTACTTAATTAATGTAAAGCTAAAACATTAAAATAAGCTCTGCAAAGCACCTCAAATGGGTCAGTATTTCCTTTGATTTGAGCCAGTGTTTATAAGAATAGGGGATTGAAGGTAACCAAAGTGAATAGTCACACTTTATGCAAAACATCACACAGGAATATTTACTATTTTGGTAATGTGTCATCTTTCTGCTTTCAATTTTCAAAACCATTAAAGAGAGGAAGATTGAATATAAATTCTCCTAAGCAGAGATATTTTTTTTTTCTTCAATTACTGTTTCCTTTTCTTTTAACAGCAGTCTCCTGCCACATGGACATGTTTATTCATGTGTCTCATTGATTCATGTGCTTACTGTACTTGTTTATATCTGGTGCACAGTTGGTATTGTGAAATATGGGCTTGTGGAGTGCGACTCTTGATTTGAAATAGCTGGCCCATAAAACTAAGCTATTAGATTAACAAGTCAGCACATTAAAGTGAGGAATCAACACAAGGTTGATTTTCAGTCTGTTTATCACTTCCACACCAGATGAGAGAAAAGAATGACTTGACGTTTGCATAGTTCTTTAGTCTGTCTGGAAAGATTTGTGTACTTTACTAACATCGTGTTGGCAACAGTTCAATCTTAGAGTCTTCTTCCAGATCCATCCCATGTCCTTTAAATATTTTCTAGGCTATTTGTGATGAGGCTGACTTAGAATGGCAGTAAACAAATATAGATTGGTAGCAATCCATGAAGTACTTTAGTTTTCTCATAACTTCCATCCTTCAAGGTCAACGATCAAGGTACAGAATATTTTCTGCTTCTGTATGCAAAATGTATTCTGTACCTAGGTTGGCTAAGGGTCATGGTTTTCTTGAGCCACACAGGTGACACAGAATTTCAGGATATTTAGGACAAAGCAGTATCAAGGAGTCATTGTCAGAGTGTGGCCTATTGTTACAAGGACATCTTTTAGTGGACTCTTTCAAATTTGGGGTTTAAAAGACAATGTTACTGATTGAGCACTGGTGTGGAGAGCTCAGGCCTGGTCTGTATTATTCCACCTCTTGGGCAGTACCATGAACCAACCACAGATTTGGAATGTAACTCATTTCATTATGTCTCTTGATTGTTCAGAGCTTTGATCCTTGGTATACCTTGCCTACTGACGGCATGGTAGCAATGGTCCTGATTTTGATTTTGGTTTTTGTTTTACCTCCTTTGCTGCACTGACTGTGAGCTGCCAGTGAGCCACCTGGAATGGGTTGAGACTCAAAATTGTAAATGCTAATTGTTGACTTAATAAACCTGGGCACTCATGGGTTCTATTTGTGAGAAACTGCACTTATGACTGCTATTTTTAAAGCGTATTTCTCATCAGTTCTCTGGATTGCAGAGTGTGTTTAGGGCGTGTTAAAGTGGCTGGAAACCTTGGTGGGTACCTGCTAAAGATCGTTATACCGCAGTCCATCCTCTTCCTCCTCCTGATTCAGAGACCTTCGTTTTCACTTTCTCAGTCATCACTTACTTCTGCGCAGCTGGCGAGCATGGGGCCTGCACCGAGCTAAGGCTTCACAGTTTGCTGCTAACTTACTGTTTTGACCGAACACTTCAGCATAGAAGAAAAACTTGAAACAAATATTTTGCTGTGATTCTCTTGTTAGGGAAACAAATATCTGGACCAAATGCGAAGGTTTTTTTTTGTATAATCACCCACCCCTTAAAAAAAAAAACAGAAAAATGACTAAGTCATAGGCTCAATCGAAATGCAAACAAATGGTTATCTGAAGTAATAATGAAGTATTTTAACCATGCTATTCATTTAGCACACTTGAATTATGACTTATCAGAAACATAAATTGCTCCCCAGATGGATTGTTTCAGAATTCATAGGAAAGAATATCTGCTCTGGAATCGTTCAAATGTGGATTTGAACCCCAGCTCTGCCCCTTGTTTGCTGTGTGAAAATCTGACCCATCCCTGAACTTCAGGTTTCTCTTTTATAAAACTGGCATCATCATATCACCTTGGAGGGCTGTCGTGAGGGAAAAGTAACATCCTGTCGCACACTTACCGACGTTCCTGGGACATGATGGATATACTGGCAATTCTCTCCAGCCCTGGCTCCCTGAGGATGTGTTCAAGGTTTTGAGAATTTCCTTGCTGAGGGTGTATTCACATGAGGCAGGTATTTCTCACCTGTATTGTATAGTTAGACTTCCAAACTTTTTCCCCCATTCTCTATCATTTCCCTTTTTTTTTTTCTTCTGCTCTCTTTTTTGAACAGCTTTATTTGGCTTCATGGCCTGAATGAGCATATCTGCGCAGAAGTTTCTGGATTATCTGTCTTCAGCCCTGATCTTTCTCTAGAGCTCTAGACCCCAACTCCTTTTTTTTTTTTTAAAGATTTTATTTATTTATTCGACAGAGATAGAGACAGCCAGCGAGAGAGGGAACACAAGCAGGGGGAGCGGGAGAGGAAGAAGCAGGCTCATAGCGGAGGAGCCTGATGTGGGGCTTGATCCCATAACGCCGGGATCACGCCCTGAGCTGAAGGCAGACGCTTAACTGCTATGCCACCCAGGCGCCCCTAGACCCCAACTCCTAATTGCCTGTGGATGTCTCGCTTCTGATAGCTTGTCAGTGCTTCGAAATAGGAGTGCCAAATTGAAGTCATAACTTTTCCTTCCAGACCTGTGCCACTTTCTCCTTGGTTTTATGTCAGTTTAACCAACTATCCTGGGAAACTTAGAATTCTGTCTGAATCTTCTGTCTACCCCGGCCTTGATAGTTCATCAGTCACAAAGTCACAGGGAACTCACTACCAGAAATTTCTCACTTCCGTCCTTCCCTCTCAATTCCCTCTGCCCTCTCTCCATGCCTCATGTTGTCACCTTCTTTCATAACTGTGCTGGTGGCTTAGCTCACTTATTTCCCTGACCATCATCTTCCCCTTTTCAATACATTCTTCACTCAGCTGTGAGAGTGATCAGAGTCCCAAGACTGTCATTTCCTTTTAAGAAAACTTCAGTGACTACCTCTTTAAGACCACAGTCTAAATTATCAGTGCAATGTTAACATTTTGGTCCCAATTTAGCCCAGACCTACTTTTCAGTTTAAATAAATGTTTTCTAAAATTTAATAGAAAACGTTTTAAACATATAGGCAAATACAAAGATTATATAACAGAAACCAATATGCCACCTATTTAGAATTAGCATTTGTTGATGTTTCCCATATTTGCTTTATTTTTTTGTTTTATGTACATATTTTTTAAGTAAAACATAAAACCCTACTCCCTCATCTCCTTTCCCCTGTCCTCGGTGTCTATCAACCTTATTTTCCCTCTCTTTCTCATATTCTATGTTCCAGATGGTTGTAAGATAAAAGAGGGACGGTATTCAGGGTTGAGAGATCATCTCTTTCTAAGGTGGGTTTCGAAGGCAGCAATCTGAGGATATGTGACTTCACTCAGGAAAACAAAAATCCTCCATGATATGTCACTGATCATAGTGATTATGTCACTGATGTGTGAGGAGTCGGCAATATAACAAAGTGATTTCTTTCTTTTTTTTTTTTAAGTATTTATTTATTTATTTCAGAGAGAGAAAGAGAGAAGGGGGGGAGAGGGCAGAGGGGTAGAGAGAGAGAATGAGAAAGAGAGCCTGAGAATATTGAGCGGGCTCTATACCCAGCACGGAGCGCAACATGGTACTCAGTCTCACAGCCCTGAGATCATGACCTGCGCCTAAATCAAGAGTTGGACACCTTAACCAACTGAATGACCCAGGCGCCCCACAAAGTGATTTCTGATCATGGCTATCACACTTACAAGCAAAGTACTCACCTCTACAAAACTGATTTTTCTCATACATAGAGTAGCACAGTACCTACCTCAAAGATTTTTGTGGAGATTACTTGAGATAATTTATGTGAAGTACCCAGATCAGAGCCCAGCACTGATAGATCAGTTGAGGAATCAGAAGGGCTCGTAATTGACTAAATAATCCAGTTTTTGCTTTCTTTGCAGGATCACTGTATCATGAATGTACAAGTGTCATAAATGTGGCCTCGGGGATTTTTAAGGAAGTATCATGAAATGTGGAATGTTTGGATTTGGTTTGAACTTGAAGCTGGCAAATACCAAAGTTACCACCTCCCCCTCCCTTTTGCCTCCTCCAGTTTCCCTGTTACCATCAGGAGTAAAGTACATAACCCCATGTTATAGTACTCATTGCTAGTAATTGTCCCCAGGGAAACTATGATGTCGCTACTTCATTAAAGGCTTTGCCACCTGCTACAGAAGCCATTTTATGTCCCCCATTCCTTTCAATGTATTTTTTATACTTGGGCTAAGAAATAGTTAAATAGGTTTCTCACTTATATCTTTGACTTGAAACATGTTTAAGTGACTTCCTGCAATAAGAAGTCAATGTTACATTTGCCACAGAAGGAGAAAAAGAAACCCTACGTATATGAATGATTATAATCCTTGGCCAGGGCATGAGTTCCCCAGTGCTCCAGAAAAGACCATAAATCCATGCAATATCCCTGACTTCTGCATTTTACATCCAGGTGTTAGAGGTATGGAAAGTTATGTAAAATTAGGGGCAGGCAGAAAGTGGGTTGACTACACATCTGGGAAAGTTCTTACAGATTGCTTATTCCCGGCTGTTCATCTTCTGCTCATGAAGTCTGACACTGTAACACTCCTACCTGATGACAGGGAACTGAATAACTTGTGTACAGCTGAGACATTTGTCCTCTTTGACTATTGGTTAAAACCGTTCATGGAGACATAATACCATATTTAGTATGGGAATTAGGAATAATCCCTTTCTTGTTCTGATATTGAAACTTTTTATGAAGCGTAATAGAACTTTGCTAAACATCAAAAAATGATTACACAAAAACCCAACTTCTAGCATTTAAAGAAAGACTGCTGTAAGTTTTTCTCATGTCTTAGGAAATTTTGAGAAGTGTGTTAACAAGGCCAACTCCCAAATAACATTATACTGACTCTGAAGAGTCAGATGGTGGAGAGCTTAGGAAAGGGCAGAAATCGTGGCTGGATCCTCCATATTTGACTGCCACTGAGACTAATTTAGGTTGAAGAAATACATTTTCATAATTCAAATATATTAATGAATGAGTAAATTCAATTAAATCACTTTCATTGCAGATCTAGGCTCATAAAACTTGGATTGGAAAGCGTGGGTTGAATTAACCATTGCTTGTTCTGAAGAGCGGAAAAGTGGTAGAGTAGGCTGAAGGCAGTGAGAGGCTGAGAGTGTAATTCCAGATTTGAAAGTAGGGATAATTAATCAGCTATTGAAATTTTAATGATTTAATAGTTGATACTTTTGGTAGTAACCTCTATATCTCTAAATAAAATAACATGTTTAGATTGCTATTTTATTGTTTTTAAAATTGTAGGCTCTATCTTTTGACTTTCCACTAAGGGTTTAACTGTGTTTTACCAAATTCTTTTGTATTCTGCCATTACTCATATACACACCTCCCATTTCTCCAGGGTCCTAATATATTTCTGTCATCATTTGGTTATATTAATATTCATGTGTATCTTCCTAGGATATGTAAATTATTCAGAGTGGAGCCGTGTAGTAAATTATGATTACCCTTTATTTTTTGCTTATTTGTAGTTAATTGTATTGTTTTTGCTTAATTTAAAACATATATATCACTAATACAACCTCACCTATAGTATTAATGATTCTATCATTTGTGCTTAGTTTGGAGGAGATTATGCTAAGTGAAATAAGTCAAGCAGAGAAAGACAATTATCATATGGTTTCACTCATTTATGGAACATAAGAAATAGGAAGATCGGTAGGAGAAGGAAGGGAAGAATGAAGGGGGGTAAACAGAAAGGGGAATGAACCATGAGAGACTGTGGACTCTGGGAAACAAACTGAGGGCTTCAGAGGGGAGGGGGCTGGGGGATTGGGATAGGCTGGTGATGGGTATTAAGGAGGGCACATATGGCATGGTGCACTGGGTGTTATACGCAAATAATGAATCATGGAACACTACATCAAAAACAGGGGATGTACTGTATGGTGACTAATATAACAAAATAAAAATTATTAAAAAATAAATAAATAAAAATAAAATTAAAAAAAATAAAGAATATATTTATCGATAATTCAATCTCAAATTCTTTGCCAAATATCTAATCCTCTTTCCAAGGTATTCATTCCCTTCGGGTATATCAGCAACACCTGTTGAAGTTTTTCTCAGAGTGTTCTGAACTGCTTCTACCCAGACTGGTTGACCTCTATAGACAGTTGAATGTCTGAATTTGGCTAGATATAGAATTCTTTTTATTTATTTATTTATTTAGTTAGTTAGTTAATTAGTTTCAGAGGTAGAGTTTAGTGATTCATCAGTTGCATGTAACACCCAGTGCTTATTACATCAAGTGCCCTTCTTAATGCTTATCACCTAGTTAACCCATCCCCCCACCCACCTCCTCTCCAGCAACCCTCAGTTTGTTCTCTATAGTTAAGAGTCTCTTATGGTTTGCCTCCCTTTCAATTTTCGTCTTGTTTTATTTTTCCTTCCCTTCCACTATGTTCATCTGTTTTGTTTCTTAAATTCTGCATATGAGTGAAATCATATGGTATTTGTCTTTCTCTGACTGACTTGTTTAGCTTAGCATAATACCCTCTAGTTCAACCACGTCGTTGCAAATGGCAAGATTTCATTCTTTTTGATGGCTGAGTAATATGAGTCATACAATATTTTCCTGTATGTTGTTCAAAGCTTTGGTTTTTTATATTCAAGTATCTAGGATTGCTGTTGAGGAATCTTATGACATAATTTTTGAGACCTTTATAACTGCTTTCTCCCCTTCTTTGTAAGCTTGTAGTGTTTTCCTTTTATCCCTGGTGTTCTAAATGTTCTTTGGCCTCTTTCTGATCCTCTGATCTGGTTACTCGGTGTGGTCCTTTAGTATGAAAACTCATATCTTTCAGTTATAGAGAATTTTCTTACATTAATTCTCTGATGATTTCTGCTTTTGCATTTTTTTGTTTCCAGTAACTACTACTATGCAGATATTAGATTTCCTGCATTGGTCCTCTCTTTGTTTTCTTTTTAATTTCCCCCCCCTCTCTTTTTTTTTTTTTTTAGAGAGAGAGAGAAGGAGAGCTCGAGCAGGGGTGGGGAGGGGCAGAGGGAGAGAGAGGCTGACAGCTGACACAGGGCTCCATCTCACGTCCCTAACATCATGATCTGAGCCAAAATCAAGAGTCAAATCCTTAACTAACTGAGCCACCTAGGTGCCCCTTGTCTCCTGTTTTTAATAACTTCGAATTTTGCTATACTTTCAGGGGGAATTCATCAATTTTATCCTCTAACACTCTCCAAATGAGTTTTTATTTCTGCTATCGTATTTTAAATGTCCAAGTGTTCATATTTTTGCTTCCCAAATGTTTGTTTTTATAGCATTCTGTTCTCGCTCAGGGATGTAAGACCTTTTCCCGCCTATTGGAAGATATTACTGGTGGGCTTTTTAAAAGTTTCCTTCTATGCATCATTTGTGTCATCTCCATGTTGCGTATTTCTGTAGGTTGTTTTGGTCCTTGCCTTCATAGTAGAGACATTTTTCAAATCTGGTTTTTCTTACTAGATATATTCATATTTAATAATGGAACATTAAAAAAACATTGGTAGCTCTGTTTTTCATGGATGGGGCTTGGCAATTGTGGAATTCTCTACAGGATAATTCTAGATTTACCTTTTCCTTAAGAAATTCCTGCTTTCAGTGTCTTTGGGTTCTCATGTCTGGAGGTTTTTGGATTCTCTAGGTGATTTTCTAAACTCTTGCCTTCAGGGTTCTGGGACTCAAATTGGAGAAGAAGTACCCTAATTTTTCAGGGTATTAATCTTCCCTTAATTTTTATGTTTGCTCTAAAGTTTACATGCTTTTAAGTGAGACTCTTATTTCCATAAACCCCTGGTCTGCTGGGCTGAGGAGAGGGAGCTACCAGGCTACATGGAGAGGGAGGATGGGACCCAGCAGTCCAAATGGTTCTTTAACAAGTTTGTCAATTTTTCTTCCTAGTTTTGGTCATCTTTACATCTACATTTTAAGATTCTGCTATGTCAGTCTTTTTTTTTTTTGTCATTTACTCAACTGTCAGCTTACGATTCAGTTTTCTCAGTTTTCCTAAATGAGTAACCATTCCTTCTCTAGTTTTTCAGTATATATGTATATATATATATATATATATCTTGTTAGATTGATTACAGTATACAGTCCTGGTTCCAGCAGGGATTGGATGGGATACTCAAACTAGGATATCTTGGATAGAGTTTAATAAAGGGCTATTTCCTCTTTTCTTTTAAAATTAAGATTTATTTATTTATCTTAGAGAGCATGCTCCACTGAGAGCGGTGGGGAGGGGCAGAAGGAGAGGGAGAGAGAGAGTCTCAAGCAGACTCCCTGCTGAGCACAGAGTTCTATGTGGGGCTTGATCCCATGACCAAGAGATCATGACCTGAGCTGAAATCAAGAGTCAGACACTTAACTGACTGAGCCACCCAGGTGCCCCATAAAGAGCTATTTTCAAAGGTACAGAAAGGAAGTAAGTACAGAGGACAGCATGCTGGAGCTGGGAACACGAAGGTTCTTTACTAATCCTAGACCTGGAAGTGTGAAGAGAGGATATGATGACTAGTACCTGGAGATAAAGACAGCTGTACATATATGGAGGGAGTTGCTTGATAGGAACTGGGTTTTTGTTGGACAGACACAGCCAGCCCTTGGCAACCGTGCAGGAGGGAACTCGGGGAATAAGTACTGTGACCAATTCTGCTCCTTCCTGCCATCTCCTGATGGTGCCTAATGTTGCTCAAGTCCACAGGAAGATGTTATTGCAGTGATCCAGGGCAGTGACCCTTCTTCCTGCACAGAACAGAGTGAAAATGAATAGAGAGTGGATCTGGAGAGGAAGATGAAACTTATATTAATTTACTCCATGATTATGTTGTCAACCTTTTTTATTTTAAGAAAAGGTAAAGTGGAAAGCATTTAAATTCTACACAATTGAGTGGCAAGGAATAACTAAGGAAAACCATTCAAGGCACTTCGAAAAACGTAAAATGAAGTAGGTATTAGATTTAAATATATACTTTACCTCTCTGTGACCTCACAAAAATAATGAATTTGATTAACCAAGTTATATACATATATTTATAAGTTTTAATCCTTACTGCCTCTGGATGAAATTATTCCCAGTTTGATCTGATCCCAATATCTTTCATGTTTGTGTTTGACAAGGATGACTTAACAATTACTACCCCATAAATGGCACCCGTAGAATAAATGCTATTTCATATACTTTTCCATTTTAGGATGATTTGGTGGAACTTTTCCCATTTGAAAACTCTAGTGAATATAGCAATTAATCCTGCAGTTCTGTTTTAAAACTAATCAGAAGCAGTCTTACTGATTTCAAATTCAGCTACAAAGCCAAAGCAAGGATCTTTTCAAGTAATCTGAGGTTTAGTGCAAGTGTTTCCCTGGGATCTAATTATAAGTAGAATATTTTCTTCGTTATGTTTCTCCTTTTTCCTCTAATCCTGGAAGAGGCCACACAAATTTTGAACATAATATTAATTACACACAAAGGAGTTCAAAAGTGATTTTATAAGATTAAGTTTAAAAAATTGGTGGGAGAAGTTCTCCTAGAAGATATTCAGTACATTAAAATAAAAATATAGGGGCGCCTGGGTGGCTCAGTCGGTTAAGTGTGTGCCTTCTGCTCAGGTCATGATCTCAGAGTCCTGGGATCTAGCCCTGCATCAGGCTCTCTGCTCAGCAGGGAGTCTGCTTCTCCCTCTCCCTCTGCTTGCAGCTCTCCCTGCTTGAGCATACACATGCTCTCTCTCTCTCTCTGTCAAATAAATAAAGTCCTTAAAAACACAGAAATATATATATTTTTTCTCCCAATATGATTGGTCACTGAGACCATTTCTAAGCAACTGGAATAAATTAAACAATATTATTAGAGCTACCATCCTAATACCAGTATAGAGATTCACATGTTACCAAGTCAGAAATTATATGAACAGCCAAGTAAAGGAACCAAACAGCAAAGTATGGACTTTTGAGGAATTTTCTCTGCAGTGAAGTCAATATCAATAAAAAGGGAGTATACTTATATCTGTGTTCATGATGTTCTTCTATATTAAGGTGCTGATTTCTAGAGCAGCAATTCTAGTATAGTAGTTTATAGACCTGGCAGGAAGGCCTAGTAATTTTTAGGACTCTGAAGAGTCCTGAGAGATTATTAAGTCTGTGACAGTGTCTGCTATGACTGGGAATCGGGGCATTTCTCAGCGGAGATGGCCTGTAGTTTTTGTACGTGAATAGAGGAGTGAGCACCTGACATCTGTGTAGTAGTGTGACTGTGGAGAATTAGACATTTTTCAGATGCAAGATGTTGGATCTCTCTCAGCATCACCTAGGAATTTGAATACCTTTCCCTGAGTCTAGTCCTAGCCCTTCTCTTTGCTTTTAACCAGTGCAGTTAAGGGGTACCAGTATATGTACACCAGCAAAGCATTGTGGGAGGTAGTTTATAAAGTGGGAATGCTAGAAAGAGTGAAATGTTAATACATGGCTCATGCCCAGTCAAAAGCGCAGTGAGCAGGAAGCCACAGATCATCTGCTGTCAGGATAAGTTAGTTGCTACAAGTTGGATAATGAGCAAAATAAGCTTTGGTACATCATGAGGCCAGAATCCTGCTGTTATTGGTTCAAATGTGACCCCCTGCCCCAAATTCATATGTTGAAGTCCTAACTCTTGGTTATTTATTTATTTATTTTTTAAAAAAGATTTATTTATTTATTATTTGCCGAAGGTAGGGGGAGAGGGTGTAGAAGAGAGAGACTCGCAAGCAGACTCCCCGCTGGGCACGGAGCCCGACTTGGGGCCTCATTGCATGACCCTGAGATCATGACCCGAGCCAAAATCAAGAGTCGGATGCTTAACAGACTGAACCACCCAGGCTACCCTAACTCTCAGGTTTTTAGAATGTGATCCTGCTTGGAAATAGAATCATTGCCAGTAAGCTAAGGTGTTTCCTTAGCTGGGATCCCAGAGTTTACTAGATAAACTGAACCAGTGAAAAGAAGCCTTCATTACTCATCACAGCTTTTGTTAACTTTTTACAGAATCATAAAGGTGGAGTCTTATCCTGTGGGTGTGTGTGAAAATAAGCCTGCTCTGTACCTCAACCCTATCTGTTACCCTGTCTTATTTTTCAAAACTTTGTGGGTATCTCAGAGGGATTAAGAGGAGAGCATAAATAAAGCCCCATCTTTCAGCTTTCAGCTCTAAAACAGCTGGACATCTGATTTTTGAATACTCAGCATCCATCCCCTCTTATTTTGCTAGCCAATTGTCCCCTGCAAGAGGATCCCCTGCCCACCCCTCCACACCCACCCCATACTACTTGGTCTTGGTAGGACAGTCAGTGGAGGAGCCACACCCCATACCCTGGCCAGAGTTTGTGCATGTGATTAAGGCTAGAAGAATTAGATTTTTCCTTGTAGGAATCTTGACCCTATCACAAGGAAGCAAACATTTTGAACCAATCTGTTCTGGTGGTGGTAACAACTCCTTTTGTTATGGACTAGAAGCACCCCAAACTACCTGTCCTTGTTTTTCCCAAGACCTTACTTGTCCTTGGGATTCTGTGAGATACTCAGTATCCTTCCAATGTGTTCAATTTTCTTAAGTTAACTACGGTTGTTTTCTGTTACATTCAGTCACAGATCCTTAAACCGATTCAGCCTACCATCCTTTTCTAGTGTTATACTTCTCTAGCATTCTGAAATTGGTATATTGGGGGATGATTATGGTGTAGGAATATAAATTACTTATTTGATAATTATTGTTTTGTAGATTTTTTTTCTCTCTGAAGCATCTGAACAGGTACTTTGTCAATTGATTGTAGGTCATTAAGTGGTTAATTTTTTTCAGGGGACTACAGTAATCATGAAAACCATTCAGGGGTTCAGGTTTTGTGTAAGGATATATTTGAATTGAAATGGCTTCTCAATGATGTGCATTGTTCCACAGTGTATTTGTATAATATACTAGAAGAGTAAGATGAAAACTAGAGGAAATATTTCCAGTTGCCTAAAGATAGAAATCACTGGTGGAAAAAGGAAGGACAGTCATGGTAGCTTATGCAGCACAGTACAAATGATATTTAATTAACATTCTTAAAATATTTTTTATTGCTCAAGAGAAAGATTAGTTTGTTTATTATTTGTCATGGTTAATGAGAGTAAGAAAAAGCATAATGAATTTCAACAACAGAAATGCAAATTCTGAGGTTATTATAACAAAAACAGAAAAGTATATTATAGTTCATAATCCACATAATACTCTGTTTAGTAATTGTAAATATATAAAATATTTCTTGTTATTCTGGTAACAATTCTAAAAGATGCAAGCAACTTTGATGAGAATATATAATTATAAGGTGTCTACTTACTAGAGAGTATCTGAAGATAGCTTCATTAGAAACCAAGTTCATTTTCCAAATAAACAAAAAAAAATCTGTATTTTTTTCTAAACAAGGACATGATTTCAAAAACTCAAGATAGTTGGTATGTATAAACAATTCTAAAATTTCAGGCTTTTTTGTAAATTAAGATTATAGACAATGAGGAGATAATGCTAAGCGGAATAAGTCAAGCAGAGAAAAACAATTATCATATGGTTTCACTCATTTATGGAACATAAGAAGTAGGAAGATCGGTAGGAGAAAAAAGGGAAGAAGAAAGGGGGGGTAAACAGAAGGGGGAATGAACCATGAGAGACTGTGGACTCTGGGAAACAAACTGAGGGCTTCAGAGGGGAGGGGGTGGGGGAATGGGATAGGCTGGTGATGGGTGTTAAGGAGGGCATGTATTGCATGGTGCACTGGGTGTTATACGCAAGTAATGAATCATGGAACTTTACATCAAAAACTAGGGATGTACTGTATGGTGACTAACATAATAAAAAATATTACTATAAAAAATAAATAAATTTAAAATTTTCACTAAAGACTAAAACTAAACAATATTTTAATATAATTATTCTTGAATTTATTATTTTGATTACTTTTTAAAAAAGATTTTATTTATTTGAGAGAGAAAGAGAGAGAGATAGAAGCAGAGATACTGAGAGAGAGAGCATGAGCGGGGAGGAGAGGGAGAAGCAGGTTCCCAGGTGAGCAGGGAGCAGGACTTGGGGATAGATCCCAAGACCTAGGGATCATGACCTAAGCCAAAGGCAGACGCATAACCAAATGAGCCACCCAGGTACCCCTATTACTTCTATCTTACCTCACATCTGTTCTAAAATTGTATATATGTGTGCTTATATACATAGTACACACACGCATGCATACATACACAATTGTGTTCAATTAAAAAAATACACTAAACATTTTTTCCCTTAAACACTGGTATCCAAATGACCTACCTGCATTTATAGGTAATGAATTCTGTTTGTGCTTGTAATGAACTCTATTTGTGCTACTTACTACCCTTCTAGCTATTGACTAATACAATTTGAAAAACGTCCCTTGGTTTCTCTGTAACTCAGTTTTGTTATCTATTAAATGTGGAGACCAGTGATTATTTTGCCTGCCTATATCATTCAGATAGGGTAGGTTATGCTGTACTAACAAATGACCTACAAATCTCAGTGGCTTTCAAGAACCTTTTTAAAATTTTTGCTCACCTAAGCAACGTGTTCTTTAAAGACTGGCAAGAGAGGGTGGGGTTGTTCTTGTCATGGTCACTCAGGGACTTGAGCTGACAGCATATGGAATGCTACCTGTTTCTTTGCCAGAAGAAAAAGAGAGGGTTCAGGAATCTTACATTGTCAACTAAGTGCTCCAGTTTGGAGATGACAAATGTCAATTGCATACTCAACTCATTGGCTGGTCATACGGTCCCACTCAACCCCCATGGGTGCCAGGAAATGAAATCTATTATAAATATATGAGAGAGAAGTATTTTGCCAACAGTACTAATGGCTATATTATCACTTCATAGGATTCTTGGGCTTTGTATATAAAAATCTTTTGTAAACTATGAAGTAATATTTATATTCAAGTCTTTTTACTCCAAAGACCCTCTTTTATCCGGGATGTCAGATTGCTGTTCAGCTTCATTGCCATCATTTTGTTCTTTCATTTAATTAGCACTTATATTTGTTGAGTGCTTATAAAATGCTAATTACTGAGCTAGGGGTGCAAACCTGAATAGGGAAGTCTTTGTCCTCAAGGCATCCAAAATTCAATAGAGAAAAAGAAAACAGAACGCTACTATGATGAGATTAGTTCATGCTTGCCACAGAAGATGGGGCTGGGGTAGAATGAAAATAGCACAGATGAAATGGGCTGTAGATCATGAGGCTTTTGGAGTTCTAAAGTTATTGAGTTTTTTTTAATCACATAATCTTTGCCTCGTCCACTTAACAGGTAACACCTAAGTCAGCCATTTAAAAAAAAAAAAAAAGACGACTATGTGCTGATTCTATTAAGGGAAAGAAATTGTTTTGCTGTGCCATCAGAATTATTGGGTATCTTTAAAAGCAAGTTAAGATAATTTATTTTCAAGCTGTTTTCCCCTAAGAACAGACCTTTGTTTCAAATAGAGAAGCACATCTCTGTTCTTAGAAATTCATCTATTTACCTTTAGTAGTACTTGATTTAAAAAGATTCATTAAAAAAATTCTGCTTCACCTCCATGTATTTAAAAAAAAATTAGTCCTGTAAAGATACAAAAGAAATGTATTGCTTCTTCAAGGTCATTTTTGCTGAAACAGGAAGGACCAGTAGATAATAAAACCTGAGAATGGTATAGTCTAGAAAAATTTAAAGTGTGGAGGAAACTGCTTTTGTCCGTAGCATTTAATTCAGTTCAACAAATATCTATTGATTGTTGCATGTAAGTCATCAAGAGATTTACTAACTGGTGGGGGGGACAGACAAGCAAAAATGATCTATATTATAAGCTAGAGTGAAAACAAGTGATGCAAATAAGTGTAGTAAAAAATAGCTGGGGCATGGAGGAAGGAGCGGTCATTCTGACTGGGAGCCCAGATAATGCTTCACTTGCTTTATCATAAGCTGGACTCAGAACAATGTATAGGGTTTCAAAAGCTGGAGGAGAGGAAGACAGTGGAAGGTGGGGCTGGGGAAAGAGTATTTAGAATTGAAGTCAAAGTATGAAAAGAAGCATAGTGACAAGAAAATGTATGACCAAGTTGGGCCATGGCAAACAGTCCAGAATGATAGGGAATTACAGTGTGTGTGTGTGTGTGTGTGTGTGTGTGTGTGTGTGTGTGTGTGTATTAGGAGATGAGTACAGCAGGAGAGATTGAGGAGCCCTGAATGTCATGCTGAGGTGTTTGGATTTTACTCTCCAAAATAAATGCCCCAAAATGTCAAGTTGGAAAATGGTAAACTTGTGCTTTAAGAATATAGCTCTTTTATGTTTTTTAGTAAAATTGTATATATGTAAGGTTTACATGATGTTTTGATGTATGTAGTGAAATAACTACAACAGTGAAGCTAACTAGCATTTCTTTTTTAAAAAAGATTTTATTTATTTGAGATAGAGAGAAAGACCCCGAGATCATGACCTGAGCCGAAGGCAGATGCTTAACTGACTGAGCCACCCAGGTGGTTCACTAATTAGCATTTCATTTGCTCACATTTTTTGAGTGTGTGTGGTGAGAGCACCTGAAAATCTACTCTCTTAGCAAATTTCCAGTGCAATACAGTATTACACAGTATAGTCATCATACTGTACATTAGATCTCTAGACTTTTTCATCCTACATAATAACAACTTTGGACCCTTTGACCAGCATTTCCCCATTTCCTTTGTCTCCCTGCCCCCCAGTAACCACATTTCTACTCTTTTGAATCTGAGTCCAGAATGACTGTGGTTAGATCCTATGGAAGAATGACCAGCTGGGAGATCCAGGAATGAGAACTTGAGAAGTGAAACCAGCATAGTGGGAATGGAGAGGGGTGGTTGTCGGATATTGTGGAGGTAGATTTGATTGGTGACTGATTACATATACAGTGTGAGGGGCAGACTGGGTGGGGTGATCCAACTTGGGTGATGTCTAAATCTTTGCATTTTAAGGTTATGCTCCCCTCATCTAGTAGTTGCTCAATGACTCCCAAAAATTAAGGGAATGTCCCTGATCCCTTCTTTAGTTTTCTCCTTGTAAATGCATTTGTATTGTTGGACTGACTGATGCCAGATACCTCAGTTAAATCTAGGTTTTGCCTCACTGCCCACACCTCAGAATCGATATACATGCAGGAACTGTAATCATAAAAGTAACCCCATTAAAAGACAGTGTCCCACTGATCTTTTTATACTGTTCAGTAGGGATAGTACTCTCCATGTCCCTGGATACAAACATGGGCAGACTCCATAACTGTTCATTCTTAGGTAAGAGGAAAAATTATAGTTGCTTTAAATAATTTGTCTTAGTTCAATAAGAAGCATGTGCAGTCAAATGACGGCAAAACTCAGAAAGTGATTTAAAGTTAAAACCTTCTCCCACTCTCCCTTGCCAAGCTGGGGGCCTGCTTTGCAATGGCTGCTGGCAGCTTCACCCCTGGCTTGTCTTCCCTTCCTTTAATTTGTTAGACCCAATGGGGAGGTAGGAGATATAAGGGAGATGCAAAAGTTGTTGCTTTTTGCTACCATTATAATACGACTCTGCCTTTTCAGCCTGTCAGATGAATAAAGTTGATTCTCTTGTAAGAGCTTTTGTGGGGTTTTTGGAGACCTTTGCATATATAGGAGACCTCACCTATAATTCCCCTAATGCAGATGCAAGTTTCCCTATTTCAGCTAGTTAGTTACTATGTCTACAACTCTTAGCAATTCCTTGGTGCATCTTGAGCATGTCTGCTGAGTGCTCAACCCAGGAAGTCTTTACAGGAGAGGCTCTACTACAGCTCGCATGCTGGCTGACCTTCATTTGGTCGATGGAAAGCACAAACACATTCTTGGCCCAGACAGGCTCTAGGAGAACAAATTTATACTAACTCAGCAGTGTGCTGCTTCTAAAACTGCTGTCTAGTCCATTTCACCCTCTTGATTGCCCAAGAAGGAGTCAAACAGGAGACTACTGCATCTCCACAAATACAGAAGACGCACCAAACTCTGAGTAATCCCTATGAACTCCCTCTCACTAGCTTGAGATGATGAGCAGGCATCTGCCAGTCTGCCATCCATTGCATTTTTGAACCCACCTTCACCTTGCTCCTCAAGAGGTGGGACCCAGGTACAAATGTACTGCCCTAAGGTGTCTTCCATACCAGAATGCTCTCTATTTCCACTCTCATGCTTATTTTTAACCTTCAAAATGGCTGAGATATTTTGAAAGACTCATGGGGTCAATAATTTACTCAATCTTTTGAAAAATGTCTTACAGTCTAGCATCCCCTTTCAAATGCAGCATTTATTAGATGCTGATATTTCAGATGAACTTTCCAACTTAACATTTCTTTCAGTTACCATCCACTCAACTTTTGAACCCACTTTCACCTTAGAGACCATCCTACTGTATTCAGGCCCTTGTTTCTCCATGACCTCCAGCTGCTTCAGTTTCAAATTCAGCTGTGAGGCTCCTGGTAGCCAGATCTGTGCCAGAGCCATGGGTCAATTTGCTTGGCCAGAGAGAAGGTAGACAAGTGATGGAAATAGAGAAGTACATCTCACCTTCAACACTATTAAAATTTGGGGCCAGATAATTCCTTTTTGTGGGTGCTGTCCTGTGCATTGTAGGATACTTAGTAACAACATCAGTGGCTCTAGCCACTAGATGCAAGTAGCACCCCCTTCCCCAGTTTTGATAACCAAAAAATGTCTCCAGACATAGTTAAATGTTCCTTAGAGGGGAAAAATCACCTATGGCTGAGAACTAGTAAAACAGAGGGAGAGGAGCAATTTTAAGTTTCATTGTTTGTCGGGGTAAATAATGAGTTGGGTTTTGTATGTTATGAGAGGAGCTAGCAAAACATCCATCTGGAGTTATTTAATGGTCCTTTAGGAATTGAGGCCTTGCAGTCATAGCAAAGTCAAGGCTAGACTTGTATTTTGAGGCTCATTTGTATATAGCTGATACCTGCACACTTGGGTATGGAAGTTCTCATCCTGTGAGTTGAGTAGTGAGAAAGGCTAAGGAGAAATCACTGTGAAAGACTTTTGTTTAGGGTATGGACAGTTAAAAGTACTCAGAGCTTCTGAGAGATGTCCTTTACCTCTGTTCTGAGCCACTTAGGCCAGGCTCCATGTAAGGCATATGGACAATCTGGGCTGAACCTGTGGAAGGCCCAGTATGGAGTCTGATGTGCTCAGGGTCTACATAATTTTAATATAATTCAGTCACCTTACACAATAGCAACTTGAAAATTCTCAGACATCAGGAAGTTTAGCAATAAAGTTTAATCAATTTCTCTTTAACAATAAGTTCCCAGACTTCCATGATGGTGTGGTGTGTTCCAGATAAAGCACGGCACTGTTCAGAACACATTCTGTCAAGTCTGTCTATGGAATAGCACCATCTGATGTATCATACCCTCAGATGGAATTATTGACTGAGACTAATTTGTCTGTTCAAAAGTAGGAATCAGAAGACTTTGTACTCTCTTAGATTTTGTAAGGTAACAGACAACCAAAAATGGAACAACACACCAGGGATGATCATAGTCAATAAGCTAAACTCAGAGAATATAAAGAATATAAAGAGAATATAAACTCAAAGAATATAAAGGAATTCGAGGAGGACAAATGATGGGTACTTTAGATCAGTGGTTCTCAAGACCGCCTTGAAGAATTAGAGTTTTTATTTATAATAACTATCTCTATTTGCTGCATTGGTAATTGAAACAGAAAATTTAACACATATTTATATGTTCATTAATTTAATTTAATTTAATTTAATTTAATTTAATTTAATTTAATATTTATTTGTTTATTTTCGAGAGAGAAAGAGCCAGAGAGAGTGAGAGCATCTGAGCAGGGGAGGGAGAGAGAGAATCTTAAGCAGGTTCCATGCCCAGCATGGAGCATGACATGGGGCTCGATCTCATGACCCTGAGATCATGGCCTGAGCCAAAATCAAGAGTTGGATGCTTAACTGACTGAACCACTCAGGATCCCCTGTTCATTAATTTTAAAATGATAATATATTCATTGCTTGTTAACATCAATAACATTTTTATTAAAAAGAAGTATAGTTTTCAAAACAAACAAACAAAAAAACTCTTTAATGTCTTGGCTAACAGAAGATAGCTGAATTTTCACGTTACCTTCTGCACTAGTCTGTCATGGTAGCATACATTGTGTAGCTTTGTGGAAAAATTTATTGTAGATTTGGGAGGGAATGAGAGTGAAAAATGCAAATAATGTCTTAGTATTATTTTGAAAATAGTTTTGAGCTTTCAGACCCCCACATAGGGTCATGCAAGTCTCAAGAACATACTCTGAGAGCTGCTGTTTTAGATGATGGCTATGAGGTTTTAGAAGGGCTATTGTTAATTTCAGCTGAGGCAACAGGGTTTTGAAACAGGAGTCTAAGAAATAGAACAAAATTTCAGTTGTTCCATTAGGTCCATAAATAAATTTGGGGCATTATAAGAGCGAAACGAAAGTCACATTTATTGCCGATTTTTGATAATTTTCAGATAGTTTCTAATGTTGGTTATTATAAGTGTCTAATAATTTAATATGGGGGAGACTATCTTCTTTTATTTTTCTTTCCACCAAGTACTAGATTTAAAAAAGAGCTTTTTTTGGTGATTGAATATTTGAAATGTAGAGTTTTGCATTTATTAAGTAATAAATGTAAATACATTTAAACATAGTTACTAACATTTCCATTTGCAACATTAATTTTGGCCAGGCAAATAATATACAGAATAGAATATCTTTGAATTTTTTCAGAAAAGCAGAAGCTGAATATTTCCTCAAGTGTATTATTAATCATAAAGTATGGAGCTAGTATTTGATAGGTCTTGGCAACTCAGTATATCTGATAGAAATTTATAAATAAATTTAAAGGCCTGGAAGCCATGTCTGTCTGCTTGCCTGCCTATCTATCTATCTATCTATCTATCTATCTATCTATCTATCTATCTATCATATAACTCATTCATTCTATATATTCCTCATTTGGCTATTGGATTGCTCTCAGAATAATATATTTATTAACAGCATGGGCTTTGAGAGTGAGATTTCTTGTGTTCAAATTTTAAATTGAAAACATTTTTGTGCCTTTTGACTCAGTTTCCTTATTTGTAAAATTGGGGTTGTACTGGTATCAATTCATATGGTTCTTTTAGGGTTTCAAAGGTGGGGTTAGAGCTAAAGCTCACAGCATAGTACCAGAACAGAATGAGTATTCTTTACATTATTTTTAAAGCTGCGGTTAAGAATTTGTATGAATTGTATATATGTTAGCTGATGGATTTGGGATTTAAAAATAATTTGTTTAGGCCTGTGTGAAATAATAAGAAATAGGTATACACATTGATTCTTGCCCCTGTTTGCTGACACAGAGCTCCTACATCCCTTGGAATTTCCTGGATGATAGCAGTGTCTTTTGTTCTAATGAGGTGGCTTTTGATGGGCGCCTGGATGTGAGCTGGTCCCCAGCAAGACCAAGCCAAATGAGAAGCTTAGAATTTTCAGCCAATCTCCCATTCTTCAGAGAGGGCAGAGGGGCTGGAAATGGAGTTGATGATTGATTAGGCCTACATGGTGAAGCCTCCATAAAAATCCCCAAAGAGGTTCAGAGAGCTTCGGGGTTGGTGAACACGTCTATGTGCTGGGATGGTGGTGCACCCCAACACCACAGGGACAAAAGCTCCTGTGCTCTATGTATCTCTTCATCTGGCTTCATCTAGCATCCACGTGTATCCTTTATCATATTCTTTGCTATGTAATGAACTGGTAGATAGAAGTGTTTCCCTGTGTTCTGCGAGCTATTCTAGCAAATAATCAAATCTAAGGGGAGAGTCATGGGAACCAAGCCGGACAGAAATTGTGGGAGGGACACCTGGGTGGCTCTGTTGGTTAAGTGTCTGCCTTGGGCTCCGGTCCTGATCCCAGGGTCTTGGGGTGGAGTCTTGTGTTGGGCTCCTTGCTCGGTGGGGAGCCTGCCTCTCCCCCTGCTTGTGTGCTCTCATGTGCTCTCTTGCTCTCTCTCTCTCTCTCTCTCTGGCATATAAATAAATAAAAAATCTAAAAAAAAAACCCATGAAATTGTGGTTAATTTGAGGGCATTTTACTTGCATTTGACATCTGAAATGGGGGCGGGGCAGGCAGTCTTGTGTGACTGAGCCCTTAACCTGTGGGGTTTGCGCTAGTTCTTTTCAGTGTCAGAATTGAATTAAATTGTGGGATACCTGGCTGGTGTCACAGAGAACTGCTTCGTGTGGGGGAAAAAAACCCCACATATCTGGTGTCAGAAGTGTTTTGAGTGTGTTAGTAGTTTGAAAGAAAAAGAGCAACACAAATGAGAAGTAAATGTTTTCCTACTCAGCATGTAAAATACTTTATTGAAATTAGATCACTAAAAAAGTAGACTTTTTATACCACACACGAAGAAAGTTTTTCAGAATTCTTGATCCGTAAATGAATTATTTGGTGGTAGATGCTGAATGAAACTCATGAAATAGACTGCTATAAAAAGGTTGCTTCAGACTCTAATTGTGGCTTTTAAAATTATTTTATTTCATATTTTTCTTAATAGCTCAGAATTTCTTGCTTAGTTAAATTAATGGCTAATGATTCTGGAGGACCCCAGCAACATCTGGATTGCTTCTTGCTTTGTGTAATAGTCAACTTCCATAATCCCTTACTTCTCCACTTCCAACAACATTAAAAGCTCTGGTATAGTAAGACTTATGATATATAGTGACTTTAGCCCATGCACAGTAGTTGATCAAAGCAGGATATTTTGATCCTAGTGTTTTAGCGGCAAGGGCCTTTTTTTTATTATGTTGTCTTCTATTGAGATGACATTCAGTCAACATTAAAGAAAATTAGAAGTCGACATAAAGTTATTGGAAATACACAGAAAGATTGATTTAGAAATTCCAGATACTTAGTAGGCATTCAGTCGTCATTGTTGTGGGTGTAATGTATTGGTAACAAGTCAAATGTACATAAGAAACTATTCAGTGAATATAGAAGCACATTTTTTAAGGATAAGGAATTTTTAATGATTTCTTTAGATCCAATAATGGAAAACATTACTCTGGCTACGTATATTGCCTCTCCAGAATAAAATAGCTACTCCTGAGGCAAAGAGGTTACGCGCACACAACTTATTGTTACATATAACATACATAACATATAAACAACTATTGTTTTGTAAACCTTGATGGGATCCACTGTGTCTGGTGGGAGTATTTTCCCTCTTTATACTGAAGAGTTTACATTTTCTTAAACATTTTATTCACACACAACATAGTTAACTTCTCTTTATGAATAAAAGAGCAGTTACTAATGTCTTTTGAATTTTATATTTTAAAAAAGATCACTATATATTTATTAATAAAGTGGATTGTTTTAATGCCCAGCTCAGAGTATATTATATATTTAGATCTTAATTGGTGTTCTCTTGGCACACTGATATTGCGCATTTTTGGAAATGGGCAATTCTGTATGTAATTCCCATTTACAAATATAAATACTTTCTTTTTAAAAAAAGATTTTATTTATTTATTTATTTATTTATTTGGTGGGGGAGAGAGAGAGAGAGAAAGAGAGCGAGCAGGGGTAGGGGCAGAGGGAGAGAGATAATCTCAAGTAGACTCCATGCTGAGTGCAGAGCTGAGCACAGAGCCCAATTCAGGGCTTGATCTCACAAACCTGAGATCATGACCTGAGCTGAAATCAAGAGTCAGATGCTTGGGGCGCCTGGGTGGCTCAGTGGTTAAGCCTTTGGCCCAGGGTGTGATCCCAGGGTCCTGGGATCGAGCCCCACATCAGGCTCCCTGCTCTGCTGGGAGCTGCTGGGAGCCTCTGGGAGCCTGCTTCTTCCTCTCCCACTCCCCCTGCTTGTGTTCCCTCTCTCACTGGCTGTCTCTCTGTCAAATAAATAAATAAAATCTTAAAAAAAAAAAAAGAGATGCTTAACCAACTGAGCCATCAGGTGCCCCTAAAAATACTTTCTTTATCTTTTTTTGATACCATAAATATAAATATATTCAGTGTCCATGCTGGAGTGTTATAGTCCAATGTGGAAGTGAACATGTATAGACAATGTTATGAATGACTTAAATGGCATAGAAAGAATGATGAGATAATATATAATTTTAGAGAAATCATGCTTAGTAAACATCAGTAAACCACCAAGAAGGTTGTAAAGAGAGGTTTCTATGGTTTCAGTTACTCTACATTCAAACCTCAAAAGTGTTCAATATTATGATGCTAATTGAATACAAATATTTCCTGTAACAGCAACTTAGCTACTTTTCCAATAAAATAATAGTGAACAGATTAGAGCCAAACCAGGACATATGTAGAAACTTAGAATTATAACTAGAATATGGTAACCTATAATCTGGGATTTGTAAAGGAAGTACTCATCTCTTTTGATTTCTATATAGGCAGATGTGGTAAAAGGAAAGATTGTATATTGAGTAATCTCTCAAACCAAAAGAAGAGAGCCAAAAGGCTCCATTGGCTCTTAATGAGGATGGGGCATAAATTTGGAATAAATCACATAGGACAGAATAAATAGTAATAGGATCAAATGCTAAGTCTGAGTTATTTTTGTGGGAGAAGAAACCGTGTTGGCACTGCCATACTTGAATTCTGGCTCCCTACTAGCTGTGTAACTGTGCTTGAGTTATTTAGACCATATAATTTTTAATTTTGTTTTTAATTCTGTAAAGTAGAGATGGGATTATTATGAATATTAGACGGGATAATGAATATAAAATGTCTAGAATAATATCTAAATCATTCTAGGTGCCCAATACATAGTCTCCATTATGAGAAAGATGAACACAGTATCCCGAAAATATTTATTAGGGATATAGCAATAACTTAGGCTCAATCTTTTCTTTCGAGTAGCTTATAACTCATTAGGTATAGATAGACTTGAAAATTTTAGAAAAATACAAGAAACTGCAGAACAAGAATGACGAGTTTTACCTGAGATCTAAGGAGAAAAGAAAGCATTCATCAAAATGGTGATGCTTATACTGAGTGTTGAAAGGTAAGTTGTCTCACACGGGCTGCAGAATTAGGGGAGGATGTGATCGTGGCAGTCCAGGTAGAAGGAGCAAGTTCAAAGAACTCTAGTTTCATTTTGTGGGATCATGAGATATGAGAGGGTAGCTTGGTGAAAGCTAAGGATGACAAGTTAGACGGGGGCTGGATCACATGTGAGCTGACATTCTGTGTTGGGAAGCATGAACTTCATCCTGTAGGTACAAGGAAGTCACTGGAGCACTTCAATTGGAGAAGTGACATGATCATATTTCATTGGAAAAATATTGTGTTCATGGCAGTATGAAATATATATTAGAGAGGGACAAGAATAGGGGCAGGGAGACCAGTGAGAAGTTGAATGTAGCTGTCCAGCTGAGGTAACGTGACTGCCTAATCTAATCTCTTAGAATATGGTACGTAAGAGGAATAGTCAGGTGGGAGCATTGGCAGATTTTGGTCAGTGTTTGAAATATAGAGCTAAAGGAAAGAAGGAGTTTAAGAGTTTAAGATCAATTTCATTGAATAAGAAAAGTGAGTGTACCAAGAAAAGAGAAGGAATTAATTGTGTCAGATGTTAAGATGTTAGGAAAATGAGACCCGAAAAGAATTAGAATCTTTTAACCAGCTTATGCACGCATACATATACATATGTTCTTTATGGATGAAGGTCTAGGAGGCTTAATGGCAATTATAATAAGAGCTGTTTTGGGGAGGTAAGAGTATGGAAAGGCTTTTACTTCCTGCATTTATGAATTATAATTATTACTGAAAACCCAGAAAAATGAAGAATTCAGAAAAAGGAGAAAATAAACCAACATGTTTTGTTTGCTCTGTGTTTGAAGCACTGCTGTTATGAATGATTGACCGTCTCTTATGGTAAAACTAATGTGGTCCAAATTTGGGTCAACTTAGACCTCAACTTATCTTAAACACATGGAAATGGACTTACTGCATTCTCATTGGATAACATTTTACCAGAGGTTTTATGAAGGCCTCATGAAAATGTAATTTTCAGTTTGAAATTATTTAATGAGAATTTTAAAATAGTAAGACCAAACCTAAGAATTAAAAATATAGGGGATTATATTTACAGTTTTCCATGAACATGGTGATGGGATTACACCTTTAATGCAGGGGAGAAAAATTCTTGGAGATATTTGCCCAAGATGTTTCCATGCCATGGTGGGCCTGGACCGTGGGGGGGCCCAGGGAGTGAATGGAAGGTGAGGATGTGGACAGAAGGTTGAGTGTTTTGAAGGAACAAATGTGAAGGCTACATGAGGTAAGAGGGGAGCTGGAGGCCAACACCAGGTGGAGAGAATCCGGGTTCATGAATTTGTTTACAACCTGAGAGAGAGCCAGGTGTGTTTACAGGCTGTGCAGAAGGAGCAGGGAAAGAGGGGACATTGGAAAATACAGAAGGCAGGGTAGGAGAGATGGAACAAAGTCCTTGTTCCAGGTGAGATGGACATGGGAGGGTTGGGTGGGTGGAGGTCCCAGGGGGAGGGACTAGCCTGAAACAAGACAAAGGGACACTTCAACTTCTGAGACTTGAAAGGGGTGAGCACTAGATCCTGAGGTTTGTCCCTGAGAGGGCAGGAAGTTGAAGGCTGTTTCTCCTCTGACAGCTTCAGTTTCTCTGTGAAACAGAAACAAGGTCATCAGCAGAGAGGAAAACTGGAAGGAGTGGGGGTGGGGTTGGTTAGCACTTGAGAAGGTGAAGAACTGTGGTTAGCTTTTGTGAGGACAGGGAGAAGGATCTGGTGGGGAGTGGGGGAGAATAAAAGGTTTTGCCTCAGTCCTACCTGGGGTGGTAAAGGGGCAGGGGTGGTTTCCTCCACCCTGGTCAGCCATCTTGGGCTGGGTGCAGAAATTCTTTTGGAAGGAGGGGGAGAAAAATGTTACAGAAATGGAGGCCTCTTCAGTCTTCTGATGTAGATGGAAAATAGAACACCAGATCTGTAGTGTTTCTTCTTTTATTAACTATCGAGGTACATTTTAATGACCGAGCATGAAGAATTTGAATTAGCTCATTTAAAAGGATCATTTAATTGCCCTTATGACTGAAGGAGATCTAGTTAGGCCTTAGGTGACTGATGTTATCTTTCTGACCTGTCTGTTTTTTAATGTGTCTGGTGCTTAAAATAAGCGTCCTCTTGTCTCTCTCATTATCTTATAAATTACGTAATTCCTGCTAGTTAACTGGATACCAGCATTTTCCTCTCATTTTTACTACTTCATTGCTCTTTGCCTTGTTCATTGTCACAACTCTGAGGTTTAAATGGTTCTACTTTGTGTATGTCATTTCTTACCAAAAAATCCCAAAACAACACCGCATGTTTGGGTGAATCTCATTGAATTCGGAATCACATCTCCGTTGTCTTTCAAAATCTCACTATTTATAAGGAGACTGCAAAAGTGATTTAAAGTAGGGGCCAGCCAACTCTAGCCCGTGTGCTAACTCCAGACTGCTGCCTGGTTTATGTATATATGGCCCATGAGCTGAGAATGAATTTTGCATTACTCAATGGTTGAAAAAATCAAAAGTAGGATATTTCACAACCTGTGGAAGTTATATAAATTCAAATTTTAGTGTCCATAAATAAAATTTTATTGTGACATACCACATTCACTAATTTGTGTATTGTTTTTCGCTGGCTTCCCCTTACAATGGCAGAATTGAGTGCTACAGAGATCTGTATTGCCGGCAAAGGCTGTAGCACTTACTCTCTGGCCTTTTATGGAAAAAGTTGGCCAACCCCTGGTCTAGAGGTGGTCTCTGGGTAAATTATGTTAGTATATGTTTAGCCTTTTTTCTTCTTGCTCGTTAGTGGACTTAAGTTATTTAAAGGAATGACGGTTTGACACTTTACATGTTATTAGGTCCGGATATTGCCTCTGTCATTTATGTGCTCAGTTGATGGTTCTTGAATCCTTACTAGGCTTGTTGCCAGATGCTGTGAATCTGGTGATGGGAATGAATAAGGGTAGTATACTATCATGTAGTATATTATTCAGCTCCGGAGTCAGACAGCCTCATTTCAAAGTCTGCCTCTATTACTTCCTTGCTCTATAGACTTAGACAAGTTCTTTTGGTTTCTTTATCTGTAAAATGAGATATTATCCATATTTAGCTCAGAGCTCTGTTGTGACCCTCTAATGAGAATGCATGTAGTCAAGTATCTGGCACATGGTAAATAAATACTTCATGTTGTGATTGTTGTTGTTATTAGATAGTAATACTTTCTATCGTGAGGAAGAACTTCCTTCTATAAAAACCATGAGACAAGGCCAGCTAAACCTTCTTGGGATGCTTCACCTTACACTCATGCATTTGATTGGAGACACTATGCTTCTTTGAACACTATCAGAATACTGGGTTCCTGGCACTGCCTTGTGGTCCAACCCTTTGGCCAGGTCACAATTCTTTCTGTTTTGAACCCAGCTTCCTCCTTCAAGACCTTAGCATTCTTTGTGATAAAGCCTCCCAGAGCTCAGTAACAATCATACACCAATCTCTGTGGTTGATAGAAATCCTTTAGAAGGATTTGGATGTTTTGTTTTTCTGGTATAAATTCTTACCCTCACAAACCTATGTTGTTAGTAAGAACTGGGCCTTTAATTTATGGGCCCACATGCAGGTGAGATTTGTAGTGCCAAACAAAATGCCCACCTGCTTCATTCTCTCATTCTGTTACTCCCAACTGATAACCACATGATGAGAAAAATTAATCCCACTTCAAATGTGCTTTCAAAACTCCAATTCTTTGTTGTTACTGCAACTGATTCTGGCTCCATAAACTTTAAAATGAGAAATAAATAGGTGAGAGAAGTACCAAGGAAGATATTACTAGGAAGTTGCATCAATAGGAGATTCAGATAGAATCCTGTTAAAAATCATATCCATGATCGGAAAGCTTGACGGTAAGGACATTGTCACTAGAAATGGAGGGCCTCTCTGCCTTTTGCAAAATACCAAAGTAGTTGACTTGAAATAGTGCCCAAGTTCAAGGCTGATTTTGCTTGGATTGTGGCACCTTCAATTATACAGAGACTCAAAATCTTTTAATTAGTGGGGAACTTGGTCTAAATCATGCTAATAACAGCACAGTCATACATTTTACTTTGAGTAAGCAAGTCTGTCCTTAGCTGGTTTTGAATTATTTGTATTTTGACAATGAAATTAACATAGTGCCTAAGGGTAAGAAGTTTGGAAGGAAAACTTGTTGGAATCTTGATATCATATAGGCCCTGTGATCTTGGCAAGCCTTGTTTTTTGTTTTTTGTTTTTTTGTTATAAGGTGGGATAATAAGACTCATCTTTCAGAATATTTTGTGGGATATATGAGTAAATATGTATGAAATTCCTGATATATATTTAGCATTGTGTAAATTGTAACCATTATCATATTATAAATGAGTTCTCTTTGTCTGTTTGCAAAGATGCAATCATTTCTTCAACCTCTTTTATTCAGAATAATTTATCTTGGGAAAATTTTCTCTAACCTATCAGTGCAAACCATCACTTAAGTATGTGTTAAAATAGATTTTTGACAACAACATTCTATCACAAAATTTGCTTTTCAGATGAAAAAGGGCTTATGTTCTTATGGAACATTAATCTGCAGAATGAGAAATACCATTTAAATAAATAAGAAACAGATCCCCTTGACTTAGCTGATGGCTTGGTAGAAATTTAATTAGTTAATTTTTAAAGATTATAACCTTGAAAAATAGCAGTGGGTTTTTAGATGATGGCTTAGTTACTTGGAGTACAACCATATCAGGTTGAAAAATGATGTTACTGACAAGTAAGGAACCCAAAAGAATCAATGGTGATTAATAATAAAGTATGTGGTTCTTACCGTTTTTCTTTACTGTATAAAAACATGTACTTCACAAGACAGGAATGGGAAGCTGGTTGTAATTAAACATTTATATAGATTTATTTTAATGCCAATGGCTTGGACTCCATGGATGACCCTAGCAATGTAAACTGTGGCAGAAGAATATAGTATAGTACATCTATGAGAATGAGAAGTTGCCCACAAAGTCTATGGCCACAGTCTCAAATGAAAGGCTAATTAAAATTCATGAAAAATGTAATAAAATCTATCTCTAAATTCTAAACGATCTTCCTTCCCAAGGTTTGTGTAATTGCCATTCTTTAGGGGAATGGTAAAATTATGTTTATCACATTTTTTTTTTCCTGAAGCAAACAAGATTTATCACTAAAAATATAGCAAATACTAATAAAGTGCTTACTGTATGTCAAGCACTGTTCTGGTGAACAAAACTGACAGTGAACAAAGCAGACAGAAGTCTCTTATGTTAAGGACTCTACATTCTTATAGACAGAGGCAGACAATATTAATGTGTATGTCTGTATGTGTGTTGTAAGGGAGCAAAGTCTGCTACCCCAAAATGTGCCTATTTGGCTTTTGGATTATTTTAGACTGATTATTTTTAAGGAACAGAAGACTCAAGATTTTTTTTTTCCTCCCCGCCTAACTGCCTAAAAGTATTTAGACAGAGGGGCTGCTCCAAAGCAGGAGCTATCACCATAGATAACGACAGTATAATATGAACTAGGTGTGATAGACAGGAAGGAACCCAGCAAGACCTGTATGATCAAAGTCCTATGTCCCATTGCTTCTGGATGGGCCAGCGAACATTTGTTTCCCAAATGTTTACTCTTTCATCTTCCTGTGAATTTCCTTTCTTCTCTTTGAAGCCCCAGACCCCTACCCCCTACCCCTTAGTCCAGAACATACATACCTCATTTTGCCTGTCTTTGGAATCTCTCGTGTTTATGTGGATTCCCTATATGTATATAATTAAATGTGATTCTCTCCAGTTAATTTGTCTTGTGTCAGTTTAATTTTTAGACCAGACAAAAGAACCTTCAAGTGTAGAGAAAATTATTTCTCCCCAACAGTGTATATACATATATACACACACAGCTGTGTGTGTTTGTATGTGTGTATGCATGTTTAACTAGTGATAAGAACTATTAAGAAAAAGTAAACAAGGAAGGATCATATTCAGGGGGGGGTTGCAGCTTTAAATAGGGTCTATGAAGGCTTCACCAAGAAGGTGACACTTTAGCAGAGATTAGAAGAAGGAAATGCCTGCACAGATTTCTGAAGGATGAATGTTTCAGGCAGTATGACTATAGAATTCAAAGGCGATGAGGTAGGTGGTAAACCTAGAGTGTGTGGTAAATGTCAGTTGGCCAGTGTGGCTGGAGTTATGTAATAGAAGATGAGGTCAGGGAGGTCACAGTTGGGAAAAGTAGATCTTATAGGTTCTTATACTTCATTGTAATGATTTTTGGCTTACTCTTAGTGAGAGTGGAAACCACTGATCTCATAAGTAAAATGATTTAATATATTTTAAAAAGATTGCTCTGATTGCGGTGTGGATCATAGAGTGTAAAGAGAAAGAAAAGAAGCAATGGAGGCAGTTAAGAGGCTTTTGATATATATCAAATGATATACAACAATGGCTTGGACCTGGATGATAGTAGTGGAGGTAACAGGAGAAGGCTGAAATCTGGATATATTTTTAAAATAGAACCTACACTGGTGCACCTGGGTGGCTCAGTCAGTTAAGCCTTTGACTCTTGATTTCAGCTTAGGTCATGATCTCAGTGTTGTGAGATCAAGCTCTGTGTTGGATTCTGTGCTGGGCCTAGAGCCTGCTTAAGATTCTCTCTCTGCCCCTCTCCCCCTACTCCGTCTCTCCCTCTAAAAAAAAAAATATTACATATTTTTTTTTAGAGGGATTACATATGGGGTACACATTTTTTTTTCCCCTGAGTATTTGAAGGGTGGATTGTTAATTATTGAGGGGAAGAAAATAGAGGAACAAAATTGGAGGTGAGGTCAAGAGCACAGTGTTAAAATGCTTATTTGTAATGGTGTTCAATTGAGTTGGTAGTTGTGTATAGGAGTCTGGATTTCAAGGGAGAAATCCATGCTGGAGATATAGATATATAGAATATGAATCTTAGGCACCTACATGGATCTTAAAGCAGTGAAACTCTCTGGTAAGATCACCAAAGGAATAATGGTTGATAGAGAAAAGAGAAGGCTCGGGGGCCATTCCTTGGCACATTCCTAAATTGCAGGTAGTGTTTCTCAACTTGCAAGTAGAATTACTGAGAGACCTTAAAAAGAATTACTTATGCCTGGGCCCCACTCCTAAAGTTCAGGTTTAACTGTGCTGGTCAGGGTTCAGCCTGGGTGTCATCGAAGTGACATCATATCACTTTTGCTGTATTCTGTTCATTAGGAGCAAGTCACTAGGACCAATCCATACTCAAGGAAGGGGATTATATGAGGGATTGAAGGTCAGGAGTTGGGGATCAATAAGGGCTATGTTTAAAAGCAGTCTAACACAAAAAAGTATAAATTTATTTTAGTACATATTTGAAAAAAAAACCTCATGTTTTCACTTAAACTATGGTGATATAGTTTTCTTTATAAATAAATATGTTGAATTAAATATATTAAGTCAAAGAAAAATTAATAAGAAAGGTATATATGAATATTGCAAAAAACCAATAAGACGGTATAAATTCTATACGTTTGGATAATGATGTGTCTGTATCAATGACATTGTGTGTGTTAACATTATGTGCTGTTTCCCACTACTGGTATTAATGCTCCCTTGGCTGTTACAGAAAAGAAAATCATAAGCCACTAGGTTCTTCCTGTTAACAACTGCTAAAAAGTATAATTCAAAAATATTCTCTAGACACCATCAAAAGTGACATTTGAAAACTAAGAGATGATGATCTATGTATTGAATCTTTATTTTGCTGAAAATCAGAAATAGTGAACTGCTGTAGCAGCAATTATAACAGCTGTCGAATTACAGAGTGAAAACCTCCTTCCTTCCCAAGCAGCTGCAAAGTTTGAATATTAATTATCGTATTATGCCTGGCCCAAATAAAGGATGTAGTAAGAAAATGGAATTGAAGAAAAATGTTCATGGGGAATTTTATGGAGAAATTCTGAAATAGATACTTAGGGCTTTTGGCAGTATTATCATTATTAAGAGATTTTTCCTGTTTTTTGAGTATCATAGAGGGCCAACCATCTTATTCCTCTTGCATATTCCTCAACAGAACATCATCCCATGAAAACAGATGTAAGATTATGAACTGACATCTGAAACATGTAGGCTGAGCTGTGTGGAAGAAAAGGCAAGCACCAGTAAGTGCCCATAATTAGTGAAATTTTAATCCTGTTTCTTTCACGACAGCCTGGGAGGGAGGCTGTGCCTGATCCAAAGGACACACTCAGCACGTGAGGATGGCAGAGCTGTAGAGAGAATCTAGATTGAGAGCAGGAACCATGTTCATAGGGTTCTAATCATGGATCTTTGATATGTAATCCATATCTATCTATATAATCATGTCTATAGATAGAGGAGAAAGGACCGAGACACATTTTCTTTCTTATTTCTTAGGTCCCCTTACTGCTCTATTTCTGCAGATTTTTATGCAAGTGTATTTTCCCACGAGACCTGCTGTTCTCTCACTGTGAAGGACCAGCAGCAAATCTTGTATTAGATGCAAAATTTTAACTATGAAATTGAAAGTTAGGTCTATTGTCCCTTTACCAAATACTCCTGGCCAACTGTGAATCACACTGCATCAGCCTTTTATAAAAGCCAGAAACCCAAGGGTCCTCCTACCATTTCTCTCATGCTTTATAGCCAACTTGTAACTGAGTTCTGTAGACTTTGTTTTTCCTAAATATCTTTCAAATTTCTTCACTCTTGTCTGTCTTCCCTGTAAATAACCAGTTTTGAACTATTACTTATTTGCTTGGGTCATTGCAATAAGGAAGTGATTTATGCAATTTCTTTTTTTTTTTTTTAAGATTTTATTTATTTATTTGAGAGAGAGAGAGAGATAGAAAGAGAGCCAGCAGGGTTGAAGGAGAGAGACAAGCTCAGTGGGGAGCCCGACATGGGGCTCAATCCCAGGACCCTGAGATTATGACCTGAGCCGAAATCAAGAGTTGGATGCTTAACTGACTGAGCCACCCATGTGTCCCGATTTATGTAACTTCTTAAGTCATGTTTTCATGGGCATCAGAGAAGGACTTGAGATTAGACATGGTAGGCAGTCAAATGATTGCCATGGAATAAGAAATGTTTAGATCTTCGTTGCCATCTTGTTGAGTCTGTCACTTAAAAATTAGGAAACTGAGGCCCCGGTGGAAAAGTCTTGTCAATGTTTATTTAGTTATTTAGTGTCAAAGCAAAAGATAGCTGTTCTTTGGAGTCCCAACTGGGGGTTGGAGGAGGGGCGGGGCAAATCATATTGATTAGTAATATGTGGTGTGGAATTGAGAGGCCTGGCCTTGACTCTTGGTGCTGCCGCTTACTAATTATATGGTCTTGGATGATTTTCTAAATATCTTCGTTCAGTTTTGTTCTTCAGCTTCTTATCTTTAGGTATGTCATTCCTCCTCAGCTTTTCACAGGATTAGTTCAAATATCAAATGCTGCAACATAAGGAAAGTACTTGCACAGTGTTTGATCACACTGAGCATTTAGTATGTCCTAAAGTTATATTTACTTTTTTGTTGTTGTTGTTAAAGATTCAAAAGGCTTAAGATATGTGAATGATTTTTTTTTCAGATTGTGATCCAAATAGTACATTGTTTTACAGCTGGGAGGGTCTTAAACCCAACTTCTTAATTCTACAGATAAGGAAACTGAGGTCTAGAGGCATGAGATGATGTGTCCAGGATTATATAGGTAGTTGATGCTGTGATGTATACAGTAGAGGGGCTCCAGTTCCTACTAAGATTCCTTAGGAGGAGACACACCCACACTGCCTTCCTCCACCTATCAGCCTTATCAGTGACATGGCATGCACAATCCAAATTTATTCTGAACTCTGCCAGAGGAATCCTTTTGCATGATGCAGATAACACACATCTTTGTAGCAGTTGGACAAAGTATAAATGACTTGCAATAAACTGTCACTGTGTAATAGCTCAACAAACTTAGAAACGCTATCTAGCTTTTGCAGGGAATTAATGAGATTTCCTTCAGTCCATTTCATCTTTAAAACATCGTGACTATTTATTTCACCACGTATATAAAATAAGATGTAAGTACAAAGTAAATTGGGGACTAAAATTTGAGAACCAGAGATGATGGTTCCCATTCTTTAAACAGATTTCATATCATATTTGGAAGTATAAATGAAAATTCATATTGAACATGAAATAGACATTTATATAATAATGTAAGTATGATAGATGGGGAAAAATTACTGGGAATCTGGGCAGTATGCCTAGACCAGAGAGACCGCTTTTTGAAAGAATAACAACAGAATTTCTGTGAGCTCAGAGCTTCTCCATAAAACGTCATCCGAATTGGATTGATTCTCTAAGAGGTAATAGATCAATGAGTCAACAGTGGGGTTATTAAAAAGGTAGCTACACAAAATAGTTTTGGCTATAATTTAATTACAATCACATTCGACTTAAAAAAGGCCCCTTCTCATAAGAGATTCATTTTTCTAATGAATCATTTCTCAGTATAAATCTTTGCTTTCTAAAGAGGGTGTCCACAAAGTTTATAATCTACAGGACAAAAGGAACAAACCAGGATTGTCCTGGACAAAATGCAATATATGTTAACCCCATCTCTGCTGTGGAAATAGCCAATTAGAATAATGTGTAACTGGGAAATGGGTGACGTTGAGTTTTGATGCCTTTCCTCTTTTCCTGTTTACAGTCTTTAGGCCTTTTCTGATGTTTTCTCTCTCATTGTGCTTCCAGCTCTCCCAATACTCCATCTGGTCCTGCCGTCTCCAGGGAGGGCTTCACGTTCCAGTGTTGTTTTCTTTTTGGGGGAAGGCTGCTCTTATCCTCAGTGCTCACTTTTCAACAACGTATCTAGAAACTGCTCTAGTAAACCAGTTCACACTGTATAGATCCTGACTCCACGCGGAGGAAACCATTCAGTGTTTGAGCTTCAGTTCCCTGCGCTTGCTGGGTAAGTTCATAAGCTCTCTAAAGTGTGATTTCTCTGTAAATTTCTGTGTGAAACCTCTTTATGGGCTTAAGGTGGAAGGGAGTGAACCCTTCTAGAGACCCAACTTGGAGAGCTATGAACTTCAGAATCTATCCTCTACCCCAGTTTTAGTAGCTTAAGCCAAGAATGTGACATTTTCTCTCCCAAACCAAATCGATTTTTTCACAGAACATCACTCCTTCCATTCCTTTTGCTCCTTTGCTTGAAACCAGTTGCCGTTCTCCAGAGTCTAAGGTAGGGACACAGGAAAGACATTGTACAATCGCAATTCTTCTATCTTAAAGATCAATACTTGGCTTGACTAGGATCATCAAGGACCAAGATGTTGGCTTAAATGTTGAACATTGCTGAGGATCACGAGCAGGTAGACAAGGGTCTCCTAATATTCCCTATCAATGAGAAGGGATTGTATTATGATGGAAAGATGGGAAAGTTGTTTTTCTCTTTTTTAATTTTTTTTAAAGATTTTATGTATTTATTTGACAGAGAGAGGGAAAGCACAAACAGGGGGAGCAGTAGTAAGAGGGAGAAGCAGCCTCCCCGCTAAGCAAGGAGCCTGATGTGGAGCTCGATCCCACGACCTGGGATCATGACCTGAGCCAAAGGCATATGCTTAATGACTGAGCCACCCAGATGCCCCGTGTTTTTCTCTTTTAAAAGTGATTCTTCAGAATGTTTATTTGGGTGCTTTTTAATTTTTTTTGTCCCCATTGCCCCCAAAGCCTTCAAGGCATTAATAAAATCTATAGTGTTGTGTGAAACACTAATTTCTGTTTTCTTTTAAGTAACCATAGAACTTAAGTGGCTATTGTTACTAAAACATAATCTTGGCACCCAAAACAAAACCTAATTTAAGAAGTTTTCTCAAGAATTAAATGAGATATTGCCAGTACCAGGTATATGAATAGTTGTTTAATCGTGGGGTTTTTTCTCAGTAATTTTTTTTTATATCGTATCTGAGTTTTCATTTCAAGATACTGGAAAATGATCTAATAAGTCTTGTAGTACTTAATGGGGGCCATTTCAGAGGACCTGACAGAGTTTTGGGGAGATATATTTGGGCTCAGAGAGGAAAATATTGCTTTTCTCCCTTTTATTATGAAAAAATTTCAAACATACAGAAGGGTCGAACGGATTGTATGGTGAACACCTATAGTCTTCACCATTACTCTACAATTAATATTTTGCTGTATTTGTTTAATCACATATCTATCCATCTGTCCCCTATCTCTATCTACCCATCATTCTATCTCAGTTTTTGAATGAAATTTCAAAGGGAGTTGTAGACATTTGTATACTTGATTCTAGACACTTCACCATGCATATAATTAATGGGTTCTATACTTGTTATGTTCCTATTTTTAAGGTACCTTTTATACACAGGGAAATGCATACATCTCAAGCATACCATTTGATGAGGTTTGACAAATACATACACAGATGTGATCCAAACTCCTATCAAGTTATTGAATATTACCATGATTCCAGAAAGTTCTGTTCTAAGTCAGAACCTACTTCTACCCCTCACATTCAGGACGTACTCATTATGGTGATGTGTTTTGCTACCGAGATCAGTTATAGTTTTTTGGTACATCTTCATATAAATGAATTCGATCTATGTATATTCTTTTGTGTCTGGCTTCCTTCACTCTACATAATGTTCCTGAAATTCATCCATGTTGTTGTATCAGCTGTTCAGTCTTTATTGCCAATACTAAAGAATTGCCTTTTGAAAGCCCCTGTAATTCTTTCTCTGCTCAAGAGTAAAGCCAACCATTTAAGAAACAAAACAAGGAAAGGGGGGAAAAAAAAAGAGAGAGAGAGAGAGAGAGAAAAAATCAAGAAACTGACTCTTAATTATAGAGAACAAACTGATGGTTACCAGAGGGGAGGTGTGTGGGGGGTGGGTGAGATAGGTGATGGAGATGAAGGAGGGCACTTGCTGTGATGAGCACAGGGTGATGTATGGAGTTGTTGAATCACTATATTGTACACCTGAAACTAATATAATAACACTATATGTTAACTGGAATTAAAGCAAAAACTTGAAAAAATACATAAAAAATAAAAACCGAAAATAGGTTATAAAACAGAAAAGAGAGAGTGAAGCCAATCTAGAGCATTTTTAAACAAAGTGGGGAAAAATTGTAGGTAGATTTTTTTCACTGAGTTTTCAAATATTAGGATCTGCTGTCTGAGGGTGTTTTTCTTAGTTGTTCTTTAGACTCTAACTTCTGCTTGTCCTTTCTACAGTAGGAATTTGCTCATTAGGTAAAGAACTTGATTATTTCACGGGGTGGAAAATATTTAGCCTTTCTCACTTGTTGTTTTCTTTGCTCCCTAAATATACTGACCATGTGCAGACAGCTGTGGCAATACACAGGCTGGAGAAGAGGCGCGAAGGACATGTATGACTGTTTGCCTCTGTCCTGAAGCTGTGTGATAGTGGTGGGAGTATCGTCCCTTGATTGTAAGAATGTTTCCATTAATTCCAATGCTAAACCACCGAAGGCCTGTGAAAGGAAAGCTTGACAAAGAGTAGCCACATTTTGCAACTGACACTCACCGAGTATGGATAAATCTATGGCAGGAGTGACAAAGAGAGATAAGCAACCAATTACCTGCTATAATACCAAGGATCTGAAATTGGCTCTAGTTCAGTCCTAAAACTTCTATTAGAAATATGTGCCTATGTGAGAAAATTAAAGGAAAGTTGTTGAGATTATTAACAAATGAAATAAAATGAAAAAAAAATCTGCTTTATTGAAGCCAATGGAAGCAATATATTTGACCCAATCAAATCAATGCTGGAGTGAGATACCTACACTCGAAAGAAAATCGGGGACTGGAGAGGAGGAAGGAAATTTAAAAAGTCCTCCAAGAAGTTATCTTAACCTCTGTTAAGAATTTTTGTCAAAAATTTTTCTTTACAACTCAAAGCAAAGCCAAATCTCCATTTCCTCACAGTTACTCTTTTTGTTTCTTTGGTGTTTTTCTGTTTGTTTATTTGTTTTCTAACTTTGGTGAGTCTTCCTTTCTTCATTTTCTTTGTATTTAATTTCCGTATGCTTCACAAATTTTACTTTTGTAAAATAAGTTAACAGAAAAATGACATGTAGAAAATAAATAGTATAATTCCATAGTTCTTATGACATTAAACAGTTATAAAATTAGTCTTCCAAGTAACTATAGAACCTTAGAAAAACGTCCTCTCAGTTCCTCTCCTATCCTGTTGTGGACCTGTAGCTCGTAGTCATGGGCAGCAGGGTGGGTAGTGCTGACTTACATCAACTCTTACTGTGTTTTGAAAGTTTGTATCCCAGAAGAGAGAGATAATTTTGAACAAATTCATTCTTTTTGTTTTGTTTTGTTTTTAAGATTTTATTTATTTATCTGAGAGAGAGAGACAGAGCGAGCGAGAGAGCAGGAGGTGGGGGAAACAGAGGGAGAGGGAGAAGGAGACTCCCTGCTGAGCAGAGAGCCCAATTAGGGGCTCGATCCCAGGACCCTGGGATCACGACCTGAGCCGAACGCAGATGGTTAACCAACTGAGCCACCCAGGTACCCCCAAATTCATTCTTTAGAATGACATTTACTCTACCATTTTCAACTCCTAAATAGTTTACTGGTCATTGGTAGCTTCTCTATCATAAATCAGTAACATGCTTAATTTTATAGTCAGGATAAATTTACAGTTAATATTTTATGACAAGCTCATATTTTCAATAAAGCAAAGTTCTTAGTACAGAATTATAATCTGAAAAATGGTTGCGCTTTATGCTAGAAATATAAAAATTACCATAATCAATGAATTATTTTAAAGAGACATTCTCTTACATATATGGTTATTTTGATTTTCCTAAATATGTCATCTATTAGGAAAAGCTAAATGGAGGATATGTCATCTCCCTTCTGCTCCCCTCCTTGCCCTCGTATCTGTTGCTCAACTCAATAGATATTGTCTCGTTCCTCTTTTTTTGGGTTTCAACTGCCATAGGTACACCATGCCTTTCATGAAATATCAAAGCAGTAACGGCCTTCATAATATTTTCACTACTACCTGACAGAAATAAATCTCTTTATTGTTCTTAAAAGACACTTACCAGAAAGATAAAGTGCAAATACTTCCAAAGCAATGTTCACTTATCTCTAAATCTGCAAAGACTTATCTTCACAGCAGACATGTTAAAATAGACAGGAACTCCATCACTTCAAAAAAAGCCAAATTAGAAATTTAGCTTTGGAGTTCAGAGCTTAGTGCATTCACCCCCACCAGATTTATTTGCAGAGCCCAATAAAGTTTTATAACTTTCCTTTCTAACAAAGTTGTTTCAAAAATAGTGTTATCTTTTTACATCTTGAATGTATGATTTATTGTATTTAACTGGCTATGTAATGAGATCTGGCATGAAGATTGATTAGCATATTACTAGGTCAATCAGTATCATAAAAGGTTAAAGAGTGAAAAACTGAAAACCTGAACTCTCAATTAAAAGAGTTGAACAGTGAAGTGGTGGAGGGAACAGCTGCTGTGTTTATTATGTTTTGTCAGTCTATGTTTATGTTAGTGTTGGATGACATCATAAACATTTCATAAATAATGCAACCCCAGCTTATTTCTTCTTGAAATATAATAAACAGTGGTCTTTTCCAGTCACTGCATCTCTATGTGTTTAATGGTCCTTGCTGGGGGTAGTATTGTTTTTAGCAGAAGCTCATTAAATTGCAGACATTTCTAGAATTGGATGTAGTTGCAAAGAAAAACCCTTGGAGCAGAGATAACCAGCAAAAAAGAAAAGTAGCAGAGAAAATGACTAGAAACAAGAGCACGACCAGCCAAAAGTCAGTATATACCATAATCTTTGTGGCCTCAAGGAACATTGTGGTTGAAATAGGCTGATGTAGAGCCAGAGATTGGCTTATTATTTAGTTTATTGTCTGTCTCTCCTCACTGGAGTGTAAAAGTCCGTGGACATGAATTTTTTTTTTTATCCCCCCACCCCAAGTCTCCAGTGTTTGGCACTAGTACTTGTTCGGTAAATATTTGTTGAATGAGTGAATGAATGCCTTGTTTTTTCTGAATGGGTGGGTGGGGGGGGGCCACCCTTTCTATATGAGGGACTACTTTGACCACCATGAAATACTAGAAAGGGACTTGGCTCTGGTAGCTTTTTACATTATATTCTCTCTCCAAACCAAAGGAGCTTAAACATTCTTAGTTAATGTAGGAAATATCTTTTCAGTCAAGAGGGATTACCAGGAAGGACTCAAGTAACCAATGGATCCACTGGAGTCTATCTGTATCTGAGGGGGAGATGTTTAGGTGAATAACACTCCCGTGTTATTTGTTTGTCTCTTTGTTTTGTTTTCATTTTTTTCTGTAAACAAATCCACACCTCACTTTAGCAAGATAAAAAACGAATAGCGAGAACACACTGACGTGTTCTTCTTCAGAGCATGTGAAGACTAGGGCGTACTGGGGTGCAGCAAGGTTAGTTGGCCTCCCCCAGTGGCCTAGACCAAGCGGACAATGTGTGAGGATTTGGAGGTACAGCAAAAGCCCTTGAGAACAGGAACATTGATACCAGGCAGGGCTTTGGGGTTTCACACAGGATTTTTGACCTTCTGATATCCTTCAGTCACAGAAGTTAGTAAAGGGAAGCTGTTAGGATCAGAGGAGTAAAAAACAAGTCTTGTTCTAGATATCCACTGGATACACTATATTGACCAGCAATTTGATGATAGTTCCCTAATTGTTCTCAACTTTATTTATTTTTGCTTCAATTCCCAACCCTCATTAAATCTCCATCAGTAATGTCATTGTGTTTGGAGTATAACCTGATAATTAGATGGGAGATTCTTTAACATGAGATTTAACGATCTTAGATCCTAAGGTCTAAGATCTTAGATCTTCTCATCTGCCCAGACCCCGAATAACAGAACAAAGGGACACATAAAAACTAAAAATAATCTAACCTTCTAGTTTCTGAATGAGATGGAAGATACAATGGACTCTGTCTGTGAATAAGTGACCATATTTAATGGTTGACAGGTTGGAAAATAAGCACAAAGTTAACATGATTTCTTTAGTGGGATTTCAGATTTAAAATATGAACACTTCGTTGGGTAGAAATGTGGATGCTGTGACTCTACCATGAACTTAGATATTTTTTTCTGTTTAATTACTTCATGTTTAATATCAAGTATGTTAGTCTGAGTATCTGTAAATTCTCTATTTATCTATGTCTATAGGCAAATTTCAAATCATTTCCAGAACACACATGCCACTCCTTCCCCACATAAAAAATAAACAGGCTCAATCAAGTTAACCAAATTTAATTCATACAGTAAATTCCTGTTGTTCAATAAGGTGGGGCATGGTTATAGATCTTAATCCAGATTCATCCTGGATTATAGGTAAAGTAAAAAAGAGCTCCTTTAAAATACTCAGTCTCTCCACCCAAAAATAATGAATGTTTTTATTTACTCAATTCTGTTACACATCTGATTTAGTGTTTATAGTTTTCTTTTTTAAAAAGATTTATTAAACACTACATCTGAAGCTAATGATGTACTATATGTTGGCTAATTGAATTTAAATTAAAAAAAAATAAAGGTTTATTTACTTGAGAGAGCGAGGAAGAAAGTGTGCATGAGGTGGGGAGGGGCAGAGAGCGAGAGTGAGAGAGAGAGAACCCTCATGCCGACTCCCTGGTGAGTGTGGAGCCCTATTGAGGGCTCAATTCCAGGCCCCTGAGATCATGACCTGAGCCGAAATCAAGAGTTGGATGCTTAACTGACTGAACCACTCAGGCGCCCCTATAGTTTTCTTCATAAGGGTCTATATTTTGTTTTTCCCTTTTAAGTGATTGATGTCCTTGTCATTGCAGTTTTCTTTGTTTTTGTATAAGGGAAACATTGAGTTTTTGCATATATGCCCAGTTGCTTTGTGGATATCTCCCTTGAATTCAAATTATTTTTAATATATTCTCTTGGGATTTTATAAGAATAATGATATTATGTGCCCCAAATAATACATTTGACTAATTTCTAATGCTAAGTAACTTTCCCTTGCCTCATGGTTTTTGAGTTGTGGGCATGTGAGTCAGCCATGGCTAAGTGTGTGTTCTTGCCTAAATCTTGTGAAAACAAAGCAAAGGGAAAGGCCAGGGAGAGAGATCATTTGCTGAGATTGCAGAAGACTGGAGGGCCCAGTGGTATAATGATGAATGATAACATTGAGGGTCTCCCCAACAGATCATTCCTATGAAATAATCTTGGATTCCTTCCCTCCCTCCTTCCCTCTCTCCCTTCCTTGGATTAACCCTGTTTATTACTTTGTAGGAAACAAGCACCTTCTCAGTCTTGCTTATTAACTTGCTTTTTAACTAGTCTACTCTTCCAGTGTTAAAGGGGGATGGGCAGATCATGACTCCCAGGCATCCTACCAAGTAGGTGGATCACCTTAGGGGCAACCCGTATGCACTCACAAATTCATCTCACATTAGCAGTGAGGATTTGGGTGGTACCCCAAATTGTTATTTTCCTTACTCATAAGTTTAAGGCATGGATTTCTTCCTTTCTTAATTTCCTTCCACATAGAATTCTCTGGCTTTCCAGTTGATTCTGTGAACTCTCTACTATTCCTCCAGTTAGATCCTTTTCTGTGTGAATTAATCAAATTTACAGTTTCATTGAAAATAAAGATTGAAAAAGAGTCCTGACTGGGGGTGGAGAGTGGAGTAAAGGCTGGAGATGCAACAATGCCAGAATTCAGAAAACAGTGATTAGATCTGGGGCAGCACAGGTATCTGGATTTGCTCAGTAGTAGGGAATAGATTAGAACGACCAAAGAAGATTAGAGACGGCTTTAGGTTAAGAATCTTAGACTAACAAAATAGCCTATGGGCCTTATGAGCATATGAGGACTTTTCATAAAAGTGTGAGTTGAAAACATTAGTTTTAACAGACTATGAAAATGGAACTTTTCTTACCATAATTTCAGTGGAAATTGACAATACCTTAATAGGGGTTGAAAACGTACTTTGGGTCCTGCAGGACTATGCAGAGAATGCTAGCAGATTGGAAATCTATTGCTTTTAGTGTTGTGGATGCTCACTTCCATCTTTTAAATGTGTGGGGGTCAACAGACCAGAGTGAGTTTCTCTGGACGGGGTGCCTGTAGGTCTATCTATCGTCCTTGCAGGGGGCGCTATGGACCATGTCCTGATAACTGCAGTCAGCAGTCCTAAGAGAGACACTTTAGAACACCTATAAAAGTGCTCCCCAAATAAGGGGTGCCTGGGCTCAGTCAGTTAAGTGTGGGACTCTTGATTTAGGTTCAGGTCATGATTTCAGGGTTGTGAGAGCGAGCCCTGAGTCAGGCTCCATGCTGGGCATAGAGCCTGCTGAAGATTCTTTCTCTCTCTCCCTCTGTCCCTCTCTGCTTGTGTGCTCTCTCTCTTCGAAAAGAAAAGTGCTCCCCAAATGAGAAATGAATGGAAATGAAACAGTGTGTGTGCACCATCACATCCAGAAGGAGGAATGCCTTTAGTTAATCACCCGTCACAACTCTGTTTATCTCTCATTACCTTTTTTCCGGGTCCTGGCTCTTGAGGTGTCCATTATAGCAGCCAAAAGTGGAGGAGAAAGTGAAGAGGAATAGAGGAGAAGCCCCCACCCTCCGTTGCAGGCTTAAATCTGTTACAGACCGTATCAGGGGTGGGAAGGTGGGAGAAGGGAGAGGAAAATTTTTAAATTGTTTTGGAGCAGATTGAGACTGTTTGTGACCAAAAGGGCCTAGAAAATTTTCTGATCTGCCTGTGACTTGTGGCAGATGCAGGGAGAGAATTAGTGCATGAGCATGTTTGAATGTAGAAGAAAGAATAATGCTGTTTTCTACTTGCACCCTATTGAGTCCAGCTCACTGAATACAGCATTTATTGTTGTGCAAAGGGGAAAGCTTCATATGAGGAGACATGGGGAATCAAATCAGATGGGATGTAATAACAGCTAGCTAGCCATGAGCTTCTAAAACCTTAAAGCTGATGATGATGACAGAAAGAAATGGACAGATGTGAGAGAGATTTAAAAGACACATTTTCTTCTTCTTCTTCCTTTTTTCTTTTTTTTTTTTTGGATGATGGCTAATTGAATTGAACAAGAAGATAGAAGATTAAAAGATTAGTTTGAGGTTTTAAGCCTGGAATAATGGTGGCACTATTTACAGAAACAGAGTAATCAAAAAGGTTTCCATTATTGGGAAAATAAGAAATAAAGGGGGGGGGAGAATGTGTTTTGGAAAGTGAAACTGAATAATGAGAAGGGAACTATTCAGAGGTCTTTGGAAATCAGAACAAAGGAAGAACAGGTAGGTCTTCATAGAAGGGAGTGAAAGGGAAATAGTTTATCACACAACTTGTATCATCTCTAACACTACCTAAGAATGCTGAATAATGATAATACTAGTAATAAATTATATCATTGATGCTTGGGGGAATAATAATTGACTTACTGAGGGCTTACTGTGTGCCAGACACTATGGAAATGCTTTAAATGCCCTTATAATAGCATTCTTAGGTTTATGGCAGTATTTACTTCAAGAAAAGGAATAGAAGACTTATTGCTAAAGTCATTTATTATCAGTTAGGCATCCTGGTACCAATGATATCCTGAAAGAATGATCACATATGGAAATGGCCAGTTTCCCAAAGAAATAAACACACAAGGCTATGACTGCTCACGTATAAAATTTTATATTTTATGATTAATACAACGTTATACAACGCTGGCTAGCATTTTCTACCTGGATGCTCTATTTGCTTTTGTCAAATGTTGTGTTGTTTGAAATTTGGAAATTTTTTCTTTCATTTATTACTTTTAAAAATGCATATTGTGATTTTGGTTCCCATATTCTGATTTATTGTTTTCTCTTAAACTCATGTTCCTATTTCCTTTTTTTAAATATAAATTTTGTATTTTAGAAATGTTTTGTGTTTTTAAAAAAGAAAAGTTCTGAGGTCTTTGTTCTGGTTCACAGAGATCTTAACTTATTTTCAAGCTAGCTATGTGCTTTTGGTTTCCTTTTTAATATTTTATCAATTACTATTCTGTTTCAAGTCTATGGGTTTTCAAAGCATGAATTTCTGGTGCCTTGTTGACTGCAAGTTTTTTTGTCGTATCTACAGTGAAGTAACTAAGCAGAGTTTCAACTTTTTTTTCACAACTCAGCTATTTGTGTTTGAAAATTAATTATTGTATCATGTTATTGTACAGTGATAATCCAAAGACATTTTTTTTTTTTTTGTCTGCTAGGTTATTTCCCTCCACATTCAATGGCCTCAGGTCAGTTTCACTAAATACTGCTTGTTTTACCTCCTATGTAATTCTCAAATGTATGCTCCTTTCTCCATATCTACTGTTTCTGCCTCATTCACTGCATTACAAAAGATTCCTCATTTGTCTTCCTACTTTCAGCTCTGCCTCCAAAAATATATGCACATGCTGTTGCAGATCTGACGATGTTACTCCCCGTCATCCCCAGGTGCAGTTCCAGGTCCTTAACCGGGCCCGCAAGCCTCACACGGTTGGATCAGGTCCCATTTCTAATCTTACCCTTTGCCCTCCCAAATTGTCTGTTAGTTCTCCATATGCCTCATGCCCTTCCTCCTACCTGTAATTCTGGCCGCTCTTTCCTTTTCCTGCCAGGCCTTTAGAATCCATCTCAGGTATTCTCATTAAACTCTAGCTTGGAAGAAGAGCTCTGCTGGTCCTATGCTCCATTGAACCTTGTGAATTATTTTTGTTAAATCATTTTGTGCTAGAATGGAATTGGTCTCTTTACTATAATATCTTTCCACTTATGCTCTACTCCAGGATAAGAATCTTGTCTTACTCATTTTTAAATAAACTTTTAATTTTGAAATAATGTTAGATTTACAGAAAAGTTGCAGATAGCAGAGAGAATCCCTGTACAGCCCCCATCCATTATTGCTTCCTTAATGGTCTCACCTTCCATTACTGTGGTATATTTGTCAGATCTAAGAAACCAACATTGATGTATTACTGTGAACTAAACTTCAAACTTTATTCAGATTTTAGCAGTTTTCCCATGAATTTCCTTCTGTTCCGGAATCCAACCCAGGATACCACATTGCATTTAGTTCTCTTGTCTCCTTAGTCTCTGCTGAGCTGGGACAAGTTATCAGTTTTCCTTGTTTTTCTTATTCAGTTTTGTAACCCAACAGCTAAATGAACTAAACGGACATAACTTAGAAATTAGGCAAGAAATTAATCCAGTTTTGATACTCCTTCTGCTCGCTGAAGTTCCTATTTTCCCAGCTTGATGTTCTAACTGTTGCTGAAACTTTGTTGCTTTGCAGTGCACGGTTATCTGGCCCCCAGTGCCAGCTAGCTTTCACTTGGACTTCATGCTAGCTACTTCTGGCTCGTAGGCCTTTTACATTTCTCTTGGATCCATAGAAATTTTCCAGATGGCTAAGATGAAAAGGTTCCAGACATATGGTTAAAGGTTACAGAACTAAGGAGCTTAAAACAGTTCATATTCACTGACTGCTCAACCTAACACCATCAAGGATTCTGGTGAGATTCCAAAATTTCTTTGACGCTCTGGCATTGTGAATGCAGTAGGACTTCACCTGCACAAGACCAGAGGAGGTCAGACCCTCCTTAGCGTTTTGTACGATCATCTCCTTTCAGCCACAGAAGGGCATAGCAGGGCTCAGGAGCACCCATTATATGAGACAAACCTCTCTTTGGAGTCAAGCCCAGTCTAGGGACTGCTGCCTTGGTTGGATCAAGCAGCCCTGAGAATGTGCCACTGTGGTGGGGCAATAATTCACTCCTAGATCTGAAGGAACAGTATAAAGTGGGCAAGAGGAAGAATTCTGGAAATATCTTGGGTGTAGTTTTCTAGCTTTAGGCTCAGATTATTCACTCATCTGAAGACTGTCCTTGAGCTTCATGAATGATAAACTCATCCTAACAGACACGGTTTTAGACAAAGAATCTTTAGTTTGGGTGCTTAACTTTTATTCCCTTGAAGTCTTCAGTGATACATAAGCCTGCCCTAAAAGCAACGAGTGAAAAAATTACTTGGTCTAACTGGATACAGAAAGTAATATTCAAAATTTACTAACAATATCCCAATAGACTTTTCACATTATCCCCTTATAACCCTTTGACAAAAATACAATTTAGATAAATCACAGCTTTGGAGGTACCTGCAGCTGAGAAATACAATAACGAAGATTATAAGGTTTTTCATGAATGTCATCCCCAAAGAGTTACAGCCAAATTATTTAGAACCTATGGGGGGAAATAAAAGTCAGAGTGCATTTATATGTAATTTTATTTGTCCTGAGGCCAACCTGACTATGAGAAACAAAGGTTGATGTAGGGCACAAAGCTTTCGCTCAAGATAGATGTTGGACTTTTGGACTATACCTGTCAACACAGTAATTGGTACATGCATGATACCCTAAAAATTATATGTCTAATTATATAGGACACAAATTAAAAGCCAAACCTGGAAACCTTGGGCATTAACACCAGGCCAGTAAGTCACTTCTGGCTCTGAAAGGCAATCGTTTAATTGTTCATATTGCTAAATGTATTGGCAGTCCCTATCTGCCAGCATCTGTGTGTGGAACTCCCTATATCTTGGTGACTAGTCAAGAGGCTTGCGCAGAGTTAGAAGGTAATCAAAAGATACTTGTTGGTTGAATACATGATAGTGAAGCTAATTAATATGATGAAGTTTATGCAGGATTCCTCTGCTTTTCTGGACTCCGAGAATTATCTTAAACTTGAGACTGAACCTGAAGGAGAAAAACAGTTATGCTTCATAAAACTACAATGGACTTTTGGGGCCAAATAGTTTTCAGCTTTTGTTTTTAGACTAGAGAAATGCCATTATAGGTGAGCCAACGGTACTGAATCATTCATTCTTCTCCATTCCCACACAATTTATCCAACCCAGTCTCTTATTAACTCTTGTAGGACTACTGCAGATTACCTCCTCGCGAAGGTCTTAGCGTCAGCCTTTCTTTTGTCTTAGAGAATGTTGCTTCATAGTCACCCTTTCAAAGTGCAACTCAGATCACTTTAGAGCTGCGTGAGGAACATTTTTAACAGCTTTATTGATGTGGAATTGATAACACACTAAACCTATTTGAAGTATGAGATTTGATGAGTTTTGACATATGTATGCATCTGTAAATTCTTCACTAGAATGTGGATAATGAACATAACCACTACCTCCCTAACCCTTTGACAAAGTGGTGCCCTATGTGCCCCCTGAATCACTTCTTCTAGCCCTTCTTACCCCACTGCACACCACCCCAATTCCCAGGCAAACACTGCTCTGCTTCCTGTCACTATAGATTAATTTGCATTTCATAGAGTTTTATATAAATGGAATTATACAGTATATAGTCTTTTTTTTTTCTCTGACTTCACTCACCATAATTTTATCAAGATTCATCCAGGAGTCTATTCCTTTTTATTGCTGAGTCGTATTCCATTCTATGAATATACCTCAGTTTTGTTTATCCATTTTCCTATTGATGGACATTTGGGGTGTTTTGAGTTTTGACTTAATAAATCTCTGAATGAGATGCAAGTCTTTGTATGAACATCTTTTTTCGTTTCTCTTAGGTGGAATACAAGGACTGAAATAGCTAGGTCATGTGGTGTGTATATATTTAACTATTTGAGAAATTACCCAACTGTTTTCAAAAGTGTTTGTGACATTTTACATTCTGACCAGCAACATGTGAGAGTTCAGGTTATTACTTCTCAAGTTACTTTACAGCCTCACCAACACTTTGTAGAGTGGGAATTTTTAATTTAAGAAATTCTAGTAAGTGTATATTGGTGTTTCATTGCCTTGATGACTAATGCTATATATATCTTTGGTGTACTTTCTATTTAAACCTGTATTTTTTTTTTTTTTGGTAGATTGTCTATTCAAACCTTTTCCCTACTTTTTTTTTATATTTTCAGAATTCTTTATATATTCAGGATACAAATTTTTTATTAGATTGGCAAATATTTCCTCTCAGCTGGCAGCTTGTCTATTAATCCCCTTAATAGTGTCTTTTTTTAAAATAATAATATTTTTTATTATGTTAGTCACCATACAGTACATCCCCAGTTTTTGATGTAAAGTTCCATGATTCATTACTTGCGTATAACACCCAGTGCACCATGCAATACGTGCCCTTCTTAATACCCATCACCAGCCTATCCCATCCCCCCCCACCCCGCAAAGCCCTCAGTTTGTTTCCCAGAGTCCACAGTCTCTCATGGTTCATTCCCCCTTCTGTTTACCACCCCTTTTTTCTTCCCTTTCTTTTCCTACCGATCTTCCTACTTCTTATGTTCCATAAATGAGTGAGACCATATGATAATTGTCTTTCTCTGCTTGACTTACTTCACTTAGCATTATCTCTTCCAGTCCCGTCCATGTTGCAGCAAATGTTGAAAAAGAACAGTGTCTTTGAAAGAGTAGAAGTACATAATTTTGATAGAATTCAGTAATCAATTTTTTGTTTTATGAATCATGGTTTGGTGTTATATTTAAGAAATATTTTCTTAATTCTTGGTCACAAAGATTTTCTCTTATGTTTTCGTCTTGAAGTTTTGTAGTTTAATTTTTTATTGTGGTAAAAAAAAGCATAAGATCTCTTGAATTTTTAAATGTCCAGTACAGTATTGTTAACTATGAGCACAATGTTGTATAGCTAGCGTCTAGAAGTTTTCCATCTTGCATGACTAAAAATCAATACTTTTTTTTAACAACACCTTGTTTCTCCCCTCTTCAGCCTCTGACAACCATCATTCTACTGTTTCCATGAGTTTGACTCTTATAGATAACTTGTATAAGTGGAATCATGCAGTATTTGTCCTTCATTTACTGATTTATTTCACTCACTATAATGTCCTGAAGGTTTTTTCATGTTGAAGCATATGATAGAGTTTCCTTCTTTTTTTACAGCTTGATAATATTCCGTTGTATGTGTACACCACATGTTATTATCCACTCATCCATTAATGGATATTTAGGTCATTTACATTTCGGCTATTGTGAATGCTTCACTGAACCGGGGCGGGGGGGATATCTCTTCAAACTCCTAGTTTCAATTCTTTTGGATATCTATCCAGATGTGGGATTGCTGGATAATGGGGTAGTTCTATTTTTAAGTTTTGGAGGAAACTCCATACTGTTTTCCAGAGTGGCTGCACCATTTCACGTTCCCAAAAATAGTGCGACATGTTTCCATTTCTCCCCATCCTTACCAACACTCGGTATTTTCTGCTTTTGGGGGGTATTGGCTGTCATAACAGGTGTGAGGTAATATTTCATTGTGGTTTTGAATTGTATTTCCCTAGGGAGGTTTTCTTAATTTTTTTTCCAGATTATTTGTTAGAGTAGAGAAATACAACTAATGTTTGTATATTGATTCTGTGACTTAGTGTTGAATTTATTAGTTTAAATCCTTTTTAAATTATAAGAGTACAAATAGAATCTAGAGGAAACATTTTTTCCTTGCTCTGAGCCTTGAGAAAAACATAAAATATGAGTATTCGTGTTGAGATATTGAATAATATAATGGGTAGTGTCTTTAGTAGCAGTTTTATCAGAACTACAGAGAATTTCTTCATAGAGCCCTTTATTATATCAGCCCTCAATAAAAGCTGAGGACATAATGCTAAATCATAGTGCTGTGAAGACACTTCTACGATTGATTGATTTCTAATTATGGCACGAATCTGAGGAAAACAGGATAGTGCGACTTCCATGTGTCAAGACTGATAGGCTTATTTCAGAAGTGCACACCGCAGGGAAAGAAAAAACAGAAAAAAATGCCTTTAAATATATTAAGTTGTGAGATTATAGCCATAGATTAAAAATAAGTGCCTTCCTCATTTTCTGTCACATAAGACTAAATATAATTGCTATATTAACCTATAATAAGAAACTATAGTAACTTATAATAAGAAACATTTGATTGACTTAACATGGATTTATGAGGAATTTTATGTGGAAATTCATCTCAGTTAAAGGAGAAGCTCCTAATATTAAAAATTTTAATTATAACCACAAGGAAGCGAAACTCTTTAAGCTACTTTCCATTTAGTAAACTCTGGTAACTTAAGTCGTGAAACTCGTTGTTCTTCTTTATATAGTTTTAAAAGGAGACCTGATTAGGAATCTTTATATAGAGCACTTTAGACAAAACTTCTTAAAGGAAATATAAACAGAAAAGTAAACAGGAAGGTAAACTATCACTGCAATAAGAAAACAAATGTGTGTAAATGTGTTAATAAGAATAAAACAGGCTTCTACAACTCTCAGGAGAGACATGGGGACATATAGATAGTCTCCTTCTTTTTTAAATAAATGAAGAGGAGAATGGAATGTAGGATAATCAAAATGGCTGGAGCACAGCTCTTTAAAAATAGGTTTTCAATTTGCACGACCGAAGGAATAACATTATTTTCTCTAAAGGCTCACGAGGAAACACAAGTAATGAAGCAGCAGGCAAAACAAAATAGAAAATGTGAATGAACAGAATGGCTTGTGTTTGGGGTCCTAAAATCAACTAGCTTCATTTAATAAATTATTATTGGGAAAACAGAACTTGAAATCAACAGTATTATTTGAAAAAATGGTCCATTTCAAACTAAAAACCCAAATATTTACATAGCAGATTTTCCCTAATTCTGTATTACTGACCCAGTAATAATAAAATAAATCCAAATAAATAATAAACTAAATATGAAAGAGGGAAGGACTGCTGATGCATTTTAGGGGAAAATATAAAACGATAATGATTAGTGATGATTATTCATCCCAGTTTTAAGCATGACTCATAATCATGATCGTATGTGATTGCATGCTCATATGTGGCCTGCAGTCTACAATATTTACTACCTGGCCCTTATGGAAAAGATTTTCTCACTCTTAGACTGACAGATAGCATTTGAATTATCTTCCCATTAGTTGTTCCATCTGCAAGAGCAATGGAATAAAAACCATTAGAAGGAGTGATTGTAAAGCACTTGACAATATTGGAGTCCAATATACATTTGTCATGACAGTGAGCAGCTTAGTTGTAGGAAAATTCCTTCTCAACTGGTTGGTTGCCGCAGGAGTGTAGATTCTTCTTGTTTTATAGTTTGAGTTCCAAAGTTCAATGTAGAGTAATAGTATTTTATTCTCTCCTTTTCCAGTGATCTCAAAAGCATTTTCAAGCGTTAACTAAACCTCATGGCAAATATTATCTCCATTTTACAAATGCAAAAATTAAAGCAGTGAGAATTTAAATGACTTCTTTAGGGTCATGTGGTAAAATGATCAAGGAATGGGGAATAAAACTATTCTCATGAGTCAGTACATTATCCCTTTGATTATTCTCCAGCTCCAGCATACAGTTAAAATGCTTTTAGAATTGTTTCCATTTATTCTTTTGCCTTTTGGGATAAGAATAAGAAGGATACTTAGGAAGTTGTGACTTATTTTAGCCATTACAATCAATCAAATAAATCTACAAAAGAAAACTTGACCAACATCTCATTCACATTCTTGTTCATCCCTAGAATGTGAAAGTCAGGTTAGGAGAAGATTTCAGAGGAAACTGAAATCATTTGAAATGGAACAAAGAAGAAATTTAACAGGACTTAAAATGTGTTAAAACTATTCTTTCATTCCTTTCTGAAATGTCAGGACCCCAGTTGAAGCCAAGATAATATCAATGTATATTGAGTTGTTAGGCAAAGAGAGATGGATTCATAATTTTCATTTCATTCTGCAAGAGTAGAGTGAGGCCACCAAATTACTAAAATGAGAGAAGGATGAGTCTGAAGGATTATGACTCTTTTTGAGACAGAAGCACATTATCTCTCAATATGTGAAATTCTCCTCCTTTGTCAAAGCACAGTTCGAATGCTAAGCTCTCTATGGGTGCCTGGGTGGCTCAGTTGGTTAAGAACCCGACTCTTGGTTTGGGCTCCAGTTGTGATCTCAGGGTCATGATCTCACGGTCGTGAAACTGAGCTCCACGTAGGGTTCTGTGCTAACCACAGAGTCTGCTTGAGATTCTCTCCCCTTCTCCTTCTGCCCCTCCTCCCCACAAGTGCGGTGCACACACTCAAATAAATAAATCTTAAAAAAACACAAAAAAAACAAAAAAACAAAGGCTAAGCTCTCCATGAATTTTTTTCCCCCTGCTTTGGAAGGCTTATTACTTCCTCTATGCTCTCAGAATTCTGTTGGACCTAAATCACGGCGGTTTTCAGAGTGTGGTCCCTAGACCAGCAACAACAGCATCACCTGGAAGTTTGTTAGAAATGCAAATTCTCACACCCCTCCCAGAGCTTTTGAATCAGAAACTCGGGGTGGGGTTCAAGAATCTACTTGTTAACAAGTTCACCAGGTGATTCAGATGCCCACTAAAGTTTGAGAACCATGGCTCTCAGTACCTGTATTTTATTTGCAGTTTGTTGTAAGTTGCAGTGATTCTGCCGAGGGCTTTCCAATACTGCAGGTATGTCTATTCTTCTCCTTCTCCTTCTCCTTTTCTTTCTTCTTTTTTTAATTCCTTGTACTGCTAAGACCACAGAGTTCAGAGTATTTTACAGTCATTGAATGTTTGCTGTTAAATGGGTGTCATGTGTAAATTTGTCCTGTGTGTTAGTATATCAAGGTAATTGTGTTTGTAAAATATATACCGTTTGATAATTTTCCTGGGACAATAGTATAGTACTTGAGAAAACAGTATTATGTAGTTTTTCTAGATCAAATGAACCCTAAAAAAGTCATGCAGGTTTTTGATGTCTGGTTTGCCTTGTACCTTTCTCAGAGAAGGTTTCTTAATGATTCTGCTGTGCGTTCTTATCCTCTTGGCAAAAGTGTAATGATTGAGTGCAAGCTTTGAGGCCAGATTGATAGGAATTGTATCCCAGCAGTTCCACTTTTTCTCTGGGTTTGTTCTCATTTCTTCACCTTTTTATACCTGAGTTTCTATCTGAAAGATAGGGAATAATGCTTATTTTGTTAAGTTGGTATGAGGTTTAAGAAGAAAGATTGTCACATGCCAAGCAATCAGTAAATGTTGGCTGCTATTAAATTATTAGCTTTATTATAAACTTGAAGAAAGAACAAATAGTCTTCCACTGTGAATAATCTTAGCATGCTCAACTGATTATTCTAAAAGTACCACAGAATTGCTCTGCTATGAAATAATATATTTCTACGCTAGGAAAAAAAACCATCCGGACAACCATTTATTCTCTAAATCGTTCACTGATGAAATTACTTTATTCTAAAGAATTTAGTTGTTACAGGGGTGCCTGGGTAGCGCAGTCGTTAAGCGTCTGCCTTCGGCTTAGGGCGTGATCCTGGCATTGTGGGATTGACCCCCATATCAGGCTCCTCCGCTGGAAGCCTGCTTCTTTCTCTCCCACTCCCCCTGCTTGTGTTCCCTCTCTGGCTGGCTGTCTCTCTGTCAAATAAATAAATAAAAATCTTAAAAAAAAAAGAATTTAGTTGTTACAGAGACTCTTAAAAAGGGACAACATGCTGTCCAAGAGACGATGGTAGACTTGAAATCGAAAAGCCCGGTTTAGAGTCCTCGTTCAGTTCTATTGATGGTTAGGATTTGAGTTCCAGTGATAAATCAAGGTGTAAGTTACTTAGCAAATCTGAACTTCAATTTTCCACCTCTGTAAAACAAAAGTGGTAATATTTGTAAATTAATTTCAAATAATTAATTAAGAAGGCTGTTAAAAGAGATGAATGGTGAACAGAAAAGTGCTTTGTGAAATGTAGAGTGCTACCTAAATACCAGGTGTGTTTGTTGCTGTTGCTGTGATAATTATTATAAAATTGAACTGCTCTGCTACCCGGTATTTGCTACTGTGTTCTCTTGAGTTGTGTGGACATGGTTTATCGTTGGAAGTACCAAATTGAGTAGTATGCTTGATAATGTAGTCACATCCCCTAAGAACTAGGTTCAGAACTTTGAAACATTTCACATGGGCTAATAAAATGCTATTAGGCACAAATGACTTCTGCTCTGGCAAATGACCCTGCTTGGATTTAAATTGGTGTCCCTGAGGTTTGTAGCATTGCATGGTATCATCCAGGGTCATCAGATGCTCTGCATTTGAAGAGAAAATGTATTTTCTAGCTTACAGTCACCATGGCCCTAGTTAATCAGCTTCCTGGTGCTTCGTTTTATGATTCTAGGCTGTGCAGTAGTTCTGTGGTAAAACTACATGCTCACAGGGCTTTTGATTTTATTTGAAATTTTCATGCTTTTGCCTGAGTTTTCGATTTCTTTTTATGTATGAATGGCACCACAAACTTGCTACTTTTAGAATCAACCAAAAAATTCCCCAGGATCTCTGATTTGGCTGTTTTCCTCTCCCCCCGTTTAATGAACAACCACTACCAAGTCCTTCCCTTTGCTTACTCTGGAGGTTACATGAATAGAACTGTAAGATGCATGCGTGAAGTTTGGAGATGCTCTTGCTTTTCTGATGGAAAAGATATAATGAATGTATCTCTACCTCTCGGTACCTACTGGATGCTTGATGTGATACATACCTCAAGGGAAGGTTCTCTAGAAAGACGGGCAGAAACAAGTGCGTGCTTGGCCTTCAGAGTAGGAGACCTTGGTGAGGAAAGAATGATCTAGATATTGAGAAGCCAGCTGAGGGGTGAAGTAAATTTCAAAACCCTAAAGGAATGAAGTATCCTGACCTAGATACTAAAGAATAAAGAGAACATAGGCTGTGCCCACGGGGATAATATAGTAAGTGAAATACAGAAAAGGATGAGAGGAAAATGAACATAGTATTAATAGAAGCATGCAGTATAGTGCATTTCTCCTGTTTGTTTTTCTGTATTTTTCAAATTTTACATGGTGAACATGCACTATTTTTGTCAACAGGAAAAGTAAATTGTTCATGCGCTGTGGGAAATCCAAGGAAATAGGGGAACTTCTTAAAGGATTCTTTTCTTCATCATCCCTGTATCTCCAGAGGCTAGAATAGTACCTGGAACATTGTAGGGATTCAACAAATATTTGCTAAATGGTTGAATTAATTAATCTTAAAAACCACTGCAGAACAGTATGTATCATAGGACCATGATTATGTTAAAAAGAAAAAAATATAACTAAATTGTTAACATTTCTACAAGTATGAAGTCATCGGACGATATGGCCACGTGATTGATAGAACTTGAATTACATTGTACAAAAAGATTGCTTTGGATACTGTGCAGAAGTGACCTTTGGGAACAAAAGCAGTAAAGCTTGACCAGTTAGAAAGTTATTCTAGATGAAAATGATGATAAATTGAACTTAAGTAGTAGGTAAGGAGCAGCTGCTGTTAGACTATATTTTGCATAACTATACAATTCTTGCTAGCAAATTGGACTTAGGCTTTGAGGAAAAGAAGATTGTAAAGAATGATCCCAGGTTTTTTAGTGTGAACCACAGGAACAATGACAGTACCATCTTCTGAGAAGAAGAAATAGTAGTGAGGAGGCTGTCTGGGGGAAAGTGGAGAATACATAATTCTCTTTTGGTTATAATACTTGCGAATTGCCCATTGTATATAAAGGATGCTTAGTTAATACAGTTAATACGACTCTTATTTATTTAGACAAATAAATAGGGGAGAAATCAGAGCTGGAGACAGAAATTGTGTAATTGTGTTTTGTATTGTCATTGAATAGATACACTGAAACCATGGGACTGGGTAATAAAGAGATGGAGAAAGAGAAAACGATGGTGGTAGATGAGAGGTCAAATGCAGAAGCAAAGTCCTGGAATGAAAGAGGAAGGATGGGCGAGCATCTAGGGCAGGTGAAGTATATACAAGTTTAGCGACAGTAAGTTTTATTAGAATCAGAGAGAAAGGAGAGCATTTACATACACTTGCAGAGAGGCCAACAGGCACATTTGGTGATGGAAAGATGGTCTTTAAGAGGGAGGAGGGAATGGGGAGGGAATACTGGCAATTTGAAGAATGAGATCTGAAATAACATCTTGGTTTGTGGGAGAACCAAATTACTGGAGATATGTTGAGGGTTTACTTGAGATTTGTGCTTAAAAATATTAGGAGAAATCTGTCAGCTGGGTTGAGCCCTTCATATTAGCAATTCTCTGATGCCCAGGGGCAGGCATGGGTTAGGCAGACAGGTGGATGTAAGCAGGGCTAACGTGATGTCAAGTGGGTGTGACAGAGAACAAGAGAGTGGAGGGGACATGAAAAGGAGTGATTAGCAATTACAGTGAACATTCTACTTTCTTGTGTAATGTGAAAATGTTTCATGTCAATCAATATTCTTACATCGCACAACTTATAATATATCCAGAGTATCCCATCAATGCATAATCATTTTTTGATGTGTGTTGAAATCAGTGATGTCTCTTTTTCCTAGTTAAATGCGTCCCACCTGCAAACATATAAAATATGCTATGAAGAATTGAGGGTTGCTTTTTCTGTGCTTATTTCAAATTTTTTGGACTGTATTACTAGGTATCAAGAGACTTTTCTTTACAGTTTGACCAATGATTTTAGAAATTTGTCCTTACTTTGTTCTTGAACAGGAAGGTACCCCTTCCTTTTCTTGGGGCCAGAATTTGGCCCTGCAAAAATTCTAGAAGGTGTGCTCTGAGAGGGAACACATGGAGAAAAATGCTGTTTGTATCTTGGTAAGGAAGACCAGTGCCCCATTGGACTCGCCAGTGTTCCCTTTGCTTTGCGGCTGGTAGGTGGCCTGGCCTCCCAGCCTTCCCTTTTCAGCTGTAATGAATGCTCTGACGCAGCTGCCACAGGAAAGCACATTTTACTAGAGGAAATCTAATCCTTAACAATAGATGAGAAGATTCACGTCCCTGGCAATTGACGATAGGATAATGTGTGGCTGACTTCATAACATGGTTGCAGTCAGGCAAAATGTGCCAACTGTTCTGAAACGAAATGTCTTAAACCAACTACAGAAATAGATTTTGAACACCACAATGTGAGGAGAAACAAGAAGCCAAGGACGAAAAGTGGCAGAATCATTAGAAAGCTGCACATTTGAGCTTTCATTAGACTTGGCTGATGATGGAGATATGCTTGATGTTAGCTGGATGAACTGTTTAAGGACTGTTCAAGTTGACTCAATTTTATTTAAGTGCCTCTCCCCCCCTCCTTTACCAGCATCACATTGTAAATAAGGATTCTGACATTTTAGAAATGACTTTTTCCTTTATAGCCAGACTCTAAATCCTCTTAGTGTTGGTCTGAAGCTTTGGAAGGTACACTAACTCTTCCAGGCCACTAAGCAAACATTTAATTAATTAGCATTGTTGAGGTGGAGCAAAACAGCCATAAATATGTGTTGACTGAAAGGAGGTAGGGCTGTCAGGTTTTAGGACCCTGTAAAATGGCCAGAGATGCAGACAACTCAAACTTGTATAACATTCGTCCTGGACAACCAAGATGGTTCTCTCAGGACAAGTCAGTCTTCTGTTTGCCTAATGCTGACGCATGATATTTCATGCCCTGAAGTAGGAGGAAAATCCTTCTGCGTAAAGAAGGCAATAAACAGCCAAGGAACTAGGGAGGTCTCCTTAATCTCCCTCTGGCGGCCCCCAGGAAAGTGAATTGTAAAATCCTGTGTGGAAGACACACTGTTTTGAATAAGACAGGGCCCAAATGTTCTTAATTCACTCCTAGGGAGCACTCAATCCAGCTGACTGTAACATAAGGAACTTAATAAAGTAAAAGCAAGTTATCTAGTCAAACCTCCTGCTGCTTTTTTATACTATCAAAATGAAAATAGGCTTAATTTGGTGTTAATGTAATTGAATTTATTGCAGGATCCAAGCATGCTTTATGTTTTCCCCCCTTGGATATTCCATTGCCACTGATCATACAGATGAGAAGGGGGGTGGAATGGCTCACTAGTTGAATGCAGATTATCTCCTTCTTGACACTGAGGTATCCTTCACCGAACTTCACAGTTGGAAATGTATAAAATGGCCATTTCAAATGGAAATATGGCTAACCTGAGTTATATATTTTTTATTTACTAAGAGAGTTTACTGGATACTTTTATATGTGACTTGTTATAAGTCCAATATAAGGAGTTGTTTATCCGTGAACTCACTGTAAGTTCAAAAGGTTAAATTCGTAATTATCAAATAATTACTGTGTGCCCTGGCCTGCTGGGCACTGTGCAGGTTTACCCAGATGGTAGAAGTTGCTCTCTGTCCTTGAGGCTGGTAAATGAGACAAAGTAGGTACCCAAGGAACTGGGCCTTAAAGAATACAGTGGAAGCAGAAGAAGGAGTGTCAAGAGAGTTCGGAGGGTGAATTCAAGCTGACCCTTTGCTCTATTAGAGTTATAGCACCCATTTATATGCAAGTAATGAATCATGGAACTTTACATAAAAAACTAGGGATGTACTGTATGGTGACTAATATAATATAATAAAAAAAATATTATTAAAAAAAAAAAGAATTTTGGTTTGCTTGCTTTCTCCATGGTAGATTTCTCCTATCTCTCATTTGCTTTTTATGAGGATTGTGATCAGCTAGCATTCATTAAGAATAGGTGAAGGAAGTACTTTATGTATTTTGGAGATTAACCCCTTATTGGTTACATCATTTGCAAATATCATCTCCCATTTATTGAGTTGCCTTTTTGTTTTGTTGATGGTTTCCTTTACTGTGCAAAGGTTTTTTTTTTTTTTTTAATTTATTTTGCTATAGTCCCAAGAACTATATTTTCTTTTGTTTCCCTAGAAAAATATATCTACCCTTGGTGGCAAAGAAATTACTTTGCATGTTTTAGGAATTTTCTGGTTTCAGGTCTCACATTTGGGTCTTTAATCCATTTTGAGTTTGTTTTCATCTGTGGTGTAAGAAAGTGGTCCAGTTTCATTCTTTCGCATGTAGCTGTCCAGGTTCCCAGCACCATTTATTGAAGAGACTGTCTTTTCCCCATTGTATATTCTTGCCTCCTTTGTCATAGATTAATCAAGCATATGATTGTGGGTTTACTTCTGGGCTTTCTATTCTGTTCTATTGATCTTTGTGTCTGTTTTTGTGCCAGTATCATAGTGTTTTGATCACTACAGCTTTGTAGTATTTCTTGAAATCTGGGATTGTGATACTTCTAGGTTTGTTTTTCCTTCTCAAGATTGCCTTGGCTATTTGGGGTCTTTTATAGTGCCATACAAATTTTAGGATCATTTATTTTAGTTCTTTGAAAAATTGCTTTGGCTTGTATGGACCTTTTAACAATATTTGCTCCTTCAACCATGAACATGGAATATCTTTCCATTTTGTGTGTGTGTCATCTTCAACTTCTTTCATCACTGTTTTATAGTTTTCAGAGTATAGTTTTCAAATTCACTATAGTTTTATAGTTTCTTTCATGTCTTTGGTTACGTTTATTCTTAGGTTTTGTTATTTTTGGTGCAATTGTAAATGGGACTGTTATCTTAATTTCTTTTTTTGCCACTTTATTATTGGTGTATAGAAATGCAACAGATTTCTGTGTATTAATTTTGTATCCTGCAACTGTACTGGATTCATTTATTAGTTCTAGTAGTTTTTGGTAGAATCTTTTGATCATGTCATCTGCAAATAGTAAGTTTTATTTCTTCCTTACCAGTTTGGATGCTTTTTATTTCTTTTTCTTTTCTGATGGCCGTGGCTAAAAGCCGCGAGAGTGGACATCTGCGTCTTGTTCCTGATCTTGGAGGAAAAGCTCTCAGTTTTTCACCTTTTGAGTATGATGCTCGCTGTGGGTTTTTCATATGTGACCTTTATTTTGTTGAGGTATATTCTCTTGAAACCTACTTTGTTGAGAGTTTTTATTATGACTGTATATTGTATTTTTGTCAAATATTTATTTTTTCTCTACCTCTTGAGATGATCATATGGTTTTTATCCTTTTTCTTTTTACTGTCAGGTACCACATTGATTTGCAAATATTGAACCACCCTTGCATCCCAGGAGTAAATCTCACTTGATCTTTGTGAATGATTTTTTAAAATGTATTGGGGGATTAAGTTTGCTAATAATTTGTTGAGGATTTTTGCATCTGTGTTCAACAGAGATATTGGCTTGTAGATTCTTTTGTAGAGCCTATTTGGTTTAGGTATCAAGGTAATGCTGCCCTTTAGAATGAATTTGGAAGCTTCCTTTCCTCTTCTATTTTCTAGAGTAGTTTGAGAAGAATAGGTATTAATTCTTTAAATGTCTGGTAGAATTCACCTGCAAAGCCATCGGGTCTGGGACTTCTGTTTGTTGGGAATTTTTTGATTACTTGATTCAATTTCATTGCTAATAATTAGTCTGTTCAAATTCTCTGTTTCTTCCTGATTCAGTTGGGAAAGTTATGTTCTTAGGAATTGATCCCTTTCTACTAGGTCGTCCAATTTGCTGACATGTAAGTTTTCATAATATTCTCTTATAATCCTTTATATTTGTGGTGTTAGTTCTTATTTCCTCTCCTTTTTTCTGATTTTTGAGTCCCCCCTCTCTCTTTTTTGATGATGAGTCTGACTAAAGGTATATCACTTTTCTTTATCTTTTCAAAGAATGAGCTCTTGGTTTCATTGATTTGTTCTGTTGGTTTTTTAAAATCACTGTTTTATTTATTTCTGCTCTAATCTTTATTATTTCCTTTCTTCTACCAGCTTAGGCTTTGTTTGTTTTTCCTAGCTCTTTGAGGTGTAAGGTTAGGTTGTTTATTTGAGATTTTTCTTTTTTCTTGAAGTAAGCCTGTATTGCTATAATCTTCCCTCTTAGAACTGCCTTTGCTGCATTCCAAAGACTTTGGACCGTTGTGTCTTCATTTTCATTTATCCCTTGTACATTTTGATTTTCTCTTTGATTTCTTCACTGACTGATTCATTGTTAAGTAGCATGTTATTTATCTTTTATGTATTTTTGTCATAGGGTGATACAAATTAAAACCACAATAAGATATCACTTTGCACTTGACAGAATAGCTAAGATAAAGCACACACACACACACACACGCACAAGAAATAATGTTGGTGAGGATGTGGAGAAAAAGGAACCCTTGTGCACTCTTGCTGAGAATGTAAATTGGTGCAGCCACTGTGGAAAATAGTATGGAGTTTCTGCAAAAAAATAAATAAATAAATAAAATTACCATATGATCCAGTAATCTCACTACTGGGTATTTACCCAAAGAAAATGAAAACACTAATTTGAAAAGATAAATACACCCCCATGTTTACTCCTTCATTACAATAGCTAAGATATGGAAGCAACCCAAATGTCCACCCATAGATGAATGGGTAAAGAAGATGGGGTGTGTATGTGTTTGTGTATGTATGTGTGTGTGTGTGTGCGTGCACATGTGTATGCATATGTATATGTTTATATGTGTGTGTGTATATGTATATGCATGTATATAATGGAATATATATAATGGAACCTTGCCATTTGCAAAAATATGGATGGTCCTACAGGGTATAATGCTAAGTGAAATGTCAGTCAGAGAAAGAGAAATACCATATAATGTCACTTATATGTGGAATTTAAGAAACAAAACAAATCAACGAACAAAGAAAAAAGAAACAAGAAAGGTTTCATAAATAGAGACAACAGATTGGTGGTTACCAGAGGGGTGGTAGGTGGAGAGATGGATAAAATAGATGAAGGGGATTAAGAATACACTTATCTTGATAAGCACTGAATAATGTGTAGAATTATTGAATCACTATATTGTATACCTGAAATTAATAAAATACTGTATGCTAGTTATATTTTAATTAAAAAAAATAGTCCAGCCCTCTAGCAGGTTGGGGATGGGGAGCATCCCCAAAAAGGACTTTACCCAGGTACTTGAGGTAGGAGATGCTAAGGATACTGACCTCTAAACTTAACCTTTTAAATATTTGTAAAATCTGTAAGCTTCTCTCAACTCTCACTACCCAGATCTAGCTCAAACTCTAGTCTTCTCTTCCATAGACAACAGATTGCAGAATGCCTGCTAACTGTTCTCTGCCATCCACTTTTCATCCCTCCCGCTTAAAAAAATAGATGAAGAAGGAGAATTAATTTAGGATAATCAGGCTGGCTCATTGGGACTATACTAAAGATAACAAGTCAATGCTTGTAGAAAACATGAGTGCACATACCATACAGAATGGAAAGTGTTATGCATATGGTGTCTTCTAAACTGCCCAAATGGTGATAGAACATGGTGTTGGCTAAAATGTTAAGCATGAAGAGGATATTGATATATTGCCAGATAAAAAATTGTTTGTAGTACATAATAAAAACCATCAGTCAAGACAAGAAAAACTTAGATACCTGAGAAAGTGTCCTCCTAGACAGATGGGCAAGGCACACCATCTGTCTGTAGAGTGATATTAATGGCCTGGACTCCCGACTGTTACTTTAGGTATCAGGTGATGACCAGTGAAGGAAGAGCAACTCCAAAATGGAGCAGAAACATGGATCACAGTCAGTTTGGAATTCTGTCAGGAGAGTTCTTAATTTCTGTGATCAGCTGCCTGGGGGCCATGGGTTGATGATTGTTTGGATTTACCATATTGTGTGTATGTGTGTGTGTTGGGAGTTAGGATGGGTTATCTTTCCTCTGAACCAGTAATTAGAAAAAAAAAAAAAAAGATGATATCTCTTCTTCCTCTCTCTCCTTACAGCCCTCCGTGTTTTGTTGGGGTATTGTTCTCCCACTCAACAGGGTGTGGTGCACTCCTTTTAGATGGGCCCATCTTTGCCTTTGTTCCTCGCTCTTAAGTAGTCTTGGGATAAGACTATAAGTTTTTTATACAAAATAGAATTTTTTTTTTGCTTTTACAATTTTTTTTATTATTATGTTCAGTTAGCCAGCATATAGCCCATCATTAGTTTTTGATGTGGTGTTCAGCAATTCGTTAGTTGTGTATAACATCCAGTGCTCATCACCACATGTGCCCTCCTTCATACCTGTCACCCGGGTAACCCATCCCCTCCCCACGCCCTTCCCTTCTGTAACCCTCAGTTCGGTTCCCGGAGTCCAGAGTCTCTCATGGTTTGTCTCCCTCTCTGATTTCTTCTCATTCAGTTTTCCCTCCCTTCCCCTGTGGGTGCCTGAGTGTGGCAAAATAGAATTAAAAAAAATGAAACCCTGCTGCAGATTTTAGGGTTTGGAGAAAGAAGTGACCACAGAATTCATCCGATGAGAGTGGAGTCATGTCTCTGAGTCAAGATTAAGTTGGTCAAGTTATCAGCAACACATAAATTGAGTATGAAATAGAAATAACCTATCCTTTCATTTACCCTCAGAGCAATGCTATCCACAGAGTAGCCTCAAAAGCTGTTTGGGAACATTTATTCAGTAGCTAATAAGAGTAATAACAGCAACAACTTACATCTCAATGGAACTTTAAAATTTAAAGTGAGCTTCCACATTTATTATTTGATTTGATTGTTAACATATCTCCTGAACTGTGAAGTAAATATATATGGTAAGAAAAGTACACCTGCTACTCATTGCCCGGTTACCTAAAACAGCTCTTAATCTGTATGAGACAATACCAGTCCATATTATATTGGATGTCAGTAACTCATCTATCGCCTTTGTAAATCAGGACCAGTTTCAGTGACACTGTATTTTATATTAGATAAGAAATTCTACATACATATTCTTCTAGAAAACCAAGCAGTTAGAAAGTGTGCTAAAATTAAATCTCAAAATTCTTTCTTTTATTCTAATAGTGATAAGGAAGATGGTCTCTGCTAATTATATATTACAGAGGAAGTCTGAGCTTCTATATATAAGTGGTGGCCACATCTTTCTCAATTCAATATTTAACTACACATTAGCATATGATACTTAATTTGAAATTATCATTAACTTCCCAGTCGGCATGTGGCATTCCTCTTTCTAACTTTAAACCATTTCATTCTGAAAGTATAAAAAAAGGCCCGAGGCAGCCGCAAGATTGAACTGGACACATTTTCAACTCAATGAGGCATTCGATTTTAACATTTTTGTCTTATAATCAAAACTCTGTACCGGCACTTTAAATGTAAAGATATTAGATGAATGGCATAGAAAAGATAAATTGTCCTCAGATGCCCTTTGTGGTATTACAAAGGAGTTATTTTAGAAAGAACTTTTTATATCAAAGCTCTTTCAAAGAGCTAGTTCAGGGAAACATTTGGTATTTACAATAACTAGTATTTCTAAAACTGCAAAGCTCATATTCTATTAAAAAAATTCTCACTTCTCAGAAATTTAAAGAACCCCTAGATGCTAAATGCAAAGCTATTTTAAATAAAGGAAACAGACCAACAGTGAAAGAAAGCTGCAGCGTGATTCACTGGAAGCAGCCATCACAAGTTCTGGCTCTGTCAAGTTGTGTGAACTTGAGAAGGAAATAATGTCTCCAGACCCCAGTTCTCTCATCTGAAATCAGATGGGGCTGGACTACGTAACATGTAAATCCCATTGCAGCTCTAATAACCTGTGGTCATAAACCTGGATTTTTTAGTATTTCTTGGATTTGACTCTTTCACCAGCCTCACCGGATAAGGTTATGTTAGCATTTCTACCCAGATTTCACTGAACATATTTCTTCTACTTTTCCACAGTAGAATCTCAGCTCTTTGAAAATTGTACCCATGTATTTCTGGAAGTTCTTGGGTCTGCCCCGTGGCCAGAGCTCCTCACTGCATCTCTCTCATGGACACTCACCTCCACCACATCCAGCAGAGCTTTGCTATTGCTGTTGACCAGTTGCCCCTCAGTCCAGGTACAGTCTCCTGCAACTCCCACGCTATAGACCTTTGAGATGCAAAAAACTGTGCTGTTTCCTGCAAGTTCCTGCAGTAGAACCAGTTTATAAATGCTTTCTCCTCCTGAGATTTCAGACCCAATCCATGGGACTGAACTGTGGATAGAGTCTGGGATGTCATCTCCATTTCTTTTTTTTCTTCCCTGGCCAGAGAACCTGTGCATTAATCTTCTCACTGATTCTTTTCCCTCTTAAGCAAACTGTTAATGTGTCTAGATTCCTGAGTGGGTGTTGACTCCATAAAAGCAATCTCAGTTTGGGCCCCAGTAAAGGCTTATCTTTGACTATACCTTTACAAATACTTGTTGGTGGGAATTAATATTTTAAAGCAGTGCATAATACATTCTGCAATAATTAGCATGAGTCCTCTTGAATAAACAGAAGAGACAGCTAACATGAAGAAGGATGCCTTCAGATTAGAAGTGTCTTGGTCTTAGCTCACATTGATTTTCCCCTTAGAGTTTCTTTCTTCTAAGATCTACTCTTAGGTCATTCTGAATTTTCTAATCATGATCCTTGCCACCATCAAGTAGATGTTTATAAATATGACTTCAACTTAAAAAAGAGGTAAACTAACAAATGTGATACATCTGAAGGGACTCTTCCATATGATTTGTTTCTTCTTGATTATCACTATGTTAGTATATGGGAAGCACAAAATGTTACTGTGTGATCAGGTTAAAGTAAATTTAACTCTCTGTTTTTTATCTCATTGAGAAAATGGGGACACTGGCTCCAAGTGATTTTTAAATTCCTCTTGAGCTCTAGAACTCATGATTCTATAATTTTGAGATGTTTAATTCATTAATTAAATATTACCTTTTCTCTTTGATGCCTGTCAAATCTACTTTAAAAACTATTATCACACTTCATTTATTGTCTAATAAATTTCTGACAGCACGAATTAAACATTCAAGGATCCCATTGATTTTGTTAGATTAAGCCTACATCATGCTAAGTGGGGTCTGAAGAAAGAAAGTCTTCTATTATGGTTATCACACATATTACTTAATAGGGGGATCATATGAGGTTTCCAGGTGCTACTTACTTTTAGTGGGAGGTGATAATTAGCATTATTATACCTATCCGGCAACCAACTATATGTTGTTTCTTCCTCTATTTTCATTGCTCTGTATATTTAGATGTGAACTGACACTAAAATCAATCACTTTCTATGTGTGCCAGTTGGGTTTTGATGTGCCAGAAGAGTTTAATTTTGGAGAGAAAAAGGTGATAAAACAGCTTTGACAGCATAAGTTTAATACATAGACATTTTTGTGGAATAGAGCCACAATTCACCCCCTTGGAAATCTGTACTTGATGTAAAACTAGCTGATGTTATGATCTTTCACTCCATTTGAACATGTTGGGAAAAATAATTTCATCATTATATTCCATTATTATATGAGTAAGCAATTTAGGGCTATCTTATCCTTTTTGTTTACCAAAGAAAATGTTTAATTTTTGTTAAGGACTTTTTTTTTTCAACTTTCTCTTCTCTTTTAAAAACCGTCTTCATACCCTTGTGGATTCTTTATGTTCTTCCTAGAGTTGATTGCTTTTAATAGTTTTTAGCCTTACATTTCTTCTGAACTCCATGTTTGCTTTTGATTTTTCTGTTGAGAAACCAAGACCCATGGACTTCCCTTAAAATGATACTTTTCATTCTTGGCAATATCTTTAAATCCTTAGCTCTGTAGGTGTACATAAAACCACCGAAACCGAAGAGTGAGGAATTGGTAATTAGAACAATTTAAAAAAAAGTTACCATGACTGCTGTAGTAACTCTTTATAGTTTATATGAGTTAAAATGATTAGAGTGGCCTTAATGATCCCAACATTTCTCCAAACTGCTGAGATCTAGCATTTTGGCCACATAATTGTCACCTTGACACATTTGCAAAGGACACTCATTTTTCTCTTGAATATTCTTTTTTCTTACTGCAGTTTTTCTACCTCTCGATGGTTTCTTAGTGCAAGTATCTGCCACATGGTTTCTAGTGTCTCAGTGTATATAGTGTCAATCAGAGTCATGATAAGGACCTGTGCCAATATTCCTATTACAGATTTGAAATATGTCATCTTGCTTATAAAAATTATGCACTAATCCTGTTTGCTTTTCATCATCTAAATGAAAGAGATCATTGTTTAAAACATACATTTTCAAATTTTCATTGAAGAATGAAATGAAATAATTTTATTAAAGAGGAGGAATAATAAGAATGATGTAATTTTCATTAAAGAAAATGACAAAAATCAAAAAATAAGAAAAAATATAAGTTATCCATAACTCCCGGTCCCCGGATAGCCACTAGTAGCATTTACACTTAAGCAATGTAATTATGATTTGTGTTAGCTTTTAATTAGTGAGGTCCTTTCTTCTTTTATTCTGAAGTAAATTGTTTAAAGCATTATGTGTGCTTTATAACATTTCCGAATAACAGATATTTAGACAGGCAAGAGTTAACCTTTGCCTAAATTTCATGTAAGAATCTGAGACTGCATGATAATCACTGAAATTTAAAATGATTGACAGCTATGTAACAGAATTTTATCTTGTAAAAATTATGTAAAAGAAAAAGTATTATAGTATATAAAGCTTGAAACAGATGACAATATTCTGACATTTGGGAGACATTCAAATCCCAGAATTCTATAACTCTTTCAAAGATGCATGTTGACCTATTCAGAAAAAAGATGTCCTGATCCACAACCCAAATACCATAAATTCCCTTTTCATGTCCTCAAGCACTAAAGAAGAGCAATTCTCGTGTTACTATATATTTTCTTTGCCATCTTCCAAAACTTCATGACCTTTCTATCCTTGACCTAATTATACAAGACAAACAGACATTATTTTCCCTGTGGTTTACTTATCCCCTAGTATTGAGCAGAGGGAATGGGTAATCATAAATGTAAGAATGGAGAATAGAAGTTATATAAAGGAAACAAATTGGAGAGTAGTTATTGGCTTCATAAAAACATTCATTTAATTTTGAAAAGCCATAATTTTCTTTAACAAAGCATGGTTAAATTTAATCATAAACATTTTTAAAAACTAATATATAAAATGGTATGTATTGGATTTGGAATTACAGTGCAATTCCTTTATAATTTATCTGGTAGTTTACTCAGGCTTTACTCAAGAAATATTTATTGAGTGCATCTTTTATAATACACCTTTTGAGCAAATACACTTCCTCTATTTGGGGAGGCATTATTTAATACTAACCATATCAACATTACTGACAAGGAGCTGTGGTGAGACTTGTTTTAACAATTGTTCCAGAATGGTTTCCTTAGAGTGTAGTATTAAAGACTGATTCAAGAACCACGTGGATGCCAAATTGATACTGTTTTCCAGAAGGTATTATGATTCCATCCACAGCTGAAGAAATTATCTAGGAAAGTAACGGCACCTGATACGTGTAGGGAAAATAATATTTCTGTGTATTTTGTTTTCGATTATCTTACTCTGGGGGTTACAGAGAAAAAGTTGACAGTGGTAAGCCTGTGTAAGGGATCTCCTTCTGAAAGGTAAGAAGATAGAAAGGAAAGACAGAAAAAAAATGATATTAACATTTAAATAAGAATATTTCTACTCCATGTGTTCAGGAACTAAATATAACTATGCTGTCTCAAAAGATCCCAGCTGGAAGAATGTTCCCATTTATTAAATCTGTCCCTCAAAGTCACTGATAAAGTTTTTGAACCAATAGACCTTAAAAGGAAATGCATCAAAAAGTATTAAGCATTTCAGCTGCTACTTCTGAGGTAACAATATTTGGTTGAGAGGCTGGTTGAGATTCTACTTTTATATGTAAGAGTTCTGAAGGGTACTAAGAAAAGTCAGCTGCCTTTGCCATTACATTTATTCCATTACGGTGCTATTTCCTGAAAGAACTTTACTCTCTTCACAATTAGGAAGATGGGTCCTTGTATCAAGAATGAGCCACTGACATCACTTCCACTCTTAGTTGCAACTTTTCCTCAGAGAGCATGCGCAGGGTCATTTGTGTCTCATAGAATGCAACCTGGGATGAGAGAGAGTGAAATGGAAGTATGGTGGAGAAGCAAGGACTAAGGAATTGATGTGGTACCATTTCTCTCTTTCTGTTTTCGTGCACATACCCACTAAATGGACATCTCAGGCTCCATTAAAAAACCATACAAAACACATTTTTAGATAACTCGTACCCTGTAGATCGGTTATAAAGAACTAAACCAGACACTGAGTTATTGAAATTGGTCACTAAGTCATTCTGCAGCAGCCAGGTGCTGTGTAGGGCAAAGTCAAATAAGATATAAGTCTCTGACATAAAGTCTTTGACTAGCTTAGTTCTGCAAAGGAGACCCCCCCCCCTCCAAATCTGCTATGGTGCCACATAGTACAAGTGGTACGATACGTAAGACTCTTTAGAACCATGGGCAGAATCCTACTGCACTGATGAAAAGGGGAAAAGGGGAAAAGAGGACCCTGGTAAAGGGATGAGAATGATTGATCTAGATTAATAAGAGGGGGAAGGATAGAATTTTTAGACTGTCCTAAGAGCATGTGCCAGTACTCGTGCACACTTGAAGGAATAAATAATACATTAAAGCAGGTGCTCTAAGTGACGTGGGAAAGTATTGGAAACTGTGACTAAGAAAGGTCATCAGAAGACCAGACCCTGGAGGGGTATTAGTTATAGATAAAGATTATACAATTTATCCTGAAAGCTATAGGGAGAGGGTGAAATCCTTTTTAGACCTCATTAAGTAAAGAAATAACCTCTATTCTGTTCTACGATAGTTGACGTGTCTAGTAAATTACTATATGCCTTGCCTTAAACATGAAAAAGTCTCCTAAAAGAAGAGACAAATTTTAGCTTTGTTGAGAATAAAACTTGAAAGTTTAAAGAGCAGACTGCTACTTTTGGAACTCTTGTTCATAACTGAAGAAGATAACCAGGGTTTTCATGAATATTTTCTACATTTATCTAATTCAGTTATGTTGTTAAGTTGCTTTCTCTTGATGCTCCTAGTTTATGTGGTGGAAAATAACAAAATAGCATTTCAGAAGCAAGCACACAGAACAATGCATGTTATAATGAATTTAAAAAATGAAAGTTTACAGACAGCCCATAATAGGCATATAGATTGTTGTGAATTTACACACACACATGTACCTACCCCCTACAAGTATATGTACATATAATATTGAACCTTTTATTAAGCATTTGTTAATTTTTTCCTAACATGTGTTGCCTATCGTTTGTTTGAACTCTCAGTAATTTATTCAGCTGCATTTGATAAATGACTCATGAAATTACTCACATTTTTTATCATTTCGATACAGCAGTACAATACTGCCCTGGGTTAATTTACTATATCCAGTAATTTCAAGTAGAACAATGACTCCTGGCTAACAAATATTTTTAGCTGATTTCCATTTCTATGGAACCTGCTCTGCCTTTGAATCGTCATTATATAAGAGATATATAATACATTAATTTCAATGAAGAAAATGGGAAAACTGCAATAAAAACATTATGATGTTACAAAGTTTGTTCAATATGAAAAGTTGTTGTATCTAGTGTTTTATAGAGCTTTTTAGTCTATTATTTTAAAATATTTTAAGTAAAAAAAAATGTTTCCGTTTATTGAGTGTTGGAATCCCTGATGTACCACTTACTAGCTGAATGGGCTTTGGTTAAAGTTTTTTAATGTCTGTATGTCTCAATTCCAGCATCTACAAAAAGGGGATAATCATAACTAATGACTTCACAGATTTCATGAATTCATGCACATAAAAACATTTTAAAGAATTACTGGCAGGTAATAAGCACTTAGTATTTATTACCCAGTATTATTATTGTTATTATTTTACTTTGAGGTTAAGTACCTAGGTTCCTTTATCTTGTGTTAGGGCATCTGATTCCAAATCCATGTAAGTGTGATCTATAGTGTCCCTTTTATTTTTCTCCAAGCTGTAATATTATGACCCTTTCCCTTTGCTTCACTGGTTTTAAATATCCTGCTGAACTTTCAAGGAATTAGTTCAATCCTACATTATTTGTTAAGGTTTGTCTAAACACTTCATCCTACAAAGCTCCTTCTTTGTTAGCATCTTATCTTTCTGACATATCTTCTCAATAATATTGTATTAATGTCAGAGAGATTTGTAACTTACGCAGCGCCTTGCAGAGTACGTGCTTGGTTAATAATTCTTTTTCATTCCTTCTCTTCATCATTATTCCATAAATGAGAAACTGGATTACCTGGATCACAGAAAGACTGTGTGAATTATTACCCAAATTTTCAAACTCTTTCCAATGTGTCACCTTTGTTAGCCATAACTCACTCCTTCCCTGGACTCATCCAACCACCCCTTTTTATAACTTCTCTTTAGACCCTTTGTGTACATTTGCAGCTTAAGTTATATTGAGAGGATGACTGAAATAACATAAATTTTTTAAGTGCTACAAATGATACGCATTGGTCTTTTCCTAAATCACCTACTTGTTCTAGAAAAATTCAAATTTGATTGGCACAATTTTCTTCTCTAAGAAAAAGCAGCTTTCAGCTAGGGAAAGTGAAAGCTTCATCTACTGAGTGTCATTACAGAACTATGCCCCAGAACAGAAGCTTCCAATTTCTAAGAAAGCTTAATTGGCTGTTCTACCCAGCAATGATAATATGGTTCATTTCATGATCAGATGAGATTGAGAGAGTTGAGTCTTTTCTGATATTCAAAGTGACTTGGTTGTTTTCCTTTAATGTAGCATTTTGATAAAGCAAGATTTATACCTCAAAGATCAATTTATACATTGAGATAAAAATTTTGATTCATAGATCAAAATATAGGAACAAAATCTACTTTATTTTATTATTATAGTATATTCTTAGTGATACTTTAGTATTAGATTATTCGTGTTTTAAAAAAATGATCTTGCTGAATAGAATCAGATGATTCATTCTTCTTTCCATTGTGGGGTATACAAATTTGGATTATGTAGGAGCAGTGCAGGAGAAGATAATGGAGATAATAAAAAGCTTTTTGTTTCACACATGTAAAATCTGCCTGCTTCTGTGAATGGTTTGTGACCTTCCAAACAGAGCAATACCAAAATAACACAGTTCAGAGTGGCCTCTCCCCGCAAAGAATGTGCTGGAAGCCACACAGAGGGACATCATCTGTGTTTTTGATAAAAGCAACTTTGTTGTCAACTTCATCACTTTAAGGTCTACTCAGAATAAGGAAGCTGAAAGAAATAATCTAAGAGTTTTGGTTCATTTTATCTATTCCAATTTAAAAAATAACATGCTTTTTATACAATCAGGATATGTAAGAAAATAATCTCTTCTGTTTTTCCTTGTCCTGTCTGTATACTTCTCTGTGTATTTCCATGGCAGTTGTCCATTTTTTAATCTCAGTTTTATAGCCTTTCCCAAGAGTAGACTGCCTTTTATAAGATAAAGATCTCTATATTCAGGACTTGTGTTCTGACTTGGCAATTGTAGATGGACTATCCACGAACAAATATTTTGACCTCTCCAGGATTCCATTTCCTCATCTCTAGATGAAGCTGTTGGATGAGATAACATCAGATGCTTTTAAGGTTCAAATAATTCTATCATATTATATCTTCTTTTAACATTTCTCCCTCTCTTTTCCCTCCTTTTTTACTTCCCTCCTTCCTTTTGATGCTAGAAACTATTCCTGGAACAAAACATACAACACCTCTGCCTTTATGGAGCTATGTTATACTGATCATAAGTTGAAACAAATAGGTATATGGCTACATAATGGGGATAGGGAGTAAGTAAGATCAGTGCAGTACTCCCAGAGTAATGTGTGGTCTGACAATAGATGTCTGCTGCAGTCAGTTAATCATATGGTCAAAGGAAATAAACGTGACTATTCCTACTGGATCAAGTTAATTAAGCTCTACTGGATTTTCAGAAAAACTGTTACGAATTACAGTCTAACAGAGGGATCTCCTATATTACCTATGTTTCTGAACAGAGCAAACACCCCTCTTGAAAAAGAGGAAGCTTAAGAAAATGATGCTATTATAACGCTAAATGTATATACTATGAAGATTATTCCAATATTTCTTCAAATGAGATGGGTTAATTTAGTAAATATATATAGGGAAAGANAGAGAAAAAAGTTTGGGGGAGACTGTTGGATCCTGGCTTGATACTTGCACTAATTTCTGATGTTACAGAATCTCAGTGAATTCTACTTAGTAAGACAGATTTTGAGCATAAGAGGATAAATGAAAATGAGCTAACTATGCCTAAGACAAGAATCAATAGGGTATCAAACTCCAGGATCTCCCCAATTCTTGATTGTAAAATCATATATGTGTGCTGGAGCCATTTTGTATTTACTTACAGAGTTGATGGTGTACATCTCTTTCTCTCTGTAGTTCAGTGCTTGACTTTGGTAGCTTGGAGTTGGCCATAGTGGAAGTATTTATGGAAGTAAACAAACACTACAAATCAGGATGTATTTTTCCCCCAGAAAGCTGTTGTTAACAATTTACCAGCACAAGGAAAATAACAAATCCCTATACTGGCTCCCTTTAATTTTTAATACAAGTTATTACACTGGGAAGGCAAAATGGAAGTTTTGGGTTATTTCTATAGGGCAAAGAACTCTGGTTGCGTTGCAGGATATAGTTGGAAATTGTGCTCTGGTGGGAAATTGTGCTCTGGTGGGAAATTGTGCTCTGGTGCATGGGACCATTTAGGTCTTACTAGGTGGGGACATTTTTGAATTAAGAGAACAAGGGTGTGTGTGTGTGTGTGTGTGTGTGTGTGTGTGTGTGTGTGTATGGGTTAAGAATCAAGTAAAAAAGAACAAAATAGATCAAAGTACAGTGACTCATCGTGTTCAAAGTGTTGCCCCAGTGACTGTAACCAAGCCCTATTTCTAGCCATGACTGAATGATTAATTCTCAGGCAGATACAAGGGCCACATTTGAATAATCAAATTTACTGCCACTGGGATTTAATTTGAGCTGAGACATCTGGAAGATTGGAGGTCATAGGAACAGTGTAATCTTATGGCAGGTAATATTTTGTTTTTGGAGGGTAGTAACACAGACTTGGCCCTGCTGGACATGGCTTATTCCATCCCTAGTGAGATCATGGATCACAGTTTTATTCTATCCTTGTTCACTAGAATTCTCAGCCCAGTAAAGCACTTTTCAGAGAAACTAGGTCTTCCATCATTGGTCTGTTCCTAATTGGAAATAATAGTTAAGAGTTGTCTGGACCCTGGCAATGAAAATAGGGAGGGGATATGTGGGTGAAAAGTACAGGACGAATCTAATCTAACATTACTTTCTCCTATAGTCTTTGACTTCCTTCCTTTATATCGGACTCCTGACTTTTTAATATTACTTAGCATGAGTCACCTTTTGATCTAGGTTTGTTTTGACTAAACCAACAGATTTTTAGAATCACTGTTAGTAACCTGCAAGCTGTTGAATTCCAAATTGTTGCGTGTTCATCTGTAGCAGACTTAAGCCTGATCTAAAATCATACTCTGCTCTTCATGATTTAGTGTTTGCAAAATAGTCCTCTACAAATTCTCATTTTTTATAATAGAAACTTTTAAATCTATAAAACTTATTTTGGGTGTAATGATTTTATTCTCTATTCTGATTTTGTATTTCACTAATTAGAGCAGTTGAGAGGCTATAAATGTTTGAATTGGGTAAATTTTTAGATCTGTACAGCACGAGAGACACAATGGAAACATTACAGAGTAGTTTGAGGAATTGGAAGGTTCCAGATCCTTTGAATGCTCCAGGATACCCTTATTTCAATGATCAGGGTTCCTTAATTTTCTATCAGTGTATCTTCCATATAAAAGAGTTAGTGAGGTTGTGAATTTAACTTGTACTTTAGTTAAGCACTCCTAGAATCAATTTCTATATTTGATATTTAGTAGCTTCAGCTCTATGGTGACAAAAGATAGGGTTTTTTTTTTGTTTGTTTGTTTGTTTGTTTTAGCATTGTAATATACAGGAACTGAGTATCACTCCAAATCTTGGAGTAGGATTTTTAAGGGTTGTTTTTAGGGTTTTCTCACTTTAAATTACTCTGAGTCATTAGATATAGTAAAGATACTATCATAGCCATAGAATTTTCCATCCTTTGTTATTTCTCTAGTAACCCAATTCAGTAACTTGATTGGCTAACTCACTGCTCTGTACCATCATGGGCTAGGACTTCTCTGTCCTGGAAAATGGGAAAGTATCCCAGTATTTTGTTTCATGTTAACCACATAACACATTGCAAAAAAGATAAATTTCTCTAAGAATCTGTGGCCCTTGCCCTACTCCTAGTATCTAATTCTGTATTTGTTAAGGTGTCTGTGAATAAAAGCAATAGACATAGTTGTGATGGTACCTGACTAGGCTTTTGATGCCACATTCCCAGACTGGCCATCATGATGTGGCTATGTTGTATATAATGTAAACACAATAATATACATTTTAATTACTTTATAATCTGCAGACAGTGGCATAATATAAAATTGTACATGAAATGTGGGTTGGTGTTAGATACAAGTTGACCTGGCTTGCTAAGTGACTTCACAATCACAAAATATATTATGCTATAATTTCAGGGACATAAAGTTGATGGTATAAAAGGCTGGGAAGCCTTCCTGTGGTTTCCCAAGACCTATTGGGATCTAGGGCCTGAGTAGGAGAATACTATCTCTACCAACCTAAGTATATTGTCCACAATAACCTGGAGAGTCTTGAAAAGCAGCACTCACTCCAAATCTTTTTTACCTTTGTGCCTTCCAGTACATTCTCTTGAGAAAGTATCTTCTGTGTATTTCACAATAAATTGTACCTTCTATGAGAACAATATATCACAATTCTTTCCTTCTCTACAACTCCTACCTAATCTTTTAGAAGATTGAGTCACAAACTTTGGTTAAAAATTTTTTTGGTAAAAAAAAAATGAGGAAAGAAGGAATGTTTCTTGAAAGGAAAATGAGATAGTTTACAAAGTTAAATAGCTAGATGATTAGGTCTCAGGAAGGACAGAAATTCCAACTCCAACTGCCCTAAACAAAGAGGAAATTCATTGACTAATATGGCTCTACAGTGTTGGTTTGATCCAGCACCTCAGAACTTTCACCAAGAAATTAACTTCTTTCTATTTCTCTTTCCTTCCTTTGTACCACTCTAAAGTTGACTCCTTCTGTTGTGTCATAGGACTGCAGCCATAGGTTCCTGAGGATACATTCTTCCTGGTTAATTTCAAAAGGAAGTGTGTGTGTGTGTGTGTGTGTGTGTGTGTGTGTGTGTGTTTGAGGGAGACTGAGAGAGAGAGAGAAATATGTCTATTTTAATCATTGAATAAAAGTCCCAAGCTTCCCTGTGACTGGACTAATTTTAGCACCTGCTCATTCATGAAAAGTCATACACTATCTACTTCGCTTAGGCATTGGTTTGCTGCTAAAGGATTAAAATCAGCTCTCTGAAAAAATATAACCATGTATCTATGTACATAAGATCATTGTACATTTTACTCATGGAAAGGATGTTTAGCTCATAATTCACAAATAAAAAAATACACAATAATCTTCGATGTAAATTCCATATGACCTATTAATTCTCTCAGAATACTTTTATTAACTTTTGCTCAACTCTTTTTTTTTTTTTTAAAGATTTTATTTATTTATGTGAAAGAGAGACAGCCAGCAAGAGAGGGAACAGAGCAGGCGAGTGAGAGAGGAAGAAGCAGGCTCCTAGCAGAGGAGCCCGATGTGGGACTCGATCCCGGAACGCCGGGATCACGCCCTGAGCCGAAGGCAGACGCTTTAACGACTGTGCTACCCAGGCGCCCCAACTTTTGCTCAACTCTTATATCATAGTCAACCTATGGTTGCGATCCAATAATGATTTGAAAACATCCTAGCTGTTGGGAAATCTCACTAATTCATTCATTGATGATGTGAGTGAATTACTTGCTCATTTGGACAATAATGTTCAAATGTTGGAAGAATATATATTATTGAGCTACAAGCATTATGTCACTGACCGCAGAGTTGGGAAACGGTATGTAGTAGCACACCATTACATAGAACTTCCACCATAGAGATACAATAATTGTCAAAATCTGAAGAAATCAATTCTAATAAAGTGTAGTAAAATACATAAAATGGCTAGGAATTGATGTAGTTTAATTATTTTCATATAATTTAAGTATGAGTTCATAATTTAATTTTTAATAATGGCTCTGTGTAGTAACTGACTTCCAGACTTTGAAGAAATTCAGCAGTTGGCTTTGGGGAGCTGCTGTGAGCTAGCTCCAACACACCTAGGCTGGGTCTAGGCTACATACCCACCCAAACTGAAACTGTGGCATGGGGATGAATTATGTGGTTGGCTTCAGCAAATTAGGACACATTTGAACTAGAGATCAGATAATACCATTCCAATTACGTGAATGGGCCATTAGGGTACTGTTAGTACTGGGGAAGGGAAGGCATATTCTAGAAAGGCAACTAAAAATTTCTGCCACCAACAGGAACAAAAGCATCCTGGGGTCACAGCAGCAGGAACTTGGGGCCCTTTGCTACAGTGCTGCCCTGGCGTGACTCAGCTACCACTTTCCAACTTTGTGCTCCTTTGCTCAACCTTCTAGTTGCTGGGGAAAACACTATGATTGGTCCAGTTTAGATCACCAGGAGTCAATATTTCTTCTGAATAGAATTGCTAGATGCAACTGAAATAGGCAAAATATGTCTAAAGTATACCAAATAAAATACAAAGTAATCTCATTTTAATTCAAGCAGTTGGTAATATATTCCAAGTTTAAAATCAATGAAATCTTAAAATACAGTGGACCTTGAATAACATGTCTTTGAACTGCACGGGACCACTTATATGTGGATTTTTTATATATATATATTCAGTATAGTACTATAAAGTATGTTCTCTTCCTTAATATTTTCTTTTCTCTAGCTTATTTTATTGTAAGAAAAAAGTAAAAAATGCATATAACTCAGAAAATTTGTGTTAATTGACTCTTCATATTATTGGTAAGGCTTCCAAACAACAGTAGGTCTTTTGGGGGGAATTAGAAAGTTATATGCAGGTTTTCAACTGTGCAAGCGATTGGCACCTTGATCCACATTGTTTAAGGGTCAGCTGTATTATATTTTGGGAGGTCATGTAGCAACTGCATCATGAGTAAGAATTTAGGGGACTTTGTATCTCTCTTGATCTTAGAGTTAGAAAGTTCTAAGTAAATGAAAATAAAACAATCTGATTGATTATGAATATGTATTAATTGAGTTAGGTTTGATTACAGGTAGCAGAAAATCCCACAGAGCCTTGGTTTTCTTTTTTTGTTTTTTTTTTTAATTTAAATTCAATTAACCCACATATACTCATTAGTTTCTGACGTAGTGTTCAATGATTCATCAGTTGCATATAACACCTAGTGCTCATCCTATCATGTGCCCTCCTTAAACAGCCTTGGTTTTAATAAGCATAATAAATTTCTTTCTTTCTTAGAGTCTGGAAGTGTCAGTTGAAACATACTATGGTACTCCACAGAGTCTGAAAACCACATGACTTCTCTTTTTTCTCTGCAGAGACCTCAGTTCCCAAAATAACCTCATGGAAAGAGATGATTGCTCCAGTTCTAGCACTGTATCCTCATTTCAGCCAGCAGAAAAGGCTTGTTCTAGAAGTTTTATACTTGATTCTGCTCACATTCCATTGACCAGAACTCCTAGGTTTACTTCAGTATTGCTGCAAGATAGCTGTATGTGCAAGGTGAACAAAACACACACACAGGGATTTCTGGAATTTTAATAATATACCAATAATATAATTATAGTTAGCCAACAAGGAAATATTTGCTTATAAATTATGATTAGAGCTGTGAAGAAAATAAACAGATAATAATACAAGAGGGAAAATAATCAGTAAAATGAGTGGTAGAAATTAATTCCCGTAAGAGGCAAAAGAAAGAAAAATGGGAAAGCTTCATAGAGAGGCTTTTGACAAGTGGATATAATTTGCAAAGATTTGGGCTGGAGATAAGCCTAGAAAGGGAATTTAAATATAGGGAAAACATGAGAATCAGACATCCAAAATGCAGGCTTTGTTCAGAGATTATCATGCAGTTTTGTTTGTTGAAATTAAGAGTGTATGGACAGTAGAAGGAATCATCTGACACTTAGAACTTATTCTGTGTCAAGCACTATTCTAAGTGCTTACCTTTACTCATTAACTCTCCACAACCACCATCTCCGGTAGGTCTTGTTATTTTTCCCATTTTCAGATGAGAAATTTAAGGCCTGGAAAGTATAAATAACTTGCTTAAATTCATAAAGTTCTGATTTTAGGAAGTGTAGCTCTGAGTCTGCTCTTAACCCCTGGACAATGTTGCTTTAAAATAGGGAGATCTCTAATGTAGGGCCATGATGTTGTACTCAATAATTTGGACTTAATTTTATAGGCAATGGGAAGCTACTGAAGACTTTTGAGTAGAGGTAGATGATATATTTGAATTTGTGTTTTGGGGATATTGGTTTAATATTTGTGGGATGAATAGATGAAGAATGGGGTGTCATTTGGGAGATGCTAGAAATGACCCAACGAGAATCAATATAAACCTTGACTGAATAATGAATAAAGCCTTGGAGAGATTCTCTGAGACTAGTTTTTCTAATCTGTAGTGCATATTCAGGCTAGAATAAAATAGAAAGAAATGTTGGCAATCCTTTGGTATGATGTGGCAGTATTAATTATCGATCCTCTCTGCAATGGCAAGGTGAATTCAGAAGGAAGGCAGTAATGTTTATTAAGCATTTAGTTTGTGCCTAGAACTAACACTGGCTTATATTATTTTTTTATTTTTTTAAATATTTTTTATTATATTATGTTAGTCACCATACAGTACATCCCTGGTTTTTGATGTAAAGTTCAATGATTCATTAGTTGCGTATAACACCCAGTGCACCATGCAATACGTGCCCTCCTTACCACCCATCACCAGGCTTATATTATTTTTAATTCTCACAACAGAAGTATAGGAAATAGGGCTTCTCACTGAGTTCTGTTCATTCTCAGATGAGGACAGCATGACTAATTTTTTACTAGTTTTGTTATTAGCAAATGACAGAACTTGAATTGGGTTTCAAGTCTTCTGTCCCTTACACTATACAGCACCTATGGCAGTACCCAGTTCACAAGGTAAATTTGCCAGTCACAAAGCCTTGGGAGGTGTGGCCACATGCTCAACTTGAGACACGTTTTGAAATAAATATTCCTTTGAAATACAGTCTTCTCTGAGATTACCTTGACTTTAGCTCTGAAGTACGACAGATGGGCATGAGTAGAAAAATCTTCATTGATTTCTGGCTTACTCACATGATTAAGTTACATGTACAAGACCTCTTTATTACAGAGGAAGAAGATACCAAATATTTTCTGAGATTCCCAAGCTTTCCTGTTTCATGGGATCCTTAGTCCTCATTCATGTTGTCACTGTGTCCTCAGACCAAAAGGAATATTAAAAATTCCATTTATTACACACAGTGAAGTCCAATAACTCAGTACTTACGTCCTAACAGCTTATTAGATGTCTGAAGAAAATAATATACATAAACTATAAAAAATAATTTAATTTTTACATAAGCACAATTACTAATGGGATATATGTATCTATTGAGTATGACACACCTCTAAGATACTAGCACCACCCTAGACACCACTGGGACCCTCATTTAACCTGTGTTCCACATCGGTTTTTTTTTTTTTTTTTTTTTTTTTTTTTGTTTCGTACTTGGTTTTCTTCCCAGCAGTCACTGAAAATTCAGCTATGCAAAGAGATGTCGTTGAAAGGATTTTAGCACAATCTACTCTTTAGACTGAACTACCTCAAGCTAGTTGTTTGCAGCATTCTGACAAGTGTCAAGTACTGCTGTGTTTCTCTTAAAAATTTAAGGTATTCCCTAGTGCCTGGTGAATTTGCTGTGACATCCCAGGGCACAGCTGCATAGTTTGGAAAACATGTGTATACGTTATTTGGTACATACCAAGAATTTTGACCTGAACACATTACAATTTGCATCCAAGCATACCTAATTCAAAACACATTTTTCAACACTAATGTTTTTGTTTTTGTTTTAATTTTTTTCCAAATACAGATTATTTTATAGATGCATCCTGTTGCTGGGAGAAAAACAAAGAGGAAAGCATAGATTTGAAGTCATGTTTCAAATACTTGTTTCATTATTCACTGGCAGTTGGTCTCTGGGCAAGTTACCCAACATCTGTGAGCCTTAGTGTCTTCCTGTTTTTTAATCTGTAATGTGGAAATACTCATAAGCACTTCTCATGATGCCTGTCAGAATTAGGGTAAATGTTGTATTGGAAATACTTGGGACAATGTGTGGTGCCTTTTGGGCTTCATCGAATGTTGTTTTATCCCTCCTTCCTCTCTAAAGGGAGATTGTCTCATGGAATTGACTGTACTTCTTTTCTAAATAACACATACTTAAAATGAGAGATCCTTCTGTAAAGGCTGTGAAGGGCAATGATTTTTAAATTAGCAGAAGAAGGCTAGCGCAGAGGAGATGAGATGTTTAATTCTGGAGAATTTATGCCGCCAGAACCATTAACAATCTCCTTTCCAGGAGCAATTATCTCAGCAGCAAAGTAAGCACTGAGGGACACACACGCAAGAATTAGACAAGCAAAAGGCAGATGAATTTAGAAAATACAAAGAAAGAGGCATTCTGTAATAAAGTATGTTCCATGTGCTCCTAAAAAATAAGTTCTAGGGAATATTATTCTTTCTGGGTTTTTTTTCTGTATATTAGGAGTGCTACCGATCAGGATTCTCACGAAGATGAATAATTCCTAATTATTTTCAGCATGTGTGTCATACGTGACTGTGTGTCTGAGAGAAATTGAACCCTGATTCCATGGCCCGTTCTGTCCATCTTTCTCCAGGGTCAGCCATACGCAGTTGGGAAAATTATGCCTACCGGAGAACAATTTCTCACTCATTCAACATTCCCTCAGAGCTACATCAGATCATTAACAAGGATTTTCTCAATTAACTACTAAATCAGCAATTAAGGCTTAAGAGAGATCTACTGCAAATAAAAGGGTTATTGATTTTAATTCAGTCATATCTTATAATTATGGATATTAATCATACACAGTCTTTAACTGCAAAATAGGACTCTCCCTACCAGTCAGACATGACAGAAGGAGGTAAAGTTAAATGACTTTCAAGTGGACAAACTGCCATTACTTAGTAATGAGATTGAACAGTATGGCACTAATTTAAAAAAAGGGATAGATGCTTTACAGGATAATTTTTAAATGACTTGAGATTTATATTTAGGCTTAGTTAAAACTCATCAGCCATGTAATACATGAATACATTCATTGAAGGATCGTCTACAATTACAGTAATGGAAAGGCAACATGCTACGTGAAGTTACAGCTACACTCTCTGCTCACACAGACCAGTGCATATGCCAGATCATGTCTTCATTAACATATTACATGGAACTGTAGCTTGTTAAAAGTAGTCATGGAAGAGTGGTAGGAGCATAGTAACCTCATGAATTCCTTCATATTTAAATTTATTAAAATAAAAATGTAGGCTTTTTTTTCTGTCTCGATATGTTCATTTTGGTCTAACAGAATATGTAAAGTCTCATAAAAAAATAGAAAAGACTGCAGCCCACCACCTTTCTCTCTTTCACCAGATGGCAACATTTTCTTTAGCATTCTTTCATGTTTGCCAAAGCTCCAGCTATCAGCCATGTGTTGAGTGAGTTTCGGCAATCTGGAAAATAGAGTACGGGTTCTATTAGACAGTGTTGTAATTTTGCACAAAAATTTTCCTTGCCCAAGACCAATTATATTTAGACCTTGTTTAAATGTATGATTCCAAGCTTCATGCAAATTCCTATGACTGACAGCAACCTTTTCGCAAAGTAGAGTTTGTTTACATTATATCTTTATCAAATGCTACCGCTCCTTCTGGTCTGCTGTTTCCGTGATTGCAAATTGAAGTCTTTTTTCTGTCCTAAACAGGTCCCTGAGTGTCGAAGTAAAATTGCACTCAATGAAGTTAAAGAGGTAAGGAAGATTTTATTCAAGGTTTTATTTATTGTAGTCAAGAGGGAGATCTGTCTAAAGTCTGAACTCATTTCCTTTGAAACAAAGGGTAAGGAGATTTGTAAGCACTGGGGTGAGAGAGAACACAAGCCATATGTGTTTGCTAATTTGCTTTTTCCAAAAGAAAAGTAAATTTTCTCCTGTTTTTGTGATAAGAGGTAATTTTACAGCTTAGAGTAGGGCATCCAGTGAAGTTAGGCCCCTGTCCTCCCACAGAGACTGGGAGATCCGAGAACTGCCTTGATATTGACATGTCAAAGGGATGGCTGTCAGATCCTAGAGACAGGTAGTCCTGGATTGTAACACTGACAATAGCTTTTTTTAAAAAAATTTACATCTCAAAGGGGGCTGAGAAGGAATTTGCAGTGACAAAGTTTTTAAAGTAAATGCTCCAAGAAAGGAAGATCAAGGTACTAGAGTCAGGAATAAGCTTGCCTATAAAGTTTAATTCAGCTGAGAACTTAAAGGCTGTGTTCACAAATATCACTAGGACTCTATGGTAAGAACTGATAAGAATAATGAGAACCTCATAATAATGGTGGGTTGTTGGGATACATTTCAGAATTTAGTAGCCAAGGGCCCCAGTGTGTGTTCTTCCCAGAGTCAGTTACAGTTACGGTGATATACTCATTAACTGCACTTGAGAAGTCACTACAAAACCCGTTCAGAAGGTGAAAATTTATTTTGTGTCTGTATGTCTTAAGTCATACTTCTCATTGGTTCCCGCCCCTCTTATAGAAATGTGAGATTAAAGGTGTCTCCAAAATATGCCATTACTTCTCCTAAAGCCATTGAGTGTCTATGGATTTGACTGTGGTTATATAGTAAGACTCTGAATATACCCATATACCATCCACGTGGTGGTGTTTATACATTTCAAAAGTACACTCATTTTTCATTTGATCCACACAACAACATCTTAAAGCAGAAAAGGACAGATACTAGGATCCCCTTTTTACAACACAGAAAATTGAGGTTCCTGGGAGCTAAGCAACTTGTCCATGGACACATGGATAGTAAATATTAGTACTAACTTCTACTACTATATCCAGCTTTTGATATAAATGTTTCCCAAGTACTTGTACTTGTAATCCTGTACTTGTAATTCAGCCAAAGTGTGATTTTTGAAGCACATGGATTGTTTTTGTTTTTTGAGGGCTTTTGAGAAAAATCTGTCGTATTATTGAAGTGATACTGTCCAAGTAAGTGAGCCAGCATTAGCCTTACTGATGTTGTCCTTTCTCTCTTTTGGATGTTCCTCCTAATTGCTTGTGTACTTGGTTTTTCAAATCCCTGTCAAATATTAAGATAATTAAAGGAACATTTAATCTCTTTATATATTTTTATAATCTGTAAATGTGTAGACAATCTTTCTTTATATTCTTGTACATCCGTGTGTATAAATTTATTCTTATCAATAGACTTTAATGTTTCCTAAATTGCTCCTCCCATTCTTTTTTTTTTTTTTTAAGATTTATTTATCTGGGGGGCTGAGAGAAAGTATGAACAAGTGAGGGGAGGGTCAGAGGGCAAGAATCTTCAAGCAGACTCCCCACTGAGCGTGGGCTCCATTTTAGGACACTGAAAATCATGACCTGAGCTAAAAGTAAGAGTTGGACACAACTGACTGAGCCACCCAGGCGCCCCTTCCTCCTCTGTTTCTAATGTTTACAAAATAATATTTCATCATTAACATTTTTATGTTTTATGTTAGAGTTAGACTCTTATTTTGGGGCCAAAACTGTGATTCCCAAAATGTGGTCTATTACTGGGAGTAAAATACAGAAATACATATTAATGAATGAGGGTCAGTCAGCAGGGGGAGGGTACAAAGAATCTGCATTTAAAGAAGGTCCCCAAATAATTCTGTGTACTTTATGATTTAAGACACACTGGTCCTGGTTTTTTATTCTCCCATCCCCATATCTTTATTAATGTGTTTTCTATTCTTCTGAAACCCTTCATTAAAAAAGAAAGCCCATCACTGCCACTACCACTATAACTTAGTAAATAACGTCAGTGGTTTTATAGTACCTATTTTCCAAAATAATTTTAATCTTCTCCAATCCTTATAATAGCATTGTTTGAGGAAAGAAAATAACTTCCTCAGAAAACCTTGTAAATGAAAATTAAAGTCAAAACTAAAATTATAGACACAGAAGAAAGTTTATCCATCGAATGTGTTTTCATAATCTTTATTGGGTTAATCTGTCATGAAATGGACCGTATTTGTATCCCCAGTCCTCAGAACCCATCATTTTCATGGTGGACTTTTAGGCCTCCTGATAGATTTATATGACACTCTGTTTCAGCTTCGGGTTAATTCTTTGGATTACTACTGGCATCTGACAGAGCCAAACCAGGATTTAAAGAGAGAAACATAGGGAGAAAATTATGGGTAGTTTATATTTTTGCCAAAAAGACTTTTCTAACATTTAGAATGTTTCAAAGGTAGAATTGACTGACTTGGGAGGTAGAGAATTCCCTGCTAATTGAAGTATTGGAAATGAAACTGTATATAAGATATAATGGAAGAAATCCATGTACTGATGTAAAACAAAAACAGACTATTTGATCTCTGAGGTCCTTTTTAATTCTCTTCTTAATCTCGGAGTATTTAGATTTGCCATCTGTCCAACCAAAGTTATTACTGCTTTCCCATTCAATTATTATTCTTTGAATGCTAGTTATAATTCATTTGAATTTCTCATTTTTACAGAACAAAATCTGTGAGAGAATATTAAATGAAGTATTATGCCTTGAATTTCCTTGTCCAGAGCATATGCAAAACAAAAATAAGAATTCTCCTATTCACCCAAATAATATACAGTTTAATAAGATCTCCTAAATGTCAGGTAATATAAAACATGGGAACTTTGAAGGACCTTATGTTCCTCAAGAAAATTTTATTTTATTTTATTCCTTTTTTAAAGATTTTATTTATTTATTTGACAGAGAGAGGGAGAGAGAGAGAGAGCACAGCAGAGGGCGAAGGACAGGGAGAAGCAGACTCCTGGCTGAGCAGTTCCAATGCGGGACTCGATCCCAGCACTCTGGGATCATGATCTCAAGGAAATTTTAAACTCAAAATTATCATTGATATGTTTCTGGATACAAGGTCCCCAAATAATTTGCCAGTGATTAGTATTCTTTACAGCTGTCAGAAGATTTTTGTGTTAGGTTTTTAATATTTTCTTTTGTCAAGCATTTTTGGACAATTTGGCTAAATATTAATGATAGTATAATATCCTGAAAAAGTTAAAAATCAGCCAATTGTCTGGGCACATTGTCTTTCTAATGAAAAAGACTCTGGCATTCCCAAACATTCATGTAAGTACACACTTCATTTTCCCATATAATTGGACTGCACAAAAACCTCTCATTTTAAGGATTATGAGGAATAGGTCTTCCTTCTCCCCCCACCAACAGAAATTATACTTTTCCTTTACTAGCCATTTTTGACAGACAAAAATCATTTGGCATATTTTTATGATGCTTGGTATCATTTACTCTAGACATCGTCATTTCCCCTTGAGACGCTTTCTAAAGAGCATTTGACAGCTACTTTAAAAAAAAATGATTGAATGATATTCTCAGCATTTATCTATTGCCCACTTTATGTTTTTGCCTAACAAAGAAGTGCATTGAAGATAGGCTAACTCATAATTCAAAAGAAAATCTAACAAAAACACTTACTTTGGCACAAAAATTAATTTTCACTTTCTGAATTAATTGATTTGGGAATCTGCAAACTGGAACTGTAATTCTAAGTTCTAAGAAATAACACACTTATATTACACACAGAATCTTGTTCCGAACCTTGTGATTAAAAAAGTAAAATATTAAAAAGAATGCAGCTTTGGAAAATGTTTTAAGGGTAGTATTATGTTCCAGTTCTTTTTGCAGTAGATGTTTTTACCTGTTAGGCTGTGGAGGATTTGTTTGATTTTGGAAATGTCACTCTGATAGAATAAAACTGACTGGAATAGAGAGGATTGTCAAGGGCGAGCAAGTACTAAGGCACTCAGTAGTTGTAACTGCAGAGTGTATGTATTACATATGAAGTCGCATACAAATTTCCATAGGACTTATGTAAATACGCTTCATGACTCATAGAACTGCACAACTGGTAAGTGATTTTTATTGTTACGCTATTCACAATTTATTCCTGATTTGTCATAAAGTTTGTGGTAGATTTTTAGGTCAGATGTTCAGAACTCAGAATCAAATTTCTCTCCAAATTACATTATACGTGGTGGTTGGGTCTTTAGGCCAGTTCACAATGTGTCTGTCAGATCTGTATCATTCAACCAAGTATCAAAGAAAAAAAAAGAATCTAAACTTCATCTACCACATTTCTTTAAGGACAATGAATTCGAGTTTTGACTTAGTCTTACAGAAGTATATCTGGCTTTTGAAGTAGGGTCCTAGGTGGTTCTTGTGTTCTACTTTCCAATTTAAAACAAGAGAATGGGATCACAAGGTGGCTGGAGATGCATTGGAAGGAAATAGGTGGGATGGAATAATTGAGGGTATGAAATGGAAGGAAAGGAATATGTTTGGGAGGAGTTAGATTATCTAAATAACCAAATACTGATCAGTTGATCAGGTAATAGCGGCTTGGATTCTATTTCATTCATTGTTCATGCCATTTGAAGGCTCAAAACTACTGGAATGAGAAGATGTGTGCTCTAGAGCTGTGCTGTCCAGTGTGGTAACCCCCAGACAGCTATGGCTCTAACATTTCAAGTACTCAATAGCTCTGAGTTTTGTGACTACCATATTGGGACAGCAAACATGTAGAGCATAACCACCATCACAGGAAATTTTATTAGACACTGATGCTCAAAAGGAAGGGTTGGCAAACTTTTTTTGTAGGGCCACATAGTAAATATTCTAGGTTTAGAGGGTCATGCATGGTCTATGTCTTAAGCTCTCCTCCTCTCCCTCTTTCTCTCCTCCTCTTCTTCTCCTTTTCCTTTGTTTTACAAACTTTTAAAAATATTAAAAGCATTCTTAGCTCATGGATTATTGTACATAATAAGCTACAGGTTGGATACAGTTGGTTTATCTCTGCTCTCGCTGCTCTAGAGTATTCATTCCTTTTCTGATGAATAGCAAGACTGGATGTTAGAATTAGATCATTGGTAAAAATTTTTGTTTGATCCTAAAATAGGTACTTATGTCTCATGTTTAAAGTTTAGCAAGAATAGTGAGTGGCATGGTCCCCTTCTGCTTCTACTAAGGAATGTGACTGGGTCTGCAGAGTTCCTCTACAGCACACTGGTGAGCAGTGCCATATCCTTTATTTCAGTGATGGCGGAACTTGAGAGAAATGTATTATAATATGACTGCTCTGGAAGCATCAGTTTTTTCATCCATGATATTTATCAATACATTACTGAAAATAAGTATTGATGAAAGTTTCTATGTTCTGTTACAGTCTTATTGTAATTAATCTGAAGAGTCAACCTCTACATCTTTAATGTGGTGAAGTAGAATCGATTATAGGGTCTTTATGTTCCTTTAAAAAAGTTATCTTATTTGATGTTTAACAGTGACAGTTGAAATTCATGTACATACTTTGCTTCATGAAAATGTGATCATCTCTTTTCTTATTATATCTTAAAATAATGGATTTTTTATTTCTCCTTTAGCCATCTCCTTTTGTAATAGTACTAGTTAATTTTTAAATCTTAACTTCCTTTAAAAACAGGAAAATGAAATTTAGGAGTATTATTTATAGTATTTATGCATTCAGCTTCACAAGATTTGTTGAATATTAGCTGTGTGCCCAGAACTATGCTGAGCACTGTGGATACAAAAATCAGTTATTTAATTCCTGATATCAAGGAAGTTGCATGTAGCAGGAAAGCGGGCACATAAACCTGTACAGCATAGTATTAAATGTTATATTGTTCAAGAAAAAATACAGAAGTCTGGAGCAAAGAGCTATATTAGAGTAATGTCTATAAAATCTTTAGGAAAGAAGAGACATCTCTTTCAGGCCTGTATGGATGAATGGAATTATTTATTTATTTATGAAGATTCGTTTATTTATTTTAGAAGAGGGGAGAGGCAGAGGGGCAGGGAGAGAGAGTCTTAAGCAGACTCCATGCTGATGATGGGGCTCGGTGTGGGGCTCGATCCCATAACCCTGAAATCACTACCTGAGCTGAAATCAAGAGTTGGAGGTTTAACCTATTGCACACTACCTAGGCGCCCCTGAAAGGGATAGTTTAAATGTAAGATAGAAAGCCAAGCCATGCTGTATAAAATAAATAGCATGAATACATATATGGCGTATATACTTGGAATGAGAAAGATGGATATTATAGTTTGGATTGAGTAGAAAGTGTGAAGGTAGGATGTTAAGATATGTGGCTAGATATGTGGCTAATCTGTGTAGCTTGCTAAAGCTGTTGAATGCTATAATAAAATAGGTTATGAGATGACCTATTAAATTACTTTATTATTTAAGTTTTACTCTTGACCTTAGTCAGAAATATGATTTTGGCAGCAGGGTATAAAATCAGTTGAATGAAACAATGAGGGTAATGAGGTGCCTTAGGTAGCTCTTTCCATAGTTAAGGGAAACAGTATGGAGAAATTAAATTTAATTAAATCAAAGCAAATAAAATAAAATTAATTAAAACAAATGTCACCACAATAGAAGATATGAGTAGAATTTTAGAAAATTGGGGAAGAAACTAAGGCAAGATTTCATCAACTGGTTTTAGGTAAAGGAGAAATAAAGAAAATAACCCCACATTTTATAGATTGGTGTCTAGGTCAGCTTATAAACTGTTAAAAGAGAAAGGTAATATGAAAGAAAAAGGTAACATAGTTTTAGGAATGGAAATAGAGATTTAATTTGGAAAGACTGATTCTGAACAACTAATCCATCATCTAAGCAGAAATGTCTAATAATAGTACAGATACTGGTTTAGAGCACAAAAGAATTTAATTGTGATATGACTATCACCTCAAGAACACATGTGAAGTGTTTAACTACTTTAAGTGTTTATCTTTCATCATATAGTTTATTCCTCAAAAAAACCCTGATGAGATGGATACTATTATTATACTCATTTTAGAAATAAAACAAATTTGCTTATTTTTGCTGGGATTATCTTTTCTCCTCCTATGTGATTCAGCAAAATGAGACAATATGTGTGAAAATACCTAATAATGCCTTGTTCATGATAGAAAGTCAAGTGTCAAAACTCAACCCATTCAGATAGTAGAATATAGTACTTAAATTTGAATTAATTAAAATTAAATGCAATTAAAATCAATTTCCTTAGTGGGATAGTAGAATATAGTAGCTAACCCATTCAGATAATAGAATATAGTAGTTAAAGCCATGGGTTCTGAAATCAGATTATGGTTTTAAGATATACTCCAGTACCAAAACCAAACAAAGACATTATAATGGAGGAACAGGCTAGACCAATATGTCTTATGAACTTTATGTGCAAATATTCTCAACAAAATATTAGGAATATTGTATACAAAGAATTATCTACCATGATCAAGTGGAATTTATCCTAGGTATACAAGACTGGTTCAGAATTCCAAAATTGATCAACTTATCACATCAATAGGCTAGAAAAGAAAAATCATGTAATTATATCAATAGATTCAGAGAAAGTGTTTGAAAAAATATAACATCTTTTTATGACGAAAACTGAGCAAACTAGGAAGATAGAGGAAATTTTTTAACTTGATAAACAACATCTACAAAAATACCTACAGCTAGCATCACATTTTAATAACTAGAAACTAGAAACACCCACCCTAAGATCAGGAAAAAGGCAAGATGTTTCCTCTCACTACTCCTATTCAACATTAACTAGGGAGTTCTAGTTAATGCAATAAAACAAGAAAATGAAATAAAAAATACAGATTGGGAAAGAGGGAATAAAATTATCTTTGTTCCTCGATGACATAATTGGTTATGTAGGAAATCCCAGAGAATCAACAAAAGAACTCCTAGAACTAATAAGTGATTACAGCAAAGTTGCAGGACACAAGGTTAATATACAAAAGTCAGTTGCTTTCCTATATAACAGTAGTGAACCAACTTTATTTGAAATTAAAAAGAAAACATTGTTTATATGGAAATTAAAAATGCAACACTAATTGTAATTCAAAAATGAAATACTTCGGTATAAATCTAACAAAATTCATACCAGATTTACAAGAGAAAAACTAGAAAACTTTGACCTAGAAAATCAAATAAGATCTAAAGAAATGTAAAGATATTCTATGTTCATGGGTAGGAAAATTCAGTACTGTCGTCAGTTCTTCCTAAACTTATGTATAGATTCAATACAATCCCAGTTAAAACCCCAGCAAATTATTTTATGGATATTGAAGTTGATTTGAAAGTTTATATATAAATGTAAAAACCCAGAATAGCCAGACAATATTGAAGAATTATGTCAAAAATTGATACTACCTGACTTCAAGACTTATGGTAGAGCAATCGTGAACAAGATTGCATGGTATTTGTGGAACAACAAATAGAATGTGAAACAGAATAGAGAGCCAAAAAATTGGTCAACTTATTTTTGATAGAGGATCTAAGACAATGAAAAAATCTAATACCGTTTCATGACAAAAATTTGATGGAGAAAGGTTAGTCTTCAGTAAGTGGTGCTGGAACTACTGGACATTCTCATGCAAACAACAAGAACAACAGAATCTTACACTTTCAACAGAAGTTTACTAAAAATTAATCATAAACATAAATGTACAATACAAAAGTATAACACTTAAAGAAGACACATAGGAGGTGACCTTGGGTTTAGTAATGACTTTTTATATACAAACCAAAGTCATAAAAGAAAAAATATAAGTTGGAGTTCATTAAAATTAAAAGCTTCTGCTCTGTGAGAGACCCTTCTAAGAAAATGAGAATACAAGCCACAGATATGGAGAAAATCTTCACAATAAACATATATAATAAAGGAGTTGTCTCCAAAGTATACCAGAAACACTTAAAAACTCAATATTAAGAAAAGGAACAACCCAAATTAAAACAGTCAAAACACATGAACAGACATCTCAACAAAGAAGATATACAGATGGCAAATAAGCTTATAAAAAGATGCTCAACATCATATTTCATCAGGGAATTGCAAATTAAAACAACAATAAGTTACTATTACACACCTATTAGAATGACTAAAATCTAAGACAATATCAAATGCTGGTGAGTATGTGCAACAAAAGAGTCTCTAACTCTTTGCTAGTAGGAATAAAAAATGGTACAATCATTTTTAAAAAGTTTTTATTTAAATTCTAGTTGGTTAACATAAATCGTAATATTAGTTTCATATACAATGTAGTGATTCAGTACTTCCATATGACATCCAGTGCTCATCACAACAAGTGTGCTCCTTAATCCCCATCATCTATTTAACCCATCTTCCCCACCCCTCTGGTAATCAGTTTGTTCTCTATAGTTAAGAGCCTGTTTCCTGGTTTGCCTCTCTGTCTTTTTTCCCTTTGCTCATTTGTTTTGTGTCTTAAATTCCACATATGAGTGAAATCATATGGTATTTATCTTTTTCTGTCTGACTTATTACACTTAGCATAACCTCTTGTACCCTCAGGATCCACCCATGTGGTAGCAAATGGCAGGATTCCATCTTTTTTATGGCTGAGTAGTTTTCCATTATATATATATATATACACACACACACACACACACACACACACATATATATATATACACACATATATATATATACACACATATACATTATATATACATATACATACACATTATATATATACATATATATATATATATGTATATATATAATCACATCCTTATCCATTCATCCACTGATGGATTTTTAGGTTGTTTCCGTATCTTGTGTATTGTAAATAATGCTGCAATGAAAATAGGGGTGCATATCTTTTTGAATTAGTGTTTTCAATTTCTTTGGATAAATATCCAGAAGTAGACTTGCTGGGTCATATGGTAGTGCTATTTTTAATTTTTTGAAGTAACTCCATGCTGTCTTTTGTAGTGGCTGCACCATTTTACATTCCCACCAACAGTACATGAAGGTTCCCTCTTCTCTACATCCTTACCAACACTTGTTATCTCTTCTCTTCTTATAGCCATTCTAATAGGTGTGGGATAAAATCTCATTGTGCTTTTAATTTGTATTTCTCTGATGATAATTAGTGAAATTGAGCATCTTTTCATGTGCTTATTAGTCATCTCTATGGTTTCATTGGAAAAATGTCTATTCAGATCCTCTGCCCATTTTAAACAGACATTTAAAAATGTCTATTCAGGGGCGCCTGGGTGGCGCAGGTGTTAAGCGTCTGCCTTCGGCTCAGGGCGTGATCCCGGAATCCCGGGATCGAGCCCCACGTCAGGCTCCTCTCCTGGGAGCCTGCTTCTTCCTCTCCCACTCCCCCTGCTTGTGTTCCCTCTCTCACTGGCTGTCTCTCTCTGTCAAATAAATAAATAAAATCTTTTAAAAAAATAAAAATAAAAAAATAAAAATAAAAATGTCTATTCAGATCCTCTGCCCATTTTAAAATCAGATTGTTTTAGTGTTGAGTTGTGGGAGTTCTTTATGTATTTTGGATATCAGATATATGATTTGCAAATATTTTCTCCCATATAAATAGGTTGCCTTTTAATTTTAGTGATGGTTTACTTTGCTATGCAGAGGTTTTAGTTTGATGTAGTCCCGTTTGTTTATTTTTGCTTCAGTTGCTTTTACTTTTGGAGTCAGATTATTAAAAAATTGCCAATATTGATGTCAAGGACCTTACTGCCTATGCTTTCTTCTAGGATTCTTATAGTTTCAGTTCTTAAATTCAAGTCTTGATCGATTTTGAGTTAATTTTTGTGTATGGTGTAGGATGTTAGTCTAATTTTATTCTTTTGCATGTGGCTGCCCCTTTTAAAAAATTCCAGTTATTAAAGAAACTGCCCTTCCCCATTATATATTCTTGGCTACCTTGTTGTAAGTAATTGGCCATATATGGATGCCTTTATTTCTAGGCTCTCTATTCTGTCCCATAGATCTGTGTGTCTGTTTTTGTGCCAATACCATATTGTTTTGATTGCTATAGGTTTGTAATATAGTTTGAAATCAAGGAGCATGCTGCTTTCAGTTTGCTGTTCTTCCTCAAGATTGCTTTGGCTATTTGGGATCTTTCTGGTTCCATACAAATTTTATGGTGGTTGTATTTCTGTGAGAAATGCCATTGGGATTTGATAGAGATCTCATTTAATCTGAATGTTGTTTTGGGTCAAATGGGCATTTTAACAATATTAATTCTTCCAGTCAGTGAGCACAGAATATCTTTCCATTTATTTGTGTCTTCTTTAATTTCTTTCATCAGTATCTTAGTTTTCAGTGTATAGGTTTTTCAACTTTTTGGTTAAATTTATTCCTAGGTATTTTATTGTTTTTGATGCAATTGTAAACAGAATTGTTTTCTTAATTTCTCATTGTGATAGTTTATTGCTAGTGTATAGAAATGCAACAGGTGTTTGCATGTTGATTTTATACTCTGTAGTCTTACCTAATTTGTTTATCCATTTTAACAGGTTTTTGGCACAGTCTTTAGGCTTTTTTACATATAAAATCATGTTGTCCACAAATAGTGATAGTTTATTTCTTCTTTTCAAATTGGATGCCTTGTATTTATTTTTCTTGCCTAACTGCTGTGGCTAAGACTAACAGTACTTTGTTGAATAAAAGTGGCAAGAGTGGATATCCTTGTCTTTCCTTTTCTTAGAGTAAAATGTTTCAGCTTTTCACCTTTGAGTGCGATGTTAGCTGTGGGCTTGTCATATATTGCCTTTATTATGTTGAGGTACATTCACCCATTTTTATTTATTACAGGTTTTTGCCTTGTGGTTGCAATGAGGCTCACATGTATATATATGAATAAAACAGTCTTCTTTTAAGTTGACAGGAACTTAAGGTTGAACACATTCTAAACTCAACATTTTTACTCCCTGCTCCCTCTGTTTTATGTTTTTGATGTCACATTTTACATTTTTTTTAAATTGTGGATGTTCTTTAACTGAGTATTGTAGTTACAGTTATTTTTACTTTTATCTTTTAACCTTTATTCTAGCCTTATAAGTGATTACTACCTTTATTTTATTTTACCTTGACCAGTGACAGCTATACTTCCATATATATATATATATATATATATATATATATATATATATAGTTACTAATTAATGCCTTTTCTTTTCAGCTTAAAGAAGGTCCTTTAACATTCCTTGTAAGGCCAGTTTAGAGGTGATGAGCTGCTTTAGTTTTTGCTTGTCTGGAGAACTCTTTATTTCACTTTATTTCACTTTCAATTCAGAATGATAACTTGTTAGGTTTAGTATTCTTGGTTGGAGGGTTTTTTTTTTTTTTCTTTCAACATTTTGAATATATCATTCCACTCCCTTCTGGCCTGCAAACTTTCTTCTAAAAAATCTCCTTGTTGTCTTATGGTGTTTTCTCATATGTAACACTTTGTTTTTCTCTTGTTACTTTTAAAATTCTTTGTTTTTAACTTTTGACATTTTAATATAATGTGTCTTGGTGTGGGTCATTCTTAGGTTCATTTTATTTGGAACTCCCAGAGATTTTTGGATCTAGATGTCTGTTTCCTTCCCGAGTTAGAGAAGTTTTCAGCCAGTATTTTTGCAAATAAGTTTCTTTTTTCCTTTTCTCTCTGTTCTCCTTGCATGACCCCTATAATGCAAGTATTATTCTGCTTCATGTTATCCCATAAGTCCTTTAAACCGTCTTTACAATTTTAATTCTTTTTTCTTTTTGCTACTCTGTTTGGGTAAGGGCCACTCTCCTGTATTCTAGGCCACGGATCCTTTCTTCTGCGTTATCTAGGATTCTTGAACCCCTTCTGTGTATTTTTCAATTCAGTTAGTGGATTCTTCAGGTCTGTTACTTTTGCTTGGAACTTCCTTAGATTTTTCAGCTCTTTGTTGAAGTTCCCACTATGTTCATCCATTCTTCTCCCAAGTTCAGTAATCATCGTTATAACAATTACTTTGAACTCTTTATCAAGTAAATTACTTACCTCTGTTTCTTTAAAGTTTTTTTTTTCTGAGGTTTTGTCTTATTCTTTTGTTTGGGATGTAGTCCCCTGTTTTTTCATGTTGCTTGACTCTGTGTGTTTCTGGATATTGGGCAAAATAGCTTTCTCTCCTATTCTTGAAGGAGTGGCCTTGTGTAGGAGATGAACCTTATCTTTCAACCTTTTTCTAGTTCTTGCCTGTCTCTCAAATGTTTGTGATTGTCTATGCATCCTGATTTATTCTGGATAGGTCCTCCCAGTTGTTGATGGTGTGCTGAGATCACTCAGTGTTACAAAAGGAGGCTCTCAGTCAGTTCCTAGTTTTTGGCTGATTGGAAGGCAGACCCCCAAGCAGTAGCTTTTAAAGTATGCAAATATATATATGTTCCTGTGGGACCGCATCATAACCCTGCTGGCTACCAGACCAGGTGATCTGGAGGTATCCACTGGGTGATATATCAATAATTAGAGCTTCAGAAGAGAGTACAAGCTTCTTTCTGGGACTAACAGAGTACAAGAATGGTGTCTCCCTGCCTATATTACCCGTTCCTCTGTAGAAGTGTAGCAGACATGAATTCTGACCCTTAGGCGGAAGATCTAAGAAAAGTAAATGGGCCTTTCTTTTTCACTGAAAAACCTGGGATGTGTTTCATTCTGCTGTTTGTGCATTGCCTTGGTGGTGGTTGTCTACCGATAACTGTCTCTCTAATTATAATAGTCCTCTGGGACCCAGGAACTCAAGCCCTTCTGTCCACCAAAGCCAGGTGATTAGGGAGCATCTCCTGTGTGCATTGCATATGCCTGCTGGCTTTAGCAAGGTAGTGGAAGAGCATAGGCCTGAGGCATGCTGCCAGCTTTAGAGTGGCAGCATAGAGCTCAGGGCCAGCATGTTCCTGCCAGCACCATCAAGGTAGGGGGAGAATATAGAAATGATTCCCACTAGCACCTCCATCCCTACAGTGTCTCAACAAGCCCCTGCCCTTTCCCCTCCACAGATGCTTTGAGGTTAGCAAATGAATCTCCACATAGAATCTAGGTACTTTCAAGCTGCTGCTTTTGAGCTGGTCCTTGGGACAAGTGAATTTGTACATTGAGCCCTTGAAGAGAAGTATCTCAGTTCCTTACAGCCTTTTGGGTTTCCTGGTTGTGAGCCACATTGGTTTTCAAAGCCAGACATTTTGGGGGCTTATCCCTGTGATGTAGGTCCTAAGGGTTGAGGTAGGTCCCTGATATGAGACACAACCCCTTACCCTTCAGGGAGCCGCTCCAGATTTGTGAGATTCCCTCTCGATTAGAGTTACCATGCCAAGGGGTGGATTTTTGGTGAAACCATATCTCTGTTGCTCATACCCCTCTTGATATGGACCTTTTACTATTTATTGTGAAGGAGATGTTCAGCTACTTTTTAGGTCTATTTTAGAGGAAATTATTTCATAAGTAGGTATGGATTTGATATGTCTGTGGTAGGACATGAGTTCAGGACCTTCCTATGCTGTGATCTTCAACTATTTTCTTGTATTTGTATTTGAAATGGAAGTTTTTGATGTGGCTAAACCCTACACTGCTGGAAATATTACATATATATAATATATATATTAGTATAAAGCTTATTTTTATTATATTTCACCCTGGGCTGGCGACTGATATATACTGTTGAACCAACATTTTAGATCAGAGAGTCTGTTGGTAGTACGTGTTTTCCTTCAAGGGCTAAAAGACCTTATGTAAGTCCTTGACTTTATGCAGCAGATGTAAACATTATGTGAAATTTACCATGTGGAGTTACTGTGACAGATAACTGTGGACGCATCTTAAATGCCTTATCCCTAGTGCTCTATTAAAACAATCATGTTCAGACAAACAAGAGTTTAGAACCATATTAGTGCACATATGATATCTTTAGGGACAATTAATAGTGGCTTATCTCTTCTTATTTTATTAGATATCTTGCCTTTACTAGCAGGTGAGGTTGAAAATCAGTTTTATGTTGTCTAACTCAATTTTCAAACCCCAGCAACATAAAGCTCATAGGCTGATGGCAGTATTTGTAAATTAAAGATTACTCTGATCTTCAGTGACAGAGATTTATGAAATATTGCTTTAAATTTGTGCTTCATGTGGTAAAGCAAATTGAGTTTATTTTATAGACAAAAGCAATTTGAAGAAACCCATAGATTACTCTGGCCACTGAAGGATATAAATTATCTCTAACTAAATTTTGTCAGTACTGTATGTTGAGCTATTTAGATAAAACATGTTTTTGACATTTATTGCAAAATGATACCTTCTTCTAGACTCCTGCATTCTCTGGAGTTGAGTATAGAATGAATCATTAAGGGAATTAGTAATCCTTTTCTTGACATGAATTGCATTATCCAAGGATGTGAAAATTTGAATGTATTTTTCTAAGTAAATTATTGTGAAAAGGTATCCAAACCTATTATGATGAATTTGAGGTATGCCAAAACATTATACAACCCACATGCATAATTCCTAGGCAAATTCACTGCCATTATTTAGGATTTTAAATGCATATTTAAATCCCCCGGGGTATAGTCCCATGTAGAGGCAAGGTAAGTAAATCATTGTGATGGTGGTACTTGCTCATACAAAGTAAAGCAATTCTTACAGAGAATGAAGCTTTCTAGTGGACACCTACCACAAATGCTAGTGTTGCTGTTATTACTCACCTCTAGAAGTGGCGTAAAGGCATCCATTATGAGCAAAGCTCTGCACTAGAAAGAAAAAAAACAACAATGTATGTTTTACGACTCCAAGGAACATAACATATAATGGGCAAAAGAGGCTAATGTGTAGATGTTTATAAACATTAAAACACAGACAACCAACCACAAGGCTCAACAACTGGGAAGGTATGAAAGATGAAGAATGGGTGGGTGGTTTAAAAAAAAAAACAACACTATAACTGGATCCAGGAAATTATTATTTGCTAAGATTTGTAATCAAATTAGTACAACACTCAAATTTATGTAGCAACTGCCATTAAACAGCATTTTAATTTAATAATTTAATTATGAATTATATTGACTGCCACCAACTGGGAAGGAGATAATGATGAGCCTTTGATTAATAGTTCTCCTCCTCCCTCCTTCCTCTCCTCTCATCTTCCTCCTCCTCTCCCTTCCCCTCCTCCTCTTCTTTTATTTCCCAAAAATGTTTCTCTAGATGAACCTGACTTTGAACATTGCAACTTATATTTGTTATTTATATGCAACCCTAATGACAATGACATGAATAGCACATAGCCCTCCTTCTAGCTGATATAATTTAAATGAATGTCATGTCTCTGTTTTAAGAACCCCCTGGTAGAGATGTCACTAAACAATAGGTCTTGTTAATTCAAAGACCAAATAATTTTCCACTCTAATGATCTTTGTTCTTTCATAACTAATATTAGTTCATTTACATTTATCTTTATTACAGTCATACCCCATTTTATTGTTTTTGCTTTATTGTGCTTTGCAAATATTGTGTTTTTTACACACTGAAGGTTTGTGGCAACCCTGTTTCTTGCAAATCTGTCAGCACCATTTTCCAACAGCATTTGCTCACTTCCTGTGTGTGCCACATTTTGTAATTCTTGCAATATTTCAAATACCTTTAGTATTTTCTTTGTTATGGTCATGTGTCATCAGTGATTATGGCTTGAAAGCTCAAATAATGGTTAACATTTTTTAGCAATAAATTTTTTTTGCTTTTTTGACAAAATACTATTGCATACTTAATAGACTACACTATAGTGTAAACAACTTTAATGTGCTCTGAGAAACCAAAAAAATCACTTGACTTACTTTATTGCAGTATTTGCTTTATTGTGGTGATTTGGGACTGAACTAACAATATCTCCAAGGGATGACTATACTTATATACATGGACTTAATCCACCACATTTTTTTTTCTTGTTTACCATGCTCTTAAGTTGTTTTCATCTTTCCTATATTCTGTTAAGTGAATCTGGTGATCTTTTCCTTATTTAAACTCTTTGTTTCCTCTGCTAGTTTAGATACTACGGATTGTATTTTTTTTTTTGTAGTTATTCTTATATTCTTTAACACTCAGATTTAAAAATATTTTCTCTTAAATTTTACATTTGGCTACAATATCACCATTCCCCCTAAGAAAATGAGAATTTGTGTATACTTTAATTTTTCATTAAGCCTTTTCATTTTTCTCATCTATTTCTAAAATATTAGTCCTACTTTCATTTAATATAATTTTATAGTCAATTATTAATTAGATTTAACAAAAAGTTATTTGTTCCTTATTTGTTTTTGGTATTTCATTCCTTGCTGGGCCAATGGCAAATATTTGATACCACTGTATCTCACAGGAATAATTGTAAAGCCTATACCTGGAAAGCTAGCCTATATACCAAAGGAGTTATAGATTCCTGCCAACTCTATTGTAACTTGGGAACACATACGGAGATAGATTTTAATAGTCTTAGGCCAAAGACTAAAGAGTATAAAACATGCAGTTGTATCAGGTTGAATTTATCAGTGAGTATACTCCCTGGGACTTAGGATTTGTTGGATCTAACAATTGGAGGTGGGATTATGTGTACTGGGTTGGTTAACTGAAGCTTGGACACAATTGTTGCCCACAGTTGAGTGAGGTGAGATTAATGGGTTTCCTTTATATATTTTAGAGGGCCAAGTTCCAGGGATTAGTGAAATAGAAATATTGGAGTACACATATTTGTATACAACTAGTTCAGTCATTGCCTAACTACATATCTAGGAGGTCTGTCAGACATGCCCTTCACCAAGGAATTAAGAAATACATTGGTGAATAGAGTACCATAATCCTTGAAAAATTTTGCCGTGGTTACTCACTGCAGAGGGTAAGTAAAAATATGGTGGAAGATACTACCATGAATTGAGTTCCCTAATTTCAGTAAGGATAATGGACTTAATACTTGAAAGATGCAGAGATGGTCATTTTTAAAACATCCATCTTTAGGTCCATTTGGTTGTTGAAAAGCCACATAGGTCCTATAGAATGTCTGTGTCTTATTGATCCAGTGGTGACTCCAATCACAGTTGTAGTTTCTTATGATATTTATTATATAAAATCAATACAGCTCAAGGCATATTTATACACTGATTATCTTAGTAAAAACTTGCTGTTTCATACCACCTAGTAAGGATAATCAGGAGCAATTTACCTTTGCCTACCAAGATCAATATATGCATTTATTATTTTGCCCCCAGGTAGCAAATGCTCCTGGTTTTGGTCATAATATAATCATAAAGGGACCTTAATCATCCTATAGATCGTCACTATGGTCCATTACATGTATGACATTATGCTAATAGGATTTGGTGACCAGGAAATGAGCAAGTACCTAGATGTCTCAGTAAGAAACATGTAAGCCAGAGGATGGGAAATAAAACTTCAGGGGCAGCCACACTGATAAAGTCTCTAAGCATTGAATGTTCTCAGAAATGTCAGAATAGTACCTTGAATGAAAGAGGGTGTTCTACCTTGTACTTCTCCATAAAAAGAAAGAATCATAATCGGTGGGCTTCTTTGGATATCACAGTCAACATACTTCATATTTGGAGATGCTCTTTCAATTCATTTACTGAGTAAATTGTAGATTTTGAAAGAGGCCCAGAATAAGAGAAGGATCTGCAACAGTTTGAGGCTTCAGAGCTTTGACCAAGTAGATCCAATTGTACTTAAAGATAGAAGGAGATGCTGGGTGGAGCCTCTGCTTCATCCCAAAGAGAACATAATACAGACTCCTAGGATTTTAGAGTAAGTTTCTCCTGTGTGCTGTACTCAGTGACTAAAATGGAGCATGATACTAGATCCCATACCAGTACTAGACTCTTGTGTTCCCTGGTCATTGAAGATCGTTTTGTTGTTTGTTTGGATGATATCTGGGTAGGCCAACGGTAAATAGAATATCTCCAGTGCTTTTATCAGTGTATCCACAGTTGGATAGGCAGTGCTTCTGCAAATCAGACTAGTGACTCTTCAGGGGCCACTCTGTTGGACCAATAACTTTATAAGCTTAATCTCATAGGGAGAGGCTACAGTCTTGAAGTCCCTTTTGTCTCCATTTGTGGGAAGTTCCGAGTCCTCTCTTTAGATATCCTGTATCTTAGGTGTTAAGCAGTTAGTGCAATTCCACGTGTTCTCTTGTCAGTTGAAGGAAGCCCCCATTCTCACCTCCTAGTATTTTATTTTATTATCTTATGTAAATTAGGGTTGGAAACATCATCAATCTCATCATATTTGGTTCTTTATCTACAAGTTATTTTACACCTTTACAACAGGGAGACTCCTTAAGAAAGTGTATCTAGTGATTCTGTCGGGGTACTTGGTACCTTTGGATAGTAACTATTTTTCTAGTGGGAGGGACAGTCATGCAGGCCATGTGTTTTAGGCTTTTTTAATTTTCATTTCTACTTACATAAAACATATAGCACCCTAGCAGTACTATCCTGTCTTGGACTAATGTACTTAGTTTCGGAAGAAAATCAAGGATGAAATCAAAAGAGCATCATTTCTCCCATATGAGTTAGCAAATTGTAGCTCTAATCTACCACTCTCCCTCGTGGAGCCTCCTTACTTCTGGGAAAATCCCTTCAAGATTATTAATAATAACAAAAGAATATTATCTTTGGTCCCTGGTTTATGATACAGTCAGTACAAGAGATAAGTAACAAATTAGTAACCTGCAATTCAAATCCTTATCATTGATGGACTCCACTGTCCCCAGAACTCTACTTTCTTAACCTTCCTTGGATATGTTCTTGATCTCTAATTCCTTGGTTCACTCTTCGAAGGCTATGGTGTGTTTGGGGGCAAGATGTCTAGCTTTCTGCACTAAATTGTCAAACAAATGAGGATAAATGACCCAATAACATACACATCAGACTGGATTATGTTTATAGAGAGAAACTTCTAATATAGGAGAATTAGTAGATTTGTAGTTCCCCCTGAAAGGGCACTCTGGAGAAGCACATGGGAATATAAGACAGCTAGATATCAGGCTCTAGCACTAGTCCCCTGGCAGAAGAAGCACCATCAGATGACCCAGACTGTGGGCTGAGTATTATAGTCACGGTTCGGTGATGTGATAGAACTTTGGCCATCAGCACTGATTTGCCACAGTATTTTTGGTTAGGAGAGCACAAGCCTCTCTGCTATGATCAGGGACTTGGGTCCATCCTTGCACTTGTAGATCTGTGACAACAAATCATTGACTTCCAACCCTGCTCCACTACTGACTTAGCATTCTTACAGAACTGAATACTTTGTTTCTCTTTCCTGTGGAGTGGTTTGCATTTCCAATTGGTCCAGCTCTGTGGGCAGCCATCACCCTCTCAGAAAGACCAGTCTAAAGGAGATCAGCCTCGAAAAAGTTAACTCTTCTTACCTCTCATTTAGACTTTCCTAAGAGAAATGCTGAGAAACATTAAGTGATTTGAAAGAAAGAACAAAACAGATTTTGGAAATGGCATATTCACATGGGAGATGAGCCCTTTGTAAAAAATAAAATCATATTGAAACAGGGCAGAGGTTTATATATTGATGGTATTGCAGCAATGATAGGTAGGTGTAAAAGCTTTACACATTAAGTTCAATTTGAAAACTCTGAAAATCAAGTAATACATTTTTCTATTCACACCGAATCTCTTATATGTAAAGGTTTGCCTGGAGTTCTGGAAGCCACATTAAATAATGTTGTCAAAATGATAAATCTATTAAAATTCAAGCCTCAACATTTCAATTCTATTTCCAGCTTTACTTAAAGAAATAGGATCAGAACACCATACTCTACTGTTTCCTACTGAAATAACACTGATTACAAAAAGAAAGAAATTCATCAAGCGTTTGTAAATTAAAAGAATTCTTGTGAGTGTGTGTTGCTGGGTGGGCGGGGGAGCAAATGTATCTGCATGATTCTCACTTTAAGAGACATTATTGAAAGAGAGTTATTGACTTCCAAAAATGACTTATCTAATGGAAATTTGGGAACATCCAAATTAAATTAACAGAAAATTGCAAAGACAATTATTTATATATATAAATAGAAATAAATAAATATATATATTTATATGTGCATACTGAAAAAGCTTGTGTTTTCATGGTCAAAATTAAACTTTGGAAAAATGAAGTTAAAATGCTTCCTAATAATATTTAATTAGGGTTAGAATTTGAGTCCTGAAGACTAATTATGAAAATTTTTAGGGAAAAAAATATCTATGTAAGCTACATGGAAAGTTTCAGTATCGTCTGTATAGCTTTTTACTGACATATAATTGTGTGTTTAAAGTGTGTCATGTGTTGATTGCAGTGCGATTACCACCATAACATTAGCTAACACCTCTATCATGTCATATAAATATCATGTATTTTTTGTGGTTAGAACATTTAAGATCTTGTCTCTTAGCAACTTTGAAATAAATAATACAGTATTGTTGACTATAATCACTGTGCTGTGCATTAGATCTCTAGAACTTATTCATCTTCTAGTTACAAGTTTATAATCTTGGACCAACATCTTCTCATTTACCCCTTCCCCCAGCCCGTGATAACCACAATTCCAATCTCATTTTCTACGAGTTCAGATTTCTTAGATTCCTCATATAAGTGATTTCATATAGTATTTGTCTTTGACTTATCTCACTGAGCATAATGCCCCTCAAGATTCATTTATGTTGTTGCAGATGGTAGAATTTCCTTCTTTTTCATATATATAATATATAAATATATAAAATATATAAAATAATATATAAATATATAATATTACAATACCTATAATACTATAATACCTATAATATAATACCTATAATAATAATAATCTATATATTACAATACCTATATATTACAATATCACACATCTTCTTGATCCATTCATTTGTTGATGGATAATTAGGTTGTTTCCATATCTTGGCTATTGCAAATAATGCTGTGGTGAACATAGGCATGTAGATATTTTTTTGATAATTCAGTTTTTATTTCCTTTGGATATATACCCAGAAGTAGGATTGCTAGATCAATGGTATCTTTTTTTTTTTTCTTTTCCATTAGGTCTCATTTTTTAATCTGATTGCTTTCTAAGATCATTCTTAGTATCTGAGGGTGATTATTGTACTTCTGCCTCATATGGAATGATGTAAACTGTGTATATAGTCCAGACCATTGACATAATCAACTTATTTGATGCCTATATCTAAGTTAAAGGAGGGATTAGTCATAAAGATAATAATATTCCTGTTATCAATTTCTGAGGGGTAGAGAGTTGTATTCATTCATGGACTGTATTTAGGGGAGATAACAGAGAACACGATAGATGATTTCTTCAAATTCAGAGAGAAATAGTTGAGTTTTCCCACTGATCGTGATCATCACCATGTCTGTAATCCATAAGAAGAAATGGAAGAGACCCAAGATATTTCTTGGATCTCTTCCACTATATGAGGAGGATGCAGTGAAAAGATGGCCATCCGTGAACCAGGAAGTGGCCTTCACCAGACGTACCAGTGTGCAGGCTCCTTGATCTTTGGCTTTTCAACCTCTAGAACAGGTCATTTTATGTAGGGTTTGAATCTTTGTTCATGACGTTTCTGACCCATTCAGTGTCCTCCCACTTTGTACACCTCTTTGTACACCTGGGAGATTTGTACATGTGCTTTTGTTTTGGATTTTCTCATTTTGTAATCTGCATTGTTTGTGCTGACATTTCTTGCTGAGAGGGATGGCCAATATCTAAGCATGGGACAAGACACATGTGCTTCTACCCAAAATAATTACCAATGAAGTAATTTGCTGTTCTAGACTTAAGTTAGAAACTGAGATAGTCCAGAAACACATTTAAAGCACAGGAACCTGCTGAGGCTTGGTGCTTAGACCCTTGTTCCCTTCAAACTATCTGCATGAAAGCCTTCAATAGTTACATTTTAATGTTTTTGAGAAATCTCCATACTGTTTTCCTTAGTGGCTGCACCACTTTATATTCCCACCAGTAATGCATGAGGATTTCCTTTTTCCACATTCTTGCCAACATTTGTTATCTTTTGTCTTCTTGATGATAGCCATTCTAATAGGTATGAGGTGGTATCTCGTTGTGGTTTTGATCTGCGTTTCCCTGATGTTTAGTGTGTTGAGCATTTTTTCATGTATCTGTTGGGCATTTGGATATCTTCTTGAAAAATATCTATTCATTTACTCTGTTCATTTTATAGTCAGATTGTTTACTTTTTTATTACTGAGTTGTCTGAAGTCTTATATGACTTAAATATAAGACCTTATACTGTAAAACTTCTAGAAGAAAGCATAAGGAAAGAAGCTCCTCAGTATTGGTCTTGGCAATGATTTTTTGAGAGCACAAGCAACAAAGGCCAAAATCAGCAAGTGGGACTACATCAAACTTTCTTCTACACAGAAAGAAAAACCAGTCAACAAAATGAAAAGGCAATGTACTGAATGGGAAAAAATATTTGCAAACCATAAATTGAGTAAGGGGTTTATCTTATATCTAAAATATATTAATACTTTACAAATTTTAAAATAGTTACAGCTTTATAGAAAACTTGTGAAATAGTATAGAGAATTCTTATATACTGCATACCCGTTTCCTCTATTAATAACATCTTAAATTAGTATGGTATATTTGCCACAATTAATGAACCAGGATTGTACCTTATTATTTTTTTAGAAATTCATTAATTTTTGTTGTATATTCATATGTGTTTTTCTATTTTAAAGGTATTTGAGTGTTTTTCATTGAAGTGTAGTTGACATACATTGTTAAACCAGTTTTAGATGCACAACAAAGTGATTTGACAATTCTATACATTACGCTATGCTCACCACAATAAGTGTAGTTACCATCTGTCACCATATTGTACACTATTATTGACTAAAGCCCACATTTATTCATATTTCCTTACCTTTTACTTCATGTCCTTTTTCTGTTCCAAGATCTCAGCCAGGATACCACATTACATTTAGTTATGTCTCCTTAAGCCCTTTTGGCTGTGAAAATTTCTTAAGCCTGACTTATTTTTGAAGACCTTGACAGTTCTGAGGATTACTACCCAGGCTTTCATAGAAACTTTCTTAATCAACCTTGTCTGATTAGACTGGCGTATGGGTTTTTAGGAGAAAGACCATGGAGGTAAAGGGATGTTATCATCACATCATTTCAAGGGTACATACTATCACGATGACTTTTCACTATTAGTGTTATCTTTGATCACCCAGTTGAGGTAGTGTTTGTCAAATTTCTCTACAGTAAAAGTTATTTTTCTGCCTTTTTCATACTTTACTCTTTGGAAAGAAGTCACTGTACCACCCACACTTAAGGAGTAGGAAGTTAGGCTCCAGCTCTTTGAGCACACAGTGTCTACATAAGTTATTTGGATTTATCTACAGAAACTATTCTTCCCATTTTATTTCTTTAGTCAATAATTTATTTTTACTAGTATGGGCTTATAGATATTTACACTTAAGAGTTATAATTTAACAGTATGAATATCACATTATTCATTTGTGGCAAAAAATGTTCCATCTTTGATTCTGAGGAGATCTTTTACTTGGCTTCCATATACATTGACGTACCTTCATTGTATTTTCCTTCCTAGCCCATGTATTTACAAGTATCTACATTTCTGTATTTCTATATGTATCTTATCTGTATCTTTATGAAGTTAGGCATGAGTTTTATCGATGTCTCCAACTCTAATCCTATATAACATGGATCATTCTAGTCCTCATTCTTGCTTATTTGTAATTGTCCATTTCAGCCTTGAGAAACCTATCTCCAACCATCTGCCATCTATTTACCTACTTATTAAAGTGAAGTATATATGTATAGTAGTTTTAAAATTGTTAATCTGTACAGGAATCTGTATTCCTGTGGAGTGAAAAAAAACTATCAATTATAGTGCAGTACTTATGTACTATCTCTTTTGACTTTAGTCTTACAGTCTCCACTCATTTCCAGAATTACTTCAGTGGACATCCTTTTTCCCCATCAACTTCAGTGACATTGTTTCATACACTTGTGATACAGTTAGATTATTTTGTCACCATATGCATTCCATCCTGGTATCCCTCCTAAATGATTATTTTTTAAATATATATTGCTAGGGGTCAGTCTTTGGACTGTGAAATTCTGTGAGTTTTGACAAATCTCTAGTGTCGTGCAGCTACCACTACAGAAAACCCAGAAGAGTTTCATTATCCTAAAAAATCCCTTGTGTTCCACCTATTCAGCATCCCCCTTCCACTAAACCTTTGCAAACACTGATCTGTTTACTAAAGCTATTGTTTTGCCTTTTTCGAAACATCATGTAAATTGAATCTTACAGTATGTAGCCTTTTCAGACTGGCTTTTTGCCCTAGAAATAGGCAGATAAGCTTCATCCTTGTTATTTACATTCCTTGATAGCTCATCTATCTTAACACTAATATTCCATTATATGGATGTACCAGTTTGTTTATCCATTCATCTATCGAAGAATATCTTGACTGTTCCTGATTTTTGACAACTATGAATAAAGCTGCTATAAATATTCTAGTACAGGTTTTTATGTGGAAATGTTTTTCAAACCAGTTGGGTTATTTAAATAAGTAGGAGCACAATTGTTTGATTTTATGGTAAAGAGTATATTTAGTTTGGTAGGAAACCGTTAAATGATCTTACTAAGTAGCTGTACCAATTTTGCATTCCACCAACAAGGAATGAGAGTTCTTGTTGCTTTACATTCTGTTCAGCAATTAGTATTGTCAAAATTGGATTTTAGCTAGTTGAATAGTTGTTTAGTGATTCTTGTTATTTTAGTTTGCATTTCCTTTGTGACAGATGATCTTTTGTTGTTTGTGTTTCTTCTTTCGTGAGGTGTCTGTTCAGATCTCTGGCTATTTTTTAATTGCATTGTTTGCTTTCTTATTGTTGAGTTTTAGGTGTTCTTGTGCATTTTGTACAAAAGTTTTTTTTTTTTATCAGATATGTTTTTTGCAGGTATTTTCTCCCAGTCTATGGTTGCTTTTTTCATTCTGACTGGTGTCTTTTATACAGCAGAAGCTTTAGTTTTAATAAAGTCCAGCTTACTAAGTATTACTTAATTGGATCGTAGTTTTGGTATTTTATTATTTTATTTTTACTATTTTTTTATTATGTTATGTCACCATACAGTACTTCATTAGTTTTTGATATATTGTTCCATGCTTCATTGTTTGCGTATTTAACACCCAGTGCTCATTGTGATATGTGTCCTCCTTAATACCCATCACTGGACTAACCCATCCTACCACCCCCCTCCCCTATGAAACCTTCAGTTTGTTTCCCGGAGTCCATAGTCTCCCATGGTTCATGGTTCATCCCTCCCTCTCATTTCCCCGTCTTCATTTTTCCCCTCCTTCTCCTTATGTTTTCCATGCTATTCCTTAATGTCACATATAAGTGAAACTATATGATAATTGTCTTTCTCTGCTTGACTTATTTCACTTAACATAATATCCTTCAGTTCCATCCATGTCGATGCAAATGGTGCATCCTTTCTGTTGGCTGAGTAATATTCCATTGTATATATGTACCACATCTTCTTTACCTATTCATCTGTTGAAGGGCGTCTCGGCTCCTTCCACAGTTTGGCTATTGTGGACATTGCTGCTATGAAGATAGGGGTGCATGCACCCCTTCTTTTCACTATATCTATATCTTTGGGGTAAATACCCAGTAGTGCAATTGCTGGGTCATAGAGTAGCTCTATTTTTAACTTTTGGAGGAACCTTCATGCTATTTTCCAAAGTGGCTGTACCAACTTGCATTCCCACCAACAGTGTAAGAGGGTTCCCCTTTCTCCACATCCTCTCAAACATTTGTTGTTTCCTGCCTTATTAATTTTTACCATTCTAACTGGTGTAAGGTGGTATCTCAGTGTGGTTTTGATTTGAATTTCCCTGATGGCTAATGATATTGAACATTTTTTCATGTGTCTGTTAGCCATTCGTATGTCTTCTTTGGAGAAGTGTCTATTCATGTCGTCTGCCCATTTTTTGACTTGATTATTTGTTTTTTGGGGGTTGAGTTTGAGAAGTTCTTTATAGAGCTTAGTACCAGCCCTTTATCTGTAATGTCATTTGCAAATATCTTCTCCTATTCTGTGGGTTGCCTCTTTGTTTTGTTGACTGTTTCCTTTGCTGTGCAGAAGCTTTTTGTTTTGATGAAGTCCCAAAAGCTCATTTTCGCTTTTGTTTCCCTTGCCTTTGGAAATGTGTCTTGAAACAAGTTGCTGTGCCAATATCAAAGAGGTTACTGCCTATGTTCTTCTCTAGGATTTTGATGGATTCCTGTCTCACATTGAGTTCTTTCATTCATTTTGAGTTTATCTTGTGTATGGTGAAGAGAATGTTTGAGTTTCATTCTTCTGTACATAACTGTCCAATTTTCCCAGCACCCTTTATTGAAGAGACTGTCTTTTTTCCATTGAATATTTTTTCCTGCTTTGTCAAAGATTAGTTGACCATAGAGTTGAGGGTCTATATCTAGGCTCTCTATTCTGTTCTATTGATGTATGTGTCTGTTTTTATGCCAGTACTATGCTGTCTTGGTAATCACAGTTTTTGTAATATAGCTTGAAATTGGGCAACGTGATGCTCCCAGCTTTGTTTCTTTTTTTCAACATTCTTTTGGTGATTCAGGGTCTTTTCTGGTTCCATACAAATTTTAGGATTGTTACAGCTCTTTGAAAAATGCCATTGGTATTTTGATGGCATTGAAAGTATAGATTGGTCTGGGCAGCATAGACATTTTAACAATGTTTATTCTTCCAATCCATGAACTTGGAATGTTTTTCCATCTTTTTGTGTCTTCTTCAATTTCTTTCATAAGTATTCTGTAGTTTCTAGAGTATAGATACTTTACCTCTTTGGTTAGATTTATTCCAAGGTATCTAATGGTTTTTGGGGTGACCATAAATGGAACCAATTCCCTAGTTTCTCTTTCTACAGATACATTGTTAGGGTATAGAAAAGCAACTGATTTCTGGGCATTGATTTTATACCCTGCCATATTACTAAATTGCTATATGAGTTTTAGTAATTTTGGGGTGGAGTCTTTTGGGTTTTCCACATAAAGTATCATGTCATCTGTGAAGAGAGAATTTGGCTTCTTCTTTGCCAATTTGAATACATTTTATTTCTTTTTGTTGTCTGATTGCTGATGGTAGGGCTTCTAGTACTATGTTGAACAATAGTGGCAAGTGTGGGCATCCTCGTTGTGTTCCTGATCTTAAGGGAAAAGCTCTCAGGTTTCCCCATTGAGAATGATATTCATTTGTGGGCTTTTCATAGGTGGTTTTTATGAAATTGAGGAATGTTCCCTCTATCCTTACACTCTGAAGAGTTTTAATCAGGAAAGAATGCTGTATTTTGTCAAATGCCTTTTCTGCATTAATTGAGAGGATCATATGGTTCTTGTCTCTTCTGTTATTCGTGTGTTCTATCACATTGATTTGCGAATGTTGAACCACCCTTGCATCCCAGGAATAAATCCCACCTGGTTGTGGTGGATAATCCTTTTAATGTACTGTTGGATCCTATTTACTAGATCTTGTTGAGAATTTTGGCATCCATATTCATCAGGGATATTGGTCTGTATTTCTCCTTTTTGATTGGGTCTTTGCCTGGATTTGAGATAAGGTAATACTGGCTTCATAGAACAAGTTTGGAAGTTTTCCTTCTGTTTCTCTTTTTGAAACAGCTTCAGGAGAATAGGTATTATTTCTTCTTTAAATGTTTGGTAGAATTCCCCTGGGAATCTGTCATGCCCAGGACTCTTGTTTTTTGGGAGGTTTTTGATCACTGCTTCAATTGTGTTACTGTTTATTGGTCTATTCAGATTGTCAATTTCTTCCTGTTTTAGTCTTGATAGTTTATAGGTTTCCAGGAGGGCATCCATTTCTTCTAGGCCGCTTAATTTGTTGGTATATAGTTGCTGATCATAATATGGTTTTTCTTTTTTTTTTTTTTAAGATTTTATTTATTTGACAGAGAGAGAGAGACAGCTGGTGAGAGAGGGAACACAAGCAGGGGGAGTGGTAGAGGAAGAAGCAGGCTCCAGGTGGAGGAGCCCGATGCGGGGCTTGATCCCAGAACGCTGGGATCATGCCCTGAGCCAAAGGCAGATGCCTAACGACTGAGCCACCCAGGCACCCGCTGATAATAATTTCTAATAATTGTTTCTATTTCCTTGGTATTAGTGTAATCTCTCCCCTTTCATTCATAATTTTATTAATTTGGGTCCTTTCTCTTTTCTTTTGGATACATCTGGCCAGTGGTTTATCGATCATTAATTTTTTCAAAGAACCAGCTTCTAGTTTCATTGATCTACTTTACTGTATTTCTGGCTTCTAATTCATTGATCTCTGATCTAATCTTTATTATTTCTCTTCTCTGGCTTGGTTTAGGTTTTATTTGTTGTTCTTTCTCCAGGTCCTTAAAGCATAAGGTTAGCTTGTGTATTCGGAATTTTTCTGTTTTTCTTTTTTTTTTTTTTTTTTTTCAGTGAGGCTTGGATTGCTATGTATTTTCCCTTAGGACTGCCTTTGCAGTATCCCATAGGTTTTGGACTGATGTGTTTTTGTTCTCATTGGTTTCCATGAATTGTTTAAGTTCTTTAATTTCCTGATTGACCCAAACAATCTTAAGTAGGATGACTTTTAGCTTCCAAGTGTTTAAATTCCTTCCAAATTCTTTCTCTGTGATTGAGTTCCACTTTCAAAGCATTGTGATCTGAAAATATGCAGGGAATAATCTCAATCTTTTGGTATGGGTTGAGACCCAATTTGTGATCCAGTATGTGGTCTGTTCCGGAGAAAGTTCCATGTGCGTTTGAGAAGAATGAGTATTCTGTTGTTTTAGGGGGGAATGTTCTGTATATAGCTATGAAGTCCATCTGGTCCAGTGTGTCATTCAAAGCTCTTGTTTCTTTGTTGATCTTCTGCTTAGATGATCTGTCTATTGCTGAGAGTGGAGTGTTGAGGTCTCCTACTATTAAAGTATTATTCTCAATATGTTTCTTTATTTTGGTTAACAGTTGGCTTATGTAGCTGGCTGCTCCCTTATTGGGGGCATAGATTGTTACAATTGTTAGATCTTCTTGTTGGATAGTCCTTTAAGAATGATATAATGTCCTTTTTGTATCTCTTCCTACAGTCTTTAGCTTAAAATCTAATTTGTCTGATATGAGAATTGCTACCCCAGCTTTCTTTTGAGGTCCATCGGCATGAAAAATCGTTCTCTATTCCCTCACTTTCAGTCTGGATATATCTTTAGGTTCAAAATGAGCCTCTTGTAGACAGCATATGGATGGGTCCTGTCTTTTTATCCAATCTGCAACCTTGTGCTGTTTCATGGGAGCATTTAGGCCGTTCATGTTGAGAGTGCCTATTGAAAGATATGATTTTATTGCCGTCATGTTGCCTATGAAGTCCTTGTTTCTATAGATTGTCTCTGTAAATTTCTGGTCTATATTACTCTTGGGGTCTTTCTTCTTTTATAGAAACCCCCTTAATATTTCTTGCAGGGCCAGCTTGGTGGTCACATATTCTTTCGGTCTCTGCCGGTCTTGGAAGTGCCTTGTCTCTCCATTTCTGCTTTTGGTATTTTATCTAAAAACCAGGGTGCCTGGGTGGTTTAGTCAGTTAAGCATCTATCTTCAGCTTGGATTGTGATCCCAGGGTCTTGGGATCGAGTTCTGCATCTGGCTCCCTGACCAGTGGGGAGGCTGCTTCTTCCTCTACTCCTCCCCACTGCTCATGATCTCTCTCTATCATGCTCTCTCTTTCTCGCTCTCTCTCAAATAAATAATTTTTTTAAAAACAAAACAAAACTCACTACCCAACCTGAGGTAACAGATTTTCTCCTGCATTTCTTCTGGAATTTTTATAGTTTTGTGTTTTACATTTAGGTTTAAAATTTATTTTGAGTTACTTTTTTTAGTGTACGATATGAGGTCTGGTGTAGGGTT